>NW_027315834.1:23781861-24314361 GCF_026437365.1 Eucyclogobius newberryi
TGGTACCACTACTGCTTCTACTACTACTACTACTACTACCAATACTTCGACTGCTGATACTGATACTACTGCTACTACTAAAACTACTACTACCTCTACTACTACCACTTTTTCTACATGCTACCAACTACTATACAAGTGGCGCAAAATGATCCACCTCTTTAGGTCACTTTAGGTGCTGGTTACAGTACCTAATCTGCCTTTTTTCAGCAACATTATTTCAAATACGCTTCAATTTGAAGATATTAAGTCACCTGTATGTAGCGCTATGTGTAAGTTTGCACACTTTTTCTCAAGAATAAGAATCAGAATCAGAAAAGGTTTATTGCCATTGCCAATGAACAACAACATAAGAACTTGCTTTGGTGATTTGGTGCAACATAAAACAATAAACAACGATAAAACAACCTATATAAGTCCAAACGGCTGAGGGGAAGAAACTGTTCTTATGACGGGAGGTTCTGGTCCGGACCGTAGCCTCCTGCCTGAGGGGAGTGGCCTCCTGCCTGAGGGGAGTGGCCTCCTGCCTGAGGGGAGTGGCTCAAATAGTCCATGTCCAGGGTGAGAAGGGTCCTCTGTGATCCGACCTGCTCGTCCCAGAGTCCTGGAGACTTACAGGTTCTGCAGAGATGGAAGTCTGCAGCCGATCAACTTCCCAGCAGAGCGTACAATGCGCTGTAGTCTCAGTTTGTCCCTGGCTGTGGCTCCAGTGTACCACACTTTGAGGGAGGAGGTGAGGAGGGACTCAATGATGGCCGTGTAGAACTGCACCATCATCTGCGCTGGCAGCTTGGCTTTCCTCAGATGCCACAGGAAGTACAGCCTCTGCTGGGCCTTCTTGATGAGGGAGCTGATGGTGGGCTCCTACTTGAGGCGGAGGGAGTCCACAGTGGTGATGGGGGAGTCTGTGATTGCTGAGGGCTGTGACTTTCTTGAAGTCCATGATCATCACTGATAATAGTAAAATAGAAAAAAATATGAATTTTCTCAAATAAATGAGTACTCAAATGAACTTAAAATAGTATTTGCAGTGTTCAAAAAACAAATACACACAATGAAAATAAACTGCTCATTATAATGCTCATCTCTCAACATCTGATCTTAATCTTTACTTTAAAAAAGTTATGATTGTCTTAATATACAAAGTGCAAACTGTCAGGGACCATAATAAAGTATGATATTTGGGAAATACTTTGAATGGGCAAACCACATAATGTAGGCCTAGACATTTCCCTCTTTTTTTCCTTCCTTGAGGCAATGAAACTGTCATTGAGGATCTGCGCAGTTTCAACACCCCAGGGCAAAGATTATTTTATTATGTAGCCCACGCATATGCTGGTCTGACTGCATGTTGGTGCGGCTGCCAAATGGAGCTGTGCCAAAAGGGGCTCGGTCTCTAGAGGTGGGTCATGTGTGGGAAACTCAGACAAAACTGAGAATGTGTGTAATATTAATTTATTGCGCAATACATGAGCAAATAAGACCTGTGGAAGAGTTGGTTGTTGCACCTAAGCCAGGGAATCTGCCGTGACATGTTCTGTGTTGTTTGCATGAGCTTCTTGATGGGCTGTGAGAAATGCTGGATCCTTGTGGCACACGCTCAACCAAAACTCAGATGTTAACACGTGCCCTCCCAGATTCAACAGTGGAAGGGATATTTCCAGAGATAAAAGCATATAGCTTTTATCTCTGGAAATCTTATTTGTTCATGTGTTTGCATGACTCTGTCCAATTTTCTGTGCTTATTTGTTTTATGGCAAAAAATATAACCATGAGAAAATGGTCTATCAGGAATTCCCAAGGTCAGAGGGGAATATCCAAAGCTAGAAAAACAAATTCTATCAAAGCCAACATGGTAATGCATAACACAAGAGATTGACACCGAGTGAGAGCAAACATGGCAAGTATGACTAGTGATTGTGAAGATTTCTAGAAGTTTCTCATTGCCTTTTCTGGCTCCTGTTTCCAGCAGGAACTGAGAGTTCAGAGGTGGTGATAAAACTGTAGCTGCTTGAACATGTGAGAATAGACAACCCATGTTTGGTCCACAAAGGATTTGAAGAAATGGACCTTACAAATTCTAACTTTGATTTGTGATTGTAATTTATATTTTTACATTTTGTCCTTAGTTTTAACTGATACAAAATACAAAAGTAGAAATATTTATTTAATTCATTCTGTCTAAATCGGTTGTCAGTTAGAAAATAACAATTGAGCTTTGGCTAAAAAGCAAATAAAGGTTTTCCCACCTTTGTTTTGTGCTAATCTGAGGGCCTGACAGAGCACAATAGAGCCTCTGCCATGTTTAGTGAAAGATAAATGCATGAGGTTATCAGGAGCAACTTGACACTAGTTCAGTGTGAAAGCCTATGTTTGTTTTGTGGGACCAAAAGAACAGAGGTCCTCAGGTGTCTCAATTATCACCTTTCTCTTGACACTCTCCAATCACTTTGAGATGGCCTTCCCATATGTGAGCGAGTCGTGCTAATATCAAACAAGCCCAGGCATCCATTAATGAGGATCAAGGGCATTGCAGCAAGGCCATTACTTGACTCTCAAGAAAAGAAAGTGGCCCTTATTGATTACAGTATTTGATTTCAAATGTTCTTTTTGTTGGCTAAAATTTGTGTTTATATAATCCTGCAAGAATGCAAACAAAGTATTTTTTAGCAGATACATGAGAATATGGTCTCTACAAGTAGCATTTGTTCATGTATCCCCAAAATACTGCTTAGCAGATAAAATATTGTACTCTAACCAATTAATTCCCTTTACAAAATGCAAAGCTGAGAACGAAACTGTCACACTGTTGTGTTGTTTTTTTCACTTGTGTACAGCATGGAGTGAGAGAAGTGCAGGAAATTGGCCCCAATTCACAACGTTGTGATGAAATGACAGTTGGTATTTATAGTATACACAGTGCTTCCCCGGCTGTTAACTTAAACTGTGCCTACAAAAAACAGTCGCTGTGAAGAGTGATATATTTTTCTTTAAATGGGTTGCAGATACGTAAACTGGCAAAGAGACAACAATCACAGCAATCACACAAGAAAAAAATGAGCCAACGTGCTTAATTCCTAATTAGAAACAAAAGTATATTCTACATCACTAAACAGACGTTCAAGGCCCCAGACGACTGGTCAAACTGGTGGTCTCTGCAAGGCTTCACGTTGAAGATGCCCATCTTGTGCCCAACAAAACACTCACCAACTTTTCCTGAGCCAGAAGGAGAGCTTTTCCATTTCACTTTTGGCAAGAACATTTATGTGTGAACTAACAAGTGTACACACTACAGGTGAAAATTAGCCTGAATGGCTAACTCTGGCACATTTACATGTTGGACTAACACATGCTGATTGCTGTGCACTGTTTCACATTAGATTAAATAAACATAATCCATGGGGACTTTAAGGCTCCTATGACATACAGCATTGTTATTACATCAACAACATGATAAACAGCTCAGACATGGTTGAGATAGGTTGAGGTTGGGTTAAAGATAGGTTAGGCAAGTAGTAACTATGGTTAGGTGTTAGAGGTTAGGGTTACAGTATTACTATTGGGACTTTACTGCATTAACTCATGTGTTGTATCATGATTATTGTGCACATTACAGATGTGATAAGGTCTATTGTGCTGTACTGTATTTATAAACTTGAACAGAATGAGGGACTGTGAGAGTGAATTTTTATATGGGAGATATTTGTTCAACCTGATCATTTACTGATCAGATAAAGTGCCTGAACTGTGGTTGAAGGGTGTTTAAAAGGTGAGGAATGTAAACACCAAGCAACCTGAGAGAAGGTCAGTGCAGAGTAGATACCCTGATCTCCTGTTATTCAACTGCATGCACACACTGTGCCTACTAAACAGTCCATTGTTTTACAAAACTTATATCTTCAGAATTCCTTTGAAACTTGAACTATTGTCTGATACTGCTTGAATTGATGTAAAGAAATCCGCAATAAATATTCAACAAGACTTTATTAGCCCCCTGACTGAAGTGAAGATCAATGCAAGCTTGTGGCAGACCTCGCGGCATATATAATTGCAAAAGTTATGGGCACCGCATGACTGTGTGGTTAAAAGACAACCTCAGGAATATTCCTGTGGCCTTGAGAGTGGGCTTTGTGTGTGGGCGGGTATTTATCACATTGGGGGGACTAAAATCTTCATGGGAGCCCCCTTTAAGTTCTTGATTATTAGATCATCTAAATTTCAGATATGAGTTAAAATAGGTTAAGATTCAGATTTTAGTTAAGATTAGCCAAGAACTAAGGTTAAGGTGAGGATGAATGTTAGTCAATGTAATGTCCCCAATAATCATGTGTGAGTGTGTGTGAGTGTGTGAGTGTGTGTGAGTGTGTGAGTGTGTGAGTGTGTGTGAGTGTGTGTGTGTGTGTGTGTGTGTGTGAGTGTGTGTGAGTGTGTGTATGAATGTGTGAGTGTGTGTGTATGAGTATATGAGTATATGAGTGTGTGAGTATGAGTGTGAGTGTGTGTGTGTGTGTGTGTGTGTGTGTGTGTGTGAGTGTGTATGAGTGTATGAATGTGTGTGTGTGTGTGTATGTGTGTGTGTGTAAGAGTGAGAAGTGAGAAGTGAATGGCCTCAATCTAAATTCGTGCTCATTCACCACATGTCATAGTTTTAATAGTAATCACTGCAGGTCAAAGTGAATGCTATAATGTCCCACATTAACCCCAGGAGTGACAGAAGTGACCTCAGCTGTCGGGGTATTACTTTTTACTTTCCTTCTAAATGGATGGGGCTTGGACAACTGTCATACTGACCTTGTCCACAGCACTCTCCCTAAACCCACAGATGGGCCACTATATAGGGTGGAGTTGCAGAAGATTACCTAAAATGTACAAGATGGCAATCTCCTTGACTTTGACCCTTTAACGCAAGGTAAATGTCAAAATATAAATATGTTTCATTATTTTATTTTATTAAAGCAGAGTATTATTTAATGTAAACTATACAATTCTTGAAACAAAGTTTGTATCTTCTAAAAGCAACTATCATATTTGACATGACCCTGAAAGCAGGGTGGGCTTTACAGTTGTCAGGCAAATCAGATTAGACAAGTGACATGGGAAATGCTGGACAGAAGCCTTTAATTCTGGCAATGACAGACACTCAAACTGGCACCCAAGAATGAATATAGTCTTTATACTCAAGCTGCAGACAGACAACAAATAAGCAGAACAAAGTTTATATGACTTACTTTCTGTGGACTAGACACCAATGATGGCTTTTCAATTTTTTTCCACATTAATAATGTGGGTATTTGATAGACAGAGCTTGGTAGATCTGACCAAGGCCAGGGGAAGGGTATGAGACCAGAGGGGAAGATCCTTTGGGGGATGCTATAGGGTGTGTGAAGCAGTGGCCTGCGTGCTGTCAGGCAGCCGCCTGGGGGAAGGCACATGGTGCGAACAGCTGCCATGGTGAAATGTTAACCCCTCTAAATGCTCTGTCCAGTAAACAACGCTGGCTTGAACACATGCCAAGGGGGCGCACGGGTGAGAAGGGTGAATTGGACAACCCAGCTGACGCCATGGAGAAAGAAGGACTGACCTCAGTGAAATGGTTTAATAAGTCTACATGTCTCCACATCACAGACTAAGCAAAATCCTCCTCGGACAATCCCAGGGGCGTAGAAAGTGCATGAGCCACCTAAAATGCAGAGCAAACTCTTGACTCTAGTCCCAATTTGTCCGTAAGTCAGTTTAGCTCAGTGCATTTTACTTTAAATTGATGAATGAACTGCACTTTGTACAGCCTGTTGCTACTATAGGAGCTACTGAGTGTTCCCATGGTCTGGAGTCCCATGGGAGTGGCAGCAACAGATGTGACGGCTACACTCCCCCGGCCTGTTGGACACCCTCAGACCCTCCCTCTGGAGATGGATTGTAAAACAATCCATCTTTAAAAAACACCTCTCTCTCCCCAAAGCTGTTAATCAAGAGGAAACTGAATCATATTTTCATTACATGATACTCTTGTGGTATTGGACGAAATATGATTCGGCCTAAAAGCAACTATCTCTGTGCTCTCCAGGTGGACTCTTTTCAATATGTAAAAAAAAAATCACAATATAGACCAGACATAGAAATATGATTTGATGATGATATAATATGATGATATTATTATGTCACCATAGTGTTACCACAGCAGTTAAAGGTGACAATCACACTTGGCTAATGAAGTTTCTTTTCTGTTTCTTTTCCCACTTTTCATGAATGTGTGTGTGGCCTGCTGGCCTGTGTGGACTGTCAGATATTTGTTCTGTCATATTTATCATTAGGGATCCTTGTTGGTCCATGTCCTTTGTTGGACAGGATAGATTCTTCTAAGCGTGAAATGAGGAAATTGGGATGTGGAAACACAATAAACAAATTGCAGTTGGGAATCGATTCTGGCACATTTGCTCTACTGCAGCTAGACCACCTCACTCTCATGCAACACTATCTTGGCACATTTAAATTAAAGGCCCACGGTGTAAAATTTCAACAAAAACGGTTTTCATTACTATTTCATTACTACAAGTGTTTTTATTGGACTAAAAATCTTGAAAAACATGCATCTTGCTGAGGCTTGTCTCTAGTCTCCATACACAGATCTGACTTTTAATTAATGTCCATATAGATTTTCTCACTTTGCCTCAAACATTCCACAAAATTACATACAAATTTACCTCCATGGACAATGTTTTTTAACTTTCATGCAGCTGCTTCTATACCTCTGCTGAATAGAGTGCTACCAAAGCGTTTTATTTATAATATAACATTTTAAAACAATTAGATACGGATTTTCTGAAGGCTAAAGGAAGTTAAGAAGTAAAAAAACTTGCAGTGCTTCTGTCCATATACCTTTTCAGTTTACTTCGGGTGCGTACCCCGGTACCTATGTTACCCCTTTTCTATGAACGGGGAACTACGCTGATATTAGCATAGGCTACTAGTTCAGGTTCCACATCCCCAATAATTGTGCATAAATGTATGGTTTTACAGCATAAAATATAGCAACATATAACCTGACCCCGTTTACTTCGAAGCATGCTTTGCTGACAACTAGTCTGTTTTTAGCATTTTAATTGATCCACTACATTTGCACTACCTATTTTAACATGAATCAGCATTACTAAAGTTTCAGAAAGTAGGTTTTACAATTTTTTTGTAAAATATGTGAAACCTTGAGAAAAAAAACGGTTGGTCTCGTTATTAATGTTCCTGATAATACTATCGCACCATCTAGTGGATCTCTATGATACAGCGCTACCTCTGAACCACTTGTCCTTTATTACTGAACATTTATTCATCCTTTCAAATCTTTGTATTTCTGTCTGTTTTATTGTATTATTATTACTATTAGTTTATTATTATTATTATCTATTTTTAGATGTCAAAAAATGTCAAATATGCCAACCAGAAGCAGAATGCACAAGCAAAAGCTCAAGTTTGCAGGAGTTTGTGAGGATAACCAGTCCATTATAAGGATAATCTAACCATTATAATTATCATTGTTATTATTATTATTTTGGAACCAGTCCTTTTCATGGGGTTCACACAAATGATTTCCTCCGGATTTGAAGATTTTGTGAGGACCTTTCCTTGTTCAAAATATATATCATTTTGATTTGAATTGTGGTATTCGTTAAATTGTGTTGCTTTTAATGGCGGTTTGGCAGCCAACTGAAAAGATGCATCTACCGCCTCCTACTCATGCTCCTACTGTGATGAGGGAACACCGTTATCATCATCTTCTTCTTTGGTGTTTTATGGCAGTTGGTATCCCAGTGTTACAACAGTAGGTTGCAGTAGACTGTAGGTAGGCTGTAGACTTTATTCTTCCCTTCAATCTTCTTAAACTTTGAGGCCCGAGGCCGCGGCCCCCGGTGAGTCCCACTTTATTCTAGACCCAACCACATACATCCATGCCACCGCCACCGTTATTTGCATAACATGTCTCCTTTAATTGACGTATTTCCCCGCCCCGTGCTGACGCAGCATGTTTGGCCTGTGACGCTGCTTGTACACGTCGCTGAAGATGGTTCCTGTATGTCAGGATCATTGCCCTGGACATTTGTAAGCGTTTTTTGTACATCTAGACATTTCATTCAGTTGGTAAGAATAGACATATAATACAAATACCAATCGCACTGCACGAGAGTATTGTAATATGTCGAACAGATTGCCACAATGCTATCTTTCGCAACTTAGCCAGGGATGCCATAGTGTTGCTACATTGAGCTAACGCTACAATGCTAATGCTAGGTAAATATCATGCCGACAAAAGTTAAAGCTGCCACGACTTTCCTGCGACCTTTGGCACGCACCTGCCAGCTGCCAATTTCAAAGTGACAATGTGTTTTTTGTTTATATTGTTACATGAATGTGAGATACTTTTGTATGGCTCGGTGGCTTAGTTTCGTATCGCGTAATGCATCAGTTGTCATGTTCCCTTACACTAATGTTGCTAATCCAATATCCCAAGTTCGACCTTTGAAATGTCTATTCTGAGTCTACACATTTCAAACCAGTTAAACGTCTTGGTTTGTCCTATAATTTGACCCACTGAGTAATGTAACGATGTGTCCAACGATGGGTCAGTTTGATTCGTACCAGCATTGATATTGTTAACAGCCACGGAAGAGCTGTGCGAATTCGTTAACGTGATTGGCTTGATGAGTCAAAGGTTGTGTATCTGAGGGTTAAAGGTGCCGATTTGTTCGCTTTGATATCTTGGCTTTCGATTACTGGGCTTCTGACTGACGTTTGTTTATAACGAATGGGGCATTTAAAGAGGGTATAATCCCAGAGGTGTTGTTGTTATTTTTTACAGTACCATTCTCTTGATTAATTTTTTGAGCGCATATGATAAATCATGCTGCTATAAATATGAACTAGACAAAGTGCACCAAGCTGCAGCATATATAAAGATACTGTTAAGAATTCACTCAAAGATGCTTCACACAACAATTTTTGAAAACTGTTAATTTGTGTATTTTATAATACTATCCAGTATCCACGTTTAACTTGCCACGTTTAACAGTTCATGTAAATGCAAACACTGATTAAAACTCAAATAAAGGTGTGGCAGTGGCCAGTAGTGTACATTATTTTTGGCTAACTACACTATCCATTTTCTTTACAGGTGAGCCTGACTTTGGTTTCATCACATTGTGGCCCCCAGGCCTGTTTACTTCTGCAGCAATGGAACCTCTTCCTCCTCGGAGCGGTCCACCTGGAGCATCCAGTGGGCCTCCTTCTAGTGGTCAAAATATGTTTCGCAGAACCCGACCTCACAAGCATACGACAGCTGTCCCTCCTGCTGCCCAGCCTATGACTGACCCGTTTGCCTTTGTCAGAGCACCTACTCCTATGGCAACTGGTGGTCTTCCCACAATTCCCAACAGCAATCCTCCTCTAATGCAACCCGCTTCTTGCAATTTCTATCCTCAGAGTGGGTCTGGACAACCTCCACAACCACAATTGCTACAGGAGGTCCCTTCTGTCACTTCGCGTTCGACAACACCCTCCTTGCCCGGAGTAACATTATTTAACCCTTCAAATTCAGGACCTCCAGGGGTTTTTCCTGCAACAGTCCCGCCTGCATTCACCCCTACTTATACAGAGCAAAGTTATTTTAATTCAAGAGAACCAACCCCATCCATGGTTACTGAGCCACTACATGAGGCGCCGGTGCCTGCATCTAATCAGACGTACCAAGCACCTGCTCCTCCTCTGACTTTGTCTTTTCAGCCAGTGCCTCCTGTTACAGCCTCATCTCAGTGGGCACCTGATGATGGAAGTCGTCCTCCATCCGTTCAAAACTATTTTCAGCCAACTAGTGACCCTCCAGCACAACCAATGCACGTGCAGCCATATTCCCAGATGTTTCATCCACACACACAATCGGTTCAGCATAACACCCATACTCCTCCCTCTCTATCAACGCCTCCCTCTGTTCAACCTCCTCTGCAACATCTAGGAAGGCCTCAGTACATTGAATCAAACACCCCCCAGCAGCCTAACACGCAGCCCCCAATGCAGAACTACTTTAGTCAGAGCACCAACACATCTCCTTTGGATTCAGGTTACCACCAAATGGGGTCTGTCCTCTGTGAAGCTCAGCCTCCTGTTGATTCTGTGTCTATCAGTACTTCCAGTGCTGGCCCAATGCCTGTTTCGGCCCATATCCCACATTTACAGACACAGGAGTCCAGTACACTGTCAATGTTCTTCAAAGACGATGTTGAAAATGAGGAAACTCTAACAGGAGAGGCAAATAAGGCCGTGAATGGTATTGCAGAGTCTTTTCCACATCAAAGCAACCACCCAGCTTGCCCTCAGCTGTACAGTGGTCACGCAGATGTCTATGATTTCCATGGGACGCCTTTACAGCCACCTCCACAGATGCCTTATATGAATGATGACTCTATAGCACAAGGAAATGACCAGAAACCTACCGAATCCCATTATGACCATGTGGAGAACCTGGAGTGTGTTCCAAATCAAGAAGTGTTGCCTACTGAAAGGCACACCAGCCCTGTCTTGACTGCAGCTTATGTATTAGACCAATTTGAAACTGGACCCAATCTTGAAACTCCAGATTCTGCCCCGAGACCAATGAGATCTGCAAGTGTTTCATCTAACTACAGCAATCTGAGTCATGGAAGTGGCACTAGTAGTCGCCGCCACCCGGGAGTAGTGGGCACCTTTATTCAGCAGGAAAGCCCTCGGCTCACCGATGATGTCAGTCAATCGGCAACCGGGGGTTATTTTGAGCAGATAGATTCAGCTTCAACTTGTGATGCGATTCCACAGAATGCCACAGAAAATAACTGGCCTCCCACCCCTAGCCCTCCCAAACCAGTTGGTATTTTTCAGGCTAGTGCTAACAGCTCGTTTGAGCCAGTGCGTTCACATAGTGTAGGTGTTCGTCCTTTTGAAGTTGATAGGGCTAATATGGTTGCCGAGGGTGGGGCAGATTCAACACCTGGCAATTTGGAACAGCCACCAGACAATATGGAAAACATTTACTGCCTAGGGTCTCCCCTGCTTTCAGAATCATCAGGAAGTCTCCCTCATGCAACACATCCAGTGGTTCACTCTCTCTCTCGACCTTCATCCCGGGCCCTTGGAGTCAGTCAACCTTGTGAAAGTCCTGCTACCACTCTTTGGGCACAGAATGATCCCAGTAGTTTGGGTACAAACATTGTGCTTGCTCCTGCAGCGCCAACAGTCCTTGCTCCTTTAAGAGAGCCTAGCGGTGATGTAATTCAACCCCCTGAAGATAGCCCCTTGGATCTCCATGGATCACCACAAAGTATCCGGTCAGCTTCAAATCAACTCTTAGAAAACTTGGAGAATCCACCAAAGGTGAGTGAGACAGAACCTAATGACACTCAAGTAAACCTCGGCTATGCTTCCCTTCTCGTATCTGAATCGCTTCACCAACCTATTTTGATTGCCCCTCCGGTGTCTAATTACACTGTAATTCCCCCAAGTATTCAGACACAAGCAGGGAGTCGTCCACCTTCAAACTCTTCAAATCAAAATCCACTGTTTGCTTCATCTTTTAACCAGAGCCCTCTCAATTTGACAAGAGAGAAAATAGAACCTGCTTCTCCAGAAATGACTGCTCAGCCTCTGCCTGCACGTCCTCCGCTTTCAAGGGGACAGTCAATAGTCGGAGAGAGTCAGGCTTCTGTGTGTGTTAATCCACTGGCTTCTCGTGTGGTTCCTGTCTCTAATCATGCCCCAACCAATTATGAACTGCTTGATTTTTCTATGCATCAATCACAGACAAACCAGACTTCGGGGCATTCATCCTTGTTACAAGATCCTCAGCAGTGTAGTAACGGGTTTTACCTACAGGTCACCAAAGATGCCCAGCAGAGTATAAAAGCAGAGAGCAATGCATCTGTCCCGACAAGTATCTCGTCATCTTCCAGACCACTAGCGCCCAATAACCCAGAGCTGTGCACTCGGCAGCCGAGGCACGACCAGAGACATACCAGTGCCCCTCCTGTCACTGAGGCACAGCCCTTGGCGTCAACACAGGGGCCTGCATCAGCTCCTTCTGCTGCTTACTCTCCCGGACCACACGAGTCTGTTCCACAGAGGCCAGTTCCAACAGGAGGTTCTCAACCCCCACCTGGGCCGCCACGACCGCCTTCTACCGCAGGTAGTCAGCAGGGCTACGGACCACCTCCTGCTGTTCCTCCTCCAGGGGTCCCAGGGCCAGGATACAGAGGGTATTATGCTGGTAACTATGGAGAATACGCGGCAGACGGCAGAAATTACCCAGCTGGACAATACCCACCACCATCATCCGGGGATCCTAGGTCACAGTACTATCCTGTACGTGTGCTTCAGTTGTGGTTTAATGTAATAGATTTTTTATTGTTTAATTAATTATATATTAATGTTTCAGGAAGATCCATACCGCAACAGGACAGATCCTTGGTATGGGCGGTACGATGTCACTCAGCCTGCGTATAGTGATCAGAACTACCAGTACAGAGAACCTCAACCAGAAAGACCCAGCTCCAGGACCAGTCAGTACTCTGATCGGCCTTCATCTAGGTTGGTGGATTGGCCTAGATACCCTTTAATGAATTATATGATTGAACTGAAAGTAAATGATAACCATGAATTAGAGATGTCACAATATCAAATCACGTACAGATTATTGTGAGGAGAAACGTCACTTTTTACATTCAGATTAACTTTGTAGAGTATATGTTGAACTTAATTTTGCTTCAAAAATGGTCACTATTATTATTTTTTAGTCCATACAATTATATTGTGACCTGAATAAATACATTTATTAAAATAATTTTAACATCTCTACCATGACTGCTGGCTATTATTACTCAACTATTCTTTGAATCTCTCTTGCTCTGACATATTTTTAAAGACAAGGCTATCCTGAAGAATACAGAGCCAACCGTAATGCTTATAGTGATTACTATCCAGAATACTCAAACCAGTACCCAGGTATGAATTACATTTTTATTAATTGCAATATTCTTGATTTCCCCCCCCCCAAAAAAAAAATATATTTTTGCATACATTTCTGTTTGAAGGATATAATTATGGAGCTTTTGATCCGCGATATAGTGGATATTATTGGTCTGGTAATGAGGGCTACAGAAACCGAGAAGGGTATTACAACCAACAAATGTATCCTCCTAGGTAAGCAGAACACAGTAGCTCTTGGATGCATACGTTTGGTGTCTATACATTTAAAATATATTATGTTTACAGAAAAAATGGCTATGATGACCAGTGGCGATACTATCCTGGCTATGATCCCAGCTTTGACGAGGACTGCCGATGGCGTGGAGATGCATATAATGATGACTTTGACCGACGCAGTGTCCATAGTGAACAATCTGCACACAGTGTGCACAGTGAACACAGCCATCACAGCAGAAGGAGTAGCTTCAGTTCACGTTCGCAACAGGTTTTGGTTCAAGAATGAATCCCTTATAAACATTTCTTTGTCTAATCCTCAGCTCACTGGCATTTTGTTCCTTTTATCAGAGTCAGGTGTATAGAAGCCAAACAGACCTAGTATCTGCGGCCTTTGACCAGACATCATCTACTTTGGCTGTTGATTATTCCTATGGGCAGTATCCAAACCAGACCAACGCTTCACAGAATTACAGCCAATATCCATATACCTCTGATTATACCTCTGAAGGGACGTGGACAGCCCCTGAGCAACGTATGTAAAAATTACTTTTTAGGTTATTCTCAAAATGTATATGCCTAACTTATTTGAACCTTTCTTAATAGCCCCTCCTCGTCCAGCTACGCCAGAAAAGTTCACCATGCCTCACCGCTGTGCTCGTTTTGGACCTGGTGGACACATGGTGCAAGTGCTTCCCAATCTCCCTTCAGCTGGCCAGCCTGCACTTGTGGATATTCATAACTTGGAGGTAATTTCGCCTCTTGTTGTATCAACATGTGCATGTTGGCAGCATATTGTTATTATTTTATTAATTAAAATACATGAATATTTAGACAATGCTGCAGGATACATCGGCTCAAGCTGAGCTCAGATCTTTCCCAGGACCTCTTGTTAAGTAAGTGTAATCTGTCTTGACTAATGCATCACAAAGACTTGATTTTAACTCGAGCCTAAGGACTTTGGTTTTACAGACTAATTATATTTATATTATATTTCTATGAGTTAAGAAATTAAGACGCATGATTAGAAGTTTATTGTTCACACAACTTTTATTGACAACATTCATTATGTGAGTACAGACAGCTCCAGAAAGAACTGATGTGAAAAGGGTAAGACTCCAATTAATCCACACCAATATCCAATCGCAGACTTGTAATTGCTATAATACTATTCAGATGAGCTACGCAGCAGTACTGTTCTCAGTGAGGCACAAAACTTGAGGCATACTGGGGCTGAGGCTTTATATGGGAACCCTTCACTGAAAAACTCCTTTGTGCTGCTCGTGGTCGAGTGGATAGCACATGCTAGTCACAGCGTTGTTTGAATCCGGCGCTTGACAATTTTCTGCATGTCATCTCATCTACATTTCATTGTCCTGACACATATAAAGTAAATCCTTAAAAAAAAGAACTTTCAGTGAAACCCTGCAACCAGCTGGCGGGTGTACCCTGCCTAAGGCCCAAAGTTACTGGGACAGGCTTTGCCTACAGTCATCCCCCAGGCCGTGCAGACGGGCATCCCATGTTTAAAAGTTTTTGTATTTTTTTTTTCTGGGAGAGGGCCGAACCCCTTGGGAGAGAACCCCAAGGTTCTCTCCCAAGGGGGGAGCCAGAGTACTCGGCAACACAGGGCAGGCGCAGTGGTGTGGTACTTGCTAGTGAAATATTATTGGAAGATAAGGCAACACTTGCATGGATGACTTGTGACCAGACGACTTGGACTTAATTGTGACTTGCACATACAGTAGGTGACTTACTCCTACCTCTGGGCATGGTGTACTGAAAATGTCTTTGAACATTTGTTTTTTGTAAAAATTTTCAGGGAGGACACGCATAAAGTGGATGTGATAAAGTTCTCCCAGAACAAGGCGCTAGAGTGCTTACGTGATAACAACCTTTTAGACAGAGACTCTGCTCGCCTGCTGTGGGACTTTATTGTGCTGCTTTGCAGACAGAATGGGGTAAGAAATATGAGCTAATCAAATATGACAGGTCGATGATTAAAATATTAATAATTTTATGTAATTTGTTTCAGACTGTTGTGGGCACAGATATAGCAGATTTATTGTTGAAAGAGCACCGTTCTGTGTGGCTTCCTGGAAAGAGTCCAAATGAAGCCAATTTAATTGATTTCAATAATGAGCCTCTATCACAAGCTGAGGAGGGGCCGGGATCAGGGGCACTGTCCCTACTATCAGACACTTTCATGACAGTCCCAGAAAATATGGGAAAAGAAACTGAGCGATTTAGGGAGCTCCTACTGTTTGGTCGTAAAAAGGTATAAACAAAAAACACACACCTACTCCGGTATACCAAATTCTGCTGCTAAAATAATTATAATTTGATTTGTATTTATTTATTGTAGGATGCCCTAGAAGCTGCTATGAAAAGTGGTCTTTGGGGCCATGCTTTACTTTTGGCCAGTAAAATGGACAGTAGGACACATGCGCGTGTGATGACTCGGTAAAATATAAGTATTTTTATCTTTTATTTTCTCACAGGATAATAGTTATTAACAATATGTATATTTTATTCATTAGATTTGCCAATAGTTTGCCCATTAATGACCCCCTTCAGACTGTGTATCAGCTCATGTCCGGCAGGATGCCTGCATCAGCAACAGTAAATATGCTATGCACAATGTGCTTTACAATGTTCCTGGAGCGTGTTGTAATGATTATTAATAATTATTTTTTTGTAGTGTTGTGGAGAGGAAAAATGGGGCGACTGGCGCCCTCATCTGGCTATGATTTTATCTAACCTTACTCATACACTGGACCTTGACACTCGCACTATTGCCACAATGGGTGACACTCTTGGTAGGACTGAAACACTTCAACATGTATTGTTTATCTTATCTTGTTTATCTGTACATTCTTACACATGTTGTCTTGTAACAGCATCGAAAGGACTTACAGATGCTGCTCATTTTTGCTATTTAATGGCACAAGTTGGCCTTGGAGTTTACACAAAGAAGAGCACCAAGATGGTTCTTATTGGCTCCAACCACAGGTCAGAAATTAAGCACATGCAACGTTGCTAAGAATTTGAAATTAATACTGACAATAATTGTTTTTTACAGCTTTTCATTTTACCTGTTTGCTTCCAATGATGCGATTCAGAGGACTGAGGCCTATGAGTATGCCCAGTCTCTGGGCTCACATTCCTGTTCACTACCTAATTTCCAGGTGCACTTTGATTATTATTATTTTTTACTTGATAAATGTATGGTTTTATATTATGATTGTTATTGCTGGTAATAATGATAAGGAATGAATGAATGGAACTTCATGCATTAGGGGATGGGGAACCAATGGAGGTCTCTGTGGACAGGGGTCTATCAAGGAGTATGGAAGGTGAACCATAGAGCAGGCTATTGCAGTAGTCAAGGCAGGAGAAGGCGAAGGTGGGAATGAGGGTTTCAGCAGACTGAGGAGAGGGACGGGCGGAGGCGTGCGATGTTTTGAGGGTGATAGAAGTCGGTGTTTAATGTGGCGTTCATACAAGAGGGTCTGGTCAAAGACAATGCCAAGGTTGTTTCTGTGTTTGTCCAGAACCTTTGAGTAAAATATGATTCTTTGGTGATTTATTCTAGGTGTACAAATTCATCTATGCATGTCGCTTGGCTGAAGCTGGCCTGAGTGCACAGGCTTTCCACTACTGTGAAGTTATCTCGAAGACTGTCCTCATGCAACCTTCCTACTACTCTCTTATATTCATCAACCAGCTCATTCAGGTATTGCACTGCTACTAACTGCTATCACTTGATCAAACAAAAAACATTAATATTTTTATGTTTATATTCTTTTACAGATGTCCGAAAAACTACGATTTTTTGATCCTCAGTTGAAAGAGAAGCCAGAACAGGAGCTATTCAGAGAGCCAGAGTGGCTAATCCATCTTCGGCAACTGGATGGACAGATGAGGGTAACAAACCAAAGACCAAATTTAATTTTCAATGATTAAATGTGAAAGTAAGTTTGCTAACTTTAGAAGTCAATAGCGGTCTGTTCAGAAGGTTTTACAGGAGAAAGTATGATCAAACGGTACAATTTATCATCATCACACAACCAACAAGACTACAAAAATCTCACTACTCAGTCACAGCTTCCCTCAAATCGTTAACGGGGACTCCCTAAATGTTGCCGGGTGGGACTAGCCTTCCATGTTCAAAAGCCTTAATTTTAACCAAATTAACAGTTCCCTACCCTCTTCCTAATCTCAACCTTACCCTAATTGTGAAATAATATATTGTCAAAAATGTACATAAAAGGAGTATATTTTTTTTCCCTGC
This sequence comes from Eucyclogobius newberryi, assembly GCF_026437365.1. NCBI lineage: Eukaryota > Metazoa > Chordata > Actinopteri > Gobiiformes > Gobiidae > Eucyclogobius > Eucyclogobius newberryi. The sequence goes on from NW_027315834.1 coordinate 23,799,365, forward strand.
ATCAAAATGACCCAGGCACCTGTCACCAGTTGAGCATTTATCACTCTGAACTCTGGTTTGCTCAGGTGAGGCACTTGTTCCATTTCCCCAAGCAAACACAGCCTGGACATGGGCAAGTAACCAGCCCTGCTTAAAGTCCAACATTTCCTTCATTCTGGGAAAACCAACACACAATCCTGTGAAGCATCAAGAGTATCTGTGGCTTTTGGACACTTACAACATAGATAGTTAATATGCATTTTAGAAAGTAATATCTATTGAACATTTTATATTGAATGCAAACCTTTATTATTTGCACAAGTTGAGTCCAATGTGTAATATTCACTTTCCCAAATGGTTTTCAGCCTTTATTAATGTGTTAGACCAACATGGGCACATATTTATTATTTTTTTCTTTTTTTAGACTGGAATGATAACCTACAATGCAGACAGATCTACACCAGCACAGTACGACTACAGCAGCCCAAGCTCTGACTTAGATGAGCCCAGTCTTCCTGAACCTTACAACATGCCAGGGGAGTTTGACCAGACAACACCAGACAACCCTCTAATGAGCTCACTGTTGCCTGGGCCTGCCGCTCAGGGAGTTCAGCTCATGCCTCCAGGTCAGTATGAACCCCCATTTGCCTGATTTACAAACATGAAAATGAACCAAGTTATCTGCTTTCTTCTAGCTCCAACGTCCATTCTACAAGACAGTATGGCCCCGCCCCAGCTCTTGCCACCGAGTGATGTGCCCCAATTTTATCCTGTACCTCCGACGGGACCCCCAGGGCCGATGCCATACCCCAGCTATCCGCCGCACGACCCTGGATATGCCCCTCCACCATTTCAGCCTCAGCCGGAGCAGGTTGACATGTATCCAGGCGGCCCTCCTCATGTTAGCTCTGTGCCCACTCACATCAGCCCCGCAATGCCACCACCATCGGCACAAATGAATCCTCCAAACGCACAGATGCCTCCCTCTCCTGCACATTTCCCACCTGTCGAGCATCGGCAGGGGCCACCAACTCCTCAGATGGACTTTTATGACCAAATGGCAAACATGGTCTGTATATTTGAACCATCATATATTTTAAAATCACATAAAAAAAAAAAAAAAGTTTGGTGTTAAATGTTTGTTAGACTGTATAGATGAAATGTATTTTATGTCTTGTACCTCAGGGTCCTGGAAGAAGATCCAGAACTACTTCTCAATCTTCAATGTACATGGTAAGTTGATTATTTTGATCAAACTGTCAATCCTCCCTTCTCACTCATCCCCATTGCAGCTATCCTGTCTAATAAAGCCTACGGGCCAAAAAATCCTTTAAAAATACAATTATAATAATAAAAAAATAAACTGTCAATCTATTTATTTACTCATTGTTTTGCACAGACTAACGTAAAAAAATAAATAATTTTAAACTATGGCACACCGATATATCAGCCCAGTGATGGTATCGGACAATATTCATGTCATTAAGTAAGTAAGTAGTGTTTTGTAGCATGACTTTAAAAAGTCACTCATTACGATACCTCGTTACTGCCCCGGAAAACGCGTTGCATTACTGCGCTATTGTGTTATAAAAGTAGTATGCGTTAGAGTACTCTTACGTTGCCAGTAATTAGCATTCACAAAAGACCCAGAAATGACGACGTTACAGACTTTTAAAAGCTCTAGAAACGTTTCCGACTAAACTTATCATCAAATATATGACGGATGTGACACAATTAAAGGCGTAATGGATGATTTTTTTGGCCCAAATCTGAGTCTTATTTCCTCGTGGCGTGGACTGGATTAGTCCTGCCACGTATCAATCATAGAACGCACCTACTGCTCACCTGCAGCCTCGTTCTGGAGAGCAGCACGTTTGCGCGCGTCTAAGCGCATGGATCTATCATAATATAGTTCCCTCAGTGTACAGGGCAAAATTAAGACAGAGAAAGACTGTTCAAGCTGACTCAGAAGAGACGGAAATCTACGGGAGACGAGTGATGCGATGCGATCCGTCGCGCTAATAAACGCATGTGTAGAAGTGAGGCTGTTGTGCGTGTACGCACGAGTTCGCATGCGCACTTCGGCTTGAGTTCTCAAATCGGTAAAGTAAACGATCAGTTTACACTTGTTCACTCCAGATAACTTTAGTGTGAGGTTTAAAAAAGAAAAGAGTTCTGAGTGTGTGATCAGATACATTCTGAGGAGGAGAGACTGTTGTTACAGGAGTAGGGGGAGCAACACGAGGATAATACATAGACTTTAGTCTGATAAATAATTTGAATTAATTCACAGAATTGAAATGTGTGAAGGCTGTTTTTACTCTAATAAAGAATAATGATATTATAGCCTATATTGAAATATAGTGCAAAGTATGCCATACCAAATTTTTCTTTTCTTTTTTTGTAGCAAAAAGTGTTTTATGTGTTCTAACTGGTTCTGGATATTTTTAATTTAGATTTGATTTTTTTAGAATAAAAACTAGTTTATAGCTAGTATATTTCTTTGATTAAAAACGAAACAAGTTAACCAAGTGTTTGAAATAACCATAACAACATGCCTGTTGCCATGCCACAAGCCTAATATCGGCCTAACATCGGCCAACGCTTTTCCCATAGTTTCGGTATCGGTCCAAAATGTCCGTATCAGAGCACCACTATTTAAAACAATAATTATAATTATAATTAATTAATAATATATATATACAGGGTTCAGAGTAAGGATTTTTACTTGTATAGCGGTGCTGCTACACAATCCGCAATTTTTTTCAAATTTGTATAGCAATTTGATAATTGCATAGCAAAACACAAAAGTGACTAACAATCAATATTTTCCATTGATGTAACAAGATTATTTATTTCAAATGTATTTGTAAATTCTATTTTTAAAAAAACTCTTAACAAATGAACTTTTGAACACTTAATTTTTTTAATTTTTTTTCTAAATAAAATAGAAAACATGCAAATAAAAATATTTGTTGAACAAATTAATTAACACCAAGTCAGATGGTCTTATTTACAACTGTCTTCCATATCTTCATCAGATGACTATTTGCATGAGTCTCATTTACATATTGTCTTTACACTCACTCTACATGTTACTACATGAGATCAGCGAGACGCGGCGCTCGTAAAGCGTCTCCTCGCGCGCTCCCGGTGGCTCCTCCAGCTCAGCAGTTTTCGTACGCGCGATCTGTGACAGCAGCGGGACCCGTCAAGTGTGTCATGCTGTTATTGACGATCGATTGACGAGTGATCAGTGCTTTTTAGGCGCTTTGGTTATACAATTGAACACACATTTTTGTATCGCAAAAGCTGCGATACAAAAGCATTTTTTTCTGACGAACGCATCGCATTTGAGAGAAATTGCGTCACATTTTGCGATGCGATACCGCTTATTCTGAACCCTGATATATATATATATATAATTTTTTTTTCAGCCGCCCGGGAGGAGATCACGCACTACCTCAGAATCATCTACTCATTCGGGGGGAAGAGAAAGGAGTAACTCTGTTCTTAAGCAGGCTTCTCCTCCACCGCCTTCCATTCCTGAACAGCCTAGAAAAGAAGAAAAGAAAGCAAAAAAAGTCTCTCCCAAAAATGTATGTTTGCATTGATAGTTTTCTGGTTGTTCATACTATTCTTGCTAAGAGCTCTCTTTTATAGAATGGTGGGCGTGGCTGGCTGGACTGGCTCTATAGGAAGGGGAAAAATGAAGCTCATCTTCCGGATGACAAACACAAATCTGTAAGTTGCCGCTTGCATAACTGACCACTTTAGTCCCCATTTGATTATTAATGCAATCATTTTTATTGTCAGATTGTGTGGGATGAGAAGAAGCAAAAATGGGTTGATATAAACGAGCCCGAAGAAGAGGTATATTTTATGAATCTGCATAATGTAATTCAGTTCAGTTGAATGTATTTACCTTACCAAAATATATTTTTATATATTGTGCCCAGGCAAAACCCCCTCCGCCTCCTCCTTCTGGCTTTCCAAGTATGTGCTCAATGCCTGGTCCTCCCGCATCTATTTCTCCTCCCGGTGGTGGTCCTCCTGTCAACATGTTCTCCCGGAAAGCAGGTTTGAGTCATATATTGTCATTTCTTTAACAGGTCCCCCTAACAGCTTTGTGTACTGAAATGTTTTTGTTTGTTTTTTCTTCAGGCACAAAGACCAGATATGTAGACGTCCTAAATCCCAGCAGAACTTCCAACAAATCTGGTGGATCAGCTCCGGCTCCTGCAAATATCTTTGCTCCCCTTGCTCCAATGACAATGCCCACTAATCTATTTGTGCCTAGTTCAGGTCTGTGTGCTTTTTCTGAACAAAAATTCTGAACCTGTTTTAGCTATAAACACTGTTTTCCTTTTGTTGAAATAAAGTGAATTTATTTGATCTCTTGTAGCTCCTGGTGATCAGCAACCTTTAGAAGGCAGTGAAGGTGGCAATCATGAACACAATTCACCCAGTGCCAGTGCTATTCCCCAGGTTTTTTGCCTTTTGATTTATTATTCTGTATTGTATATTGTAGTTGCATGTAGTACTAAGACATGCTTTGTTCCCATATTGTTTAGATGTACAACCCTACGCTGGTACCACCTGCTCCAGAGATGCCGTCTGTGCCTGATGGCTCCACATCTGGAGAGGTAAGACCCTACAATTCCACTCTACCACGCTCGTTTCATCCTGCCATTAATGAAATTACTTGCAGCTTTTCATTTTATGTGCCTTGTTGTGAATATAGTGTTAAAATAAGCAATATCATTTGGGATTGCATGCTTTAGCTTTTAATTCAACACTTTTTTAATCACTTTCTAACTGAAGTTTGGGTTGAGGTGGCTGGTTGAAGGAGCAATGCAAATGCATGAGAGATTGTTAATATCGGTTTGTGTGCTGTTTGTTTCTTTCTTCGTCTCTTTAGCTGTCACGTTCTAGCTCAATGAGTTCTTTATCGCGTGAAGTGAGTCAGCATTTAAACCAGGTACTTTATGCTGTGTCATGGATATGCCATGTTTATTATCCCCAACAAACACATGGATAAAAGCATGTTTTGTCATTTCCACCTGCAAGTTTGCAGCTTATCCACTTTAGATCCTACCTGCCTCCTACCCTCGTCAGCATAACGTTATATATGTGCACAGTGTAGGCATTAAAGTGATTGGCATTAAAGTGATTTTTCCAATTCTTCAGATCAACTTTTTGCATTTCAGAAAAGCCGCCTTACTTGAATGACTAACACACAGCTTCATTAACTGCCTCATAATTCCTGCATGGTTGTTACTAAACATAGACAGCAGTGGTTATTATTGCTGCCTCAGTTTAACCTCTACCTTTTCACCTTTATTGCTTTCCATTTTAATCAGGGACAGCATTAACCATTGTTTTTCTGCTCAGGGTCAAACTCCTTCAGGACCTATACCCACTGGAGGTGTCCCTTTTTATAACCCTGCGCAGTTTGCACAAGTAAGTACTCACAAATCTCCAGATTGCTGTGGATAGCATTTATTGTGTTTTCTTTTTTTATAGCCAAGTGCACCATCTGGGGGTGGACAACGATCTGGGCGCTTGGGTGGTCAGCGCCAGTACCCAGTGATGAAGTAATTCTCCCAATGAGACCTTCAACTGTTGACAGTGACGTTTTGCCTGAAGTAACAAAGCACATGAACTTGGCTGCTTTCTCGCTAAAGAAAAATCATATTGTTTGTTTCTGCATTGAAGCATCATTGTAACATCTTGGTCTTTGTCAACTGGCATAGTGTTACCTTGAAGGGCTACACACCCAGAGACGGTTGTTCTGTCATAAACAAATGCTAATTTGTTAGTATCCTTATTGAGAGCAAGTAAATCCGCCCTCATGGCCGTGTGTATGTGCAGCAGTTTGAATGGTTGCTTAAATGTTCTTAAATTGACCTATAACTTTTTCAGTCGCTTTGTAAACTGATAACTGGAGAGAAGTCAGTCATAGAACCAGAATGACAAATTTCCTTTTCATCCTGAATAGTTAGGAATTATGATGGAACAGCTCAGACTGTTTGATGGTGAAAGATGACAGATTACGTGTGTCCCCGTCTGCCAGCCCGCCCAGATATTTATTTAAATGTTCAAGTTTTGTCGTGTGTGTGTGTGTGTGTGTGTGTGTGTGTGTGTGTGTGTGTGTGTGTGTGTGTGTGTGTGTGTGTGTGTGTGTGTGTGTGTGTGTGTGTGTGTGTGTGTGTGTGTGTGTGTGTGTGTGTGTGTGTGTGTGTGTGTGTGTGTGTGTGTGTGTGTGTGTGTGTGTGTGTGTGTGTGTGTGTGTGTGTGTGTGTGTGTGTGTGTGTGTGTGTGTGTGTGTGTGTGTGTGTGTGTGTGTGTGTGTGTGTGTGTGTGTGTGTGTGTGTGTGTGTGTGTGTGTGTGTGTGTGTGTGTGTGTGTGTGTGTGTGTGTGTGTGTGTGTGTGTGTGTGTGTGTGTGTGTGTGTGTGTGTGTGTGTGTGTGTGTGTGTGTGTGTGTGTGTGTGTGTGTGTGTGTGTGTGTGTGTGTGTGTGTGTGTGTGTGTGTGTGTGTGTGTGTGTGTGTGTGTGTGTGTGTGTGTGTGTGTGTGAGAGAGAGATTAGCTTTATCAAATCATATCCATGGCTGCATACTAGATTAGAAAGATGCACTATGGATTAAAATGTAAAAGTTAAGTTTAAATACTCCAAATTAGACAATTTTTGTTCAAATTTGTATTTTTAACCAATGTTTAAATCACTTGTGTACATATGATATAAAACAGACTAAATGAATGCAAATAAAATGTATTTTTAAGCTCTGTAGCACTTTCAATGAAACTGGAGTTGGTGTCATTTATTAACAGCAGTATTCGAATCTAGACTCGGAAGCTCACATTTGATAAAGTAATCCATATTTTCTTTTGAAAATGTAAAAATATACCACAAAAATATTAATGTTGAATTACTAAATGTCCTCATTACTAAGTTAAAGAGGCTTAGTTCTCACTTTTCAGTTGTATTAATTCCCAGTGCAAATAGTGCTTTTTGAACAGCAGCTTCCAGCATACTATGATCACATAACAACTGACGAAGGGGCGTGCGATCCATCTCCAGCAGCATGCCTGAAAACACGACAAATGACAAAAAAATTTAGATATATATATACATACATACATATGTTTGCATTTATTTAATGTGTGTTTTGTTTTTTAAAAGTCTGATGTCAGTAAAATTAATGAATATCTGCAATATACCGGGAAGATACAATACAATATATGTATTGATACGGAGACGCAATACTTTTAGACAACATTGCACAGTTATACACTTAATTTTTTATTATAATTTGTTTAATTAATCTTCATTATTCATAAGACAATTGTCTTCTGATATTTATGTTCCACTGAAGATGAAATTCCAATGCAGCTATTAAGTGAACTTTTAAGATTAGGATTCGTATTGTGTCATTAAACCTGGTATCATATTTTGTCGTGAGGCAATTCCCTGCCCAAAAAGAGGAATTACACACACGTCCAAATGCACTCACCTGTTATGTCATTTGCATGATCTTGATTAATCTGCTGTACTAGTGAAAAGAGACTCTCGCCCAAATCCTCGACGTCTTCAACATCCAAAGAGTCACTAAGCTCTGCTCCCATCTGTCTGAGAACAAGAAAAAAGCTGCAACATACTTTATTTTATGGTTACCGTTTAACCACATACATACTTACTTTTTTATACATACTTACTTTTTTAATGTCTCTAGAGCTTGGTTCATCTGCTCTTCAAGCAGGTTTGGGTCTGACAATAGGCTTTGTACCACATGTTTTTGCTGCTCCAAAAGCATCCCTTTATTATTGAAATTAAAGGTCAAATGAAACCAGGGGCAATTTTTTTGTTTAAAAAAAACATTTTATACCTGTGATTTTCTGTGAGTGGCCTGTGTTGTACAACTCGACCAACTCAAATAGCTGTTCTCCCAATGAATCAGAGGATGTAGACACATCTTCGACAATGAGTTTTATTTCACTAAAGTATAGTTCTGAGTGAATCCACAATGTGTTGAAATGATCAATTCATATTTCAAAATTCCGGGTACCTGGGTTGTTTTTCCTCCTGCAGGGCTTTGGAAGCCTTGTCTACTGCAGCAGTCAGTAGAGCTTCATCCTGGAGCAACTGAACCAAGACCGCAAAAGGTAGTTCCAATAACATGCCTACAATGTAATAAAGGTGTGTCTACACTAAAGAACGGTAGTGGAAACGGCATTATTCACTGCACAAATACGATCAATAAAAAGTCTTACCTGTCAGTTTCCCAGCAGTCTCTTTGTGCTGGGTATAAATCCGATTGTACAACTCCTCACCAAGTTTTTCCACATCTTCTTCGTCATTCATAGTTCAATCAAAGCCGCCATCAACGCTATAAAATAAAATTAACCACAAAAACATATTTGTTCTAACCTTATTATTTCAAATCCTATTGTCTTCTCTGATATCATATCTAATATGTAAATGTTAAATATGAGAACTACATTCAAACCGTCAAATAAAATATTCTCAAGGAGGAAAAAAGCTATAATATGCTGATATATAATTAAGGTATATTTGCAGTATCTTCACCATAAACAGAAGGCGCACAAGAATGACGTAGTTGGCTGTAGTTCAGCAATTAGTATTATTCCGCTGAACGATGTAGTGCTGTAAAGTAATACATGATTTTAAGTCTTAGGGCATTTGTAGTAAACCAGAATAAGCTACTATAAATATGTATTGCAGTGACGAAATAAACTCGGTTTTAATGTTGTTGTCTTTTTCTATTATTTTCTTTGGTAAGCTCACGGCGCGGAAGGATCACCAACACTGGTTTTGTTAAGCGGTTTCCGGTCTCGTCTTTCCTTTCCTCCGCTTAAAGGTAACGTGGTGGCCTCGTTTGCCTTGAGAGCGTTGTAAAATACGTGTTTTTCTAATCTAACTTCAATAGACGTTCTTATTTTATATTGGCTGTGTTTTTGTATGATTAATGAACCTCACATGAGTATATCTGGCTCTGCTTATTGTGTAGAAATATGTAGTGCAAACTTAAGCGGTCTAGGCCTCGCCATGTAGCCGCAATGAACCGAAGCTAACTAGCTAACCGTCATTCACTCAACATTGTGTTAATCGGGGTTGTTAGCTAAACAAACTCACTGGCTCGTTTCTGCGAACATCCCGTGTTGATTTGACATTGTTCTTTATTGTAGATACAGCATGTCGTCCCACTTGCAGTGGATGGTCATTAGAAACTGCTCCAGTTTCCTCATCAAGAGGAATGGACAAACCTACAGCACTGTAAGACCAACAGCAGAACTTTTCACTGCAAACGAAGCCTAGCTGATAATTATCTATGATTGTGTTTACAGGAGCCCAACAACTTGAAGTCCAAGAACTCCTTCCGCTTCAATGGGTTGGTGCACAAGAAAACTGTTGGCGTTAAGCCTGCACCTGATGGAAAAGGTGTTGTTGTTGTACTGAAGAAGCGCGCAGGTATGTATGTAATGCTCATTTGCCACATTGCTTTTTATGTGGCTAGTATTAAGGCAAAAGTGTTTTTTATATACATACGTACACACATTCAAATTAATGTAGGATTATAAAATGCATAAGAGTAAGACCTAGCATAATGTGTTATGTTACAATCCCTTCATGGCACGATGTTATGGCATAGATTCTGATCCTTGACTTCAGTAGACTGTTATGGTTGAGTTGTGGAGTTAATGGGACACTACTTTTTAGGTCAGCACAAACCTGCTAACTCCTATGAGAAGATAACGATCAACAAGAACTCCCGTGCAACTCTCAACAGCCTGAGGCACATCATTCGCAAAAGCAAATACAGAAAAGACCTACGCATGGTACGTTCTGGTAATTTATTCAGTACTGTTTATCAAGTGATATTGCAGCTGACCATAATGTGTTTTGTTTTCACAGGCTGCTCTGCGGTGTGCCAGTGCTATTCTGAAAAGTCAGAAGCCAGTTGTTGTCAAAAAGAAGCGCACCAGGGCCACAAAGACTGCATAAATGCGTCTGTAAACCTGAAATAAAAATTGGGAATTCAACTTTTGTCTTGGGAATTTGTACAAAATTGACTGACCCGCTTTATGTTGCCGTTAGGTAATAAAATGGATAAGTAAAAATTGAATTGAATACTATGAGGATTTGGGCATAATTAAATCATGTTGGACATTTTCTGGGTCCTTTATTCATTCAGTATAAGACTTATGACGGATATAATTTAAGTCTTGAATCTACAACACAAATTAAAGGGGGTCTGAATACTTGTATTATATTAATCGTGTGCTCAAACATTAAAGACCATAATGGTGATGCAAGTGTCTTGACAGTTATTGAAGAACTGGGCAGAGCAGTAAAAAGTATATTCAATCAGAAAATGTTTATTGCCAATGAACAGAATTCACAAACAGGACCTTGTGAATCAATGCAACATAAAACGATGAAGAAGAAAAAACTATTAGATCAAAAGGGCATACATTAAAGAAACCAAATTCAAATCTCTTATAGGATAGAAATAAAATAGGTTTACTATGTAGACCAGAATTACTTAAAAGGCTTTGATGGAGGGTTTCCAGGGGTGAAACTTGAGTTTGATGTAGGTGAAAGACAAACACTCTTTCAGGGGCAGTGATTTATGAATTATTAATAATATTAGCTATCATTATGGTAAATTTGGTATAATTGACTAGGTCCCATTTACCCGTGACCTAAATTCAAAAGAACTCACCTCTGCGACTTTGTTTAGGTTCTTCTGGTGCTGCAGGTTGGAGTTCAGTGATGAAGCTGGTCCAGGTCTAGAAGGAGAGACGGGTTAAGAGCCTCTGGCATGTTGGGAGTATGCACCAATATTGTAAAAAAAAAAAAAGAAAAGGCAGTACTGGGTATTCGTTTAGGTATTTTAAGTGGTGCAAATTCAGGCATTTGTTGGTTTTGCGCTCAGGAAAAAATGTTTCAAAGAGTGTGCAATTTCATGGTCGTGTTGCCACTGGTTACTGATGCAGAAACAGGAGATTGATTTTACATAAGGCCACTGGCAGTTTTCCAGCAGGGCTTTTGGGAGCCGTACAAATAGTCACAGCTACTTCTCCAACCTCTTTTTCTCCTGTTGCTGTGCATGATTGTGATTAACTTAAGCATGTGATTTCATGCATACTATTTGATTTGTTTTTGTGATGGGGCTGCTCAAACTGATCTTTGCATTTGCGCTGGTTCAGCAGAGTAGAACTTTTGAACTACAGGACACTATTCATAAACTGATAGAGGAGAATATCCATCTTCACGATCAGCTGGAAAACCTCACTCAAGCTCTCAAGGAACTCAAATGGATGCTTATTCATCACTCAAACGGTAGCTTTCATTTTTTGCTAAATGCAGTACATTTTACAGTTTTTACTGTCCTCCTTTTGATAGTTTATTGGTTATTACTATTGTAGAAATGATGCAATCCAAATTTAGACATGGTTTAGCCTAAATTTAGAGCTGAAAATAGTCCAGTTTTAGACCTGGTATAGCTCCAAGCAATTTTTTTCTTAGGTGAAAAGCTTGAGAACCACTGATCTAGATCTGTGGACTGATCTGTTTCATTAAAAGTTGTAATCATGTAAATTATGTAAAATACATCATCCTCTAGCTTGTTTCTTCTTTGATGTTTCTTCCATTAGTCACATCACTACTAGAAATGTTTACAGTATATTCATTTTTAACATGAACATTTGTTACGTGCAGACCCTGGACACCATGAAAATGAAATGCATCACAATGAAAACATTGAGCATTTATGGGATGAATGGTCTCAACATGGTTAAACAGGACTTCTTCAACAAAATATTAAGCATCTAAAAACTTGTATGTTATTTGCAGGGATCAATGCAGAAACTCATCTTTTGTTGGAGCGGGCTTTTTGTGAAAATTACCTGCACGGCTCGGCTGAACCTCTCATTAAAGCACATCATGTCTTCCTTTTAGCACAGCCCACTCTAATGCTGCTGCTCACTCATGGCTTTGACCAACTTTAGTGAAAGAAACTATATTAAATATTGCGTAAATATCATAACTACTTATAGTTGCTTGTAGTTAGCTTCAGCCTTTGTAAGCACAGTGCAGTCAGTGTTAATGACATAATTGGCCAGAACTAGAACAATCGAATTAGTGGTAAATCTACTGAACCGGAAACTCAGCAACTGCAGCACACAGGAATTCACAGACCAAACAATGTAATTTAAAACCTTTTATTTGCAAATAACAACACACTTAGCGCTAGTTTACTAAATTCCAAAGCAAATGTTGTTTTATTGGTCCATCACTAATAAAAAAGTTAACATAATACATACAATTGAGGATTGATTTACAGATGTCCCGTATTTAAATTCACACAGTACAAACCTGTCGTTTAAATAAACTAATAATAATAAGTGCAGTAATTGTAGTACAACAGACATCACAAATCAACATGCAGGATGGATGTTTTCCTCCCCCCCAGAAGCATCTAGTCTATATCAAGATCAGAGTCATCATCACTCTGGATGGTCTGTACAATAGCTCCATTGCGAATTGTTGTCGAAACAGTGGGTGGCTTTTCTGACAGTAAGCCATACTCCTGCAATAGAGCCTCCAAATCCACAGCAAAGAAGTCTTCCCCAAGCTGGTCCGTGAGGCGCACAAAGTTGCCAATAAGGTCCCCCGCTTTGTAAACAAGCAGGGCAGGGAGAGCACTGTCTCTAAACATCGAACTAGTGCTGATGGCCGAGCTGCGAACACTGCAGAACTTGACAAGAGGGTATTCCTGAGCCAGACACATGAGGCTGCCACTCATGGCCTCACATCCTGGGACATCCGCTTCATAAATGTGGATCATAACAAGAGTGCTTTTGTCCTCTTTGTCCAAAGCTTCCAGGAAGTCTTCGCCATTATTGAGCTCATAGACTTGTGCAAAGCGTTTCCCTCGACAAAACTGCCTACGCATCTCTTCAATGCGCTGCATGCGGTATCGCTGAAGGAAGTCTTCATCATCCTGCTCCTCGTGCAGCATGTTATACTCTTGCATAGTCATCTGAAACGTGAACCATATTCATTTAAGTTGTTACCATTTTGGCGCCAATTATAAATTATACATTTTATTCTGAGGGAATTAAAGCATTTTCTTATACCTTGCTTTTGATCTTGTCTTGTATAACTTTTTGTTTCTCTTTGTCTTTTTCTTCATCTAAATCTGAGCGGCAGGTCATAGACAGTTTTTTGATGAGTCTCTCCATTTCTTTTTTCTGTTCATGTTTCTGCTCCACTTCAAGCTGTTTGTACTTCCTCCAGTCATTGATCACACCCTTTGGTCCTGTGGGAAAAATAGCATTTCAGGTTCACTGAAAAGCCTGTGAAACCTAGAATTCATGACATTCAAGTGAACTGCTATATATGTGACCTGTGTTTACTGATGTCCCATCAGCACTGTAGTCCAGCTCAGGCTCAGCCACATTGGCATCACGAATGGTCTTTCCGTCCCCATCTTCCTCCTCGTTGTCACTTCCCTCGTCTTCACTGCTGCTGTAGTAATACTGCAGCTTCTCTCCCAAAATCTTGTCATCCAAAGTCGTCATGGTCGCAGCTCAGGAAGGACAGACACAAGCTGTGGTAAACAAAAAACATTAGCAAAACTCAAAACAAACAAATAAACAAACGATTCATGTCATACTTACGCTGTTGTGCAACAAAACGTATGAACTATCTTTAGTAACTTTGTAGAATAAATCGATGTCTGGATTCAAAGTATTGTATATTAATCTTCTATAACAACATCGTCTGACAGAAGCCTATTGAGGTCACTTGGCTTAAGTGAAAGTGTGTCAAAGTGACGGAGCGCATTATGATGCACTGGACCGTCGCTAATCGGGATCTCTTTACGTTACGCTTTTATAGTTAATCCGCCTTGAGTGTTTTAATAACATTAACACAAATTACAATAAACGTATCCACATTTAACTACAATAAAGTGAGATACAATAACCATCACACGGAGAAAGAAGCACTTGCAGATTCAATGTAGACCCGTTTGTGGGCTAACGCAATAATATAGTAGATCCATGGCTAACGCTATGCTATAAACAGTATATTAGCTCATATGTTAGCCTGCTCCGTTAGCCTTCAATTACGCATAACAATACAACGGCTGAAATTAAACCACATTAACATCACTCTGCAGCTCACTCTGATAATATACAATACCAAAGTCACTCCCGTCTTGTCTCTCCAGGACCGGGATCAGGATCTGGGGCGAAGGACCACTGATGACGTGACGTCAGAGGCTAATCCGATCAACTTCTTCAGTTTTTGTGAGTATTTTACGAACCAACAGCAGCCTCTTTATCGCCCCCTGCTGAGTGGTTTGTAGAACGACAAGGCAGCATACGTAACATGGACATACGATAATATACATCCATGGTTGTAACACTGACATTTCCAAATTTCCACTGTGTGGACTAATAAAGGCTTATCTTATCTTATATAGATCCATTTAAAACAAACAACATATAATTCAAAACAAAATCAGGATGATTGTAGACAAAGGTTCAGTTGTAGTCATCTGGACTCAGTTTTAGAACTGAATTTGTTTGAGTCCAGATCACTACAACTGATCCCTTTTCTTCAATGGAACACTCCTGGACGAATGAGGGACTACACCGACAAAAACAGGATAACAAAATTCTATCACAAATTTTTAAAAAGTGTTTTGCCAAACATATGGAGATATTTGCAAGCCGCGGCGCGCGGCCGAAACTCCTGGGCTATTTCGTGCCGCGGCTCCTGAAACTGATGGGCTATTTGACCGCGCCGGGTTAGGGTTAGCCATGAGGCTATATGGCCGTGCCGCGGCTCTTGAAACTGCTGGGCTACTTGACCGCGCTGCGGCTCTGTAGCCACGGCTTTATTTAAAGGTGCACTACTACTACTCCACTCTCACATTCATTCACTAGAGACAATTTAAAGTCGTCAATTTACTTAACACAACAGAATTATTATTAAGCAAAAATATTACATTTGGAAAAATATTACTATTAAAATATTATGTATAAAACTATCACTGGATTTACATGTGAAATATAACAGTATATTTTTCTATTGATGATATCATGAAAGTTGTTTTGATATAAAAATGTGAACATCAGGTTTATTGCTTATTATAAAAACTTTGGTGCAAAAAACAAAACTGTTGTAATCTTTCAAATATGTGCATGAATCTGCACCTTAGTGGGTCATTTTACAGTACTTTCACATTTGTCTTAAACAATACAATACCTCAATACCTTGTGCTAAAATGTGTCTTCCAACGTATTACCTTTAAAGACACATTTTAGCACACTTCTATTGGATTGTCAAAATATAAGAAATACGAAAATAAGATAAAATTATATTAATCTTTGTCAACACTTTGTTTCTGCCTGGATTAAATTTGTTCAAACATCTGTAATCCAGTGCATCGTGGCGTCAGACCAGACAAAGATTGTACCATTGCTCATGTAAACCAGTGTGTAAACACTCTGCAAGTGTCCAAAATGTTTAAACTTATGCAAAATCCTACATCATAGCTCATCTTTTCTCTTATTTCTGTCTTCTTTTTCTAATTCGGCTTGGGTTGGCACTCTGAATGCCACATAGGGACATGTTCTGGTGTTTAAACAGACCAACTTTTTCAATGTTGCAGAATTCACTATGTCAAATCCAACTTTGCCTCCAAAGGTGCTTGGTTTCCAATACAGGGGAGAACATATAGGGTTCCCCAACAGTCCTTTCAGGGAAAAGGGGGCCCCCATCTCTACCATGCTTTCTCCAAATATTGCTCCTGGGCGCGTTTTCTCCAACATGAGTGCGGGATAAAATTCCAGCGCATTTATGTCACCGTGATAAAATTCTTCAAGTTGACGGGCTATTTCCTCATCATCTGCAAAGTAAAAAGTATGAATCATTTGTGTGAACATTGTGGCATGAGTTATGCTGTTTTTTCCCTTCTTACCACTAAACTCTCTAAAGGATGTATATGGCTTCAGATTAAATCTTTTTCTATACTCGTTGAAGGGCTGTATACGTAGAAGTCGGGACGCTTCAATGGTTTTCACAGCAACATAAGTCACTACAGTATGCAAGTTATAACCACCACCAATCTAAAATGACACAGATTAAAAAAAAATGTTGGACACTGAGACAAGAAACCAATGACGACTAACTTTACCTGGCCAGCAGGTTGTCGGGAAAAAGAATCCACCAGCTTCTCTATGCCATAATGAGAGAGTACACTGGTATTAAAGACAAACTGTCGGTAGGCAAATATATCTCCATCAATATTGACAGCATCAGGCATCAAAGGGTGCCAGTGGTACAAGTGGACAAACTCCAGAGCAATACGGTTGCCATATTGAAAATCAGTGTAGTGCAGCATGGTCGGATCAAACTTCAACTTCATATGGTATCCACTGAGCTGCTGCACATACTCTTCTATAACTATTCGAATGGTCTCACCTTGAACAAACAGGGGTTAGTTTGCACAGATACGAAAGCATTAAGACGTATTACACCCAACTCACCAATAATGATGAATCGTGCGGTCTGAAAAAGCTGCTCATCATCCCAATGTGGATGCAGAGTCTTCAAAATGTCACACACTCTGTTGTGTTCCCTCAGCCAAATTGTGGCATACATCCCCAAACCAGGAAGTAGTCCAAACAATTCATGACCAAAGGACAGCTGCTGGTTTAGGGGAGTGTTTGGAGGATAGTTCATCTTCACAGGAGCTTCCACAACAGTAGGGGGGAACATTTCTCCATCTATGAGCTAAGGAAATCATATTGGGAAAATATCATACTTAATATTTATTCTAAATCCTTGCTTGCCAAAATATTGTAACGGCATATATGATGAAGAGTAAAATGTTAGCGTAGGTTCGTAAGCAGGCCATGCCTCCACCTCTGCCTTGTTATAAGGCTTCTTATACCAACAGTTTGAGCTTTCATGGATCACCAGCATCCATCTCACATCATTAAATACTTTTTCATGATTATTTGCATATATTTGTGGTTGCGAGGTCCTTGCTAATGGAACTATCAAAAATATCAAATCTCTACCTGGTATTTTAGTTTTCCATCTCTTAGAAGCCTTAGCTCCAGCTGACGTTCCAAGTTGTCACCATAAACATGTCCAGCATCTACCTGGAGGTATATTAAAAGTAATAAAACAGAAGAAAAAATGAATGACATAATACAATGCTGAAACACAACTCACGCCATGACTTAAAGCCTTTGTGAAGCCTGGACCCATGCTATTATAAGTCTTGAAGAACTGGTGTGTAAAGTGTTGAGCAAAAAACGCAAACATCAAGTTAGAGCCTTGTGGGTCTTTTCTGAAAGTCTTCCTCTTAAATAACCTCTCAACCAACAGTTCAGGATCAGGCAGCCCAGCTTCACCTAAATAGACAGAGAGGGACACAGATACTGAAGCATGGCATTAATGTCATTACACATGTAGTAATGTGTAATGACACGTGTCAGAAAGAAGGCGTAAATGACACACACAGTGAGGAGAGTGAAAGTATTGAGAAGCTCACCTCTGACCCCAAGAGGTGTAGGGCAATCCTCTGGAACTGGAGGCAAAAGACGAGTGTAGTAGCTAACATTGTAGTAGGACTCCCAGGAAAGATAGCTGTATTTGGAGTTGTATGTTGGCGGGCTGGGTACAAAGTTGGATCTGACTGGTTAGGCAAAATGAGGATGAGTGACTATGCCAAACCTTGAAAATGTGTCATGGAGGTGCTGTTTCTGAACCTCTTAAGACGAGACGCATAAGCGTGTGCCTCAGGGAAGTGCTATTGACAATGTCCCAGATCCAGCTGAAGTGTGTAAGGATGAAATGCACCACTTCAGGGCGAGGCCGGAGAAAAAGTCTCACTCTGGTCCAAAATTCAGCTAACATGGGAAATAAAAAGAAAACAATGTTCACGCAATCTTATTTGTCTTGTTTTGTGTCTCACCTACAAATCCAATCCCTTAAAATTACGTGCAGATCATGAAACAACAGGTTGATTTGTATAAAAAGTGTCTTTTGCCCTTCTCTAGAGCCCCTTCATACATAATTTCCAGTAAAATGCCATGTGCAGATGGCCAGAACACTCTCCCCATTCACACATGCTTCAGTCCAAGAACATAGCTTTGTTCACACTTGACCTGGCATTTGTCTCTCTGTGTTCGCAATGTGCTGCAACATAACAGTAAGTAAACATGGAAACCAAGCCCGCAACCAAAGGCTTTACACACACATACACTTTTCCTGCTTTAGTTAAATTGCAAGACTAATACAATTGCAGGGAAATCAGTTCTGGCTTCATTCACACATGTCACTGCTCTGGAAAAAGTCAGGTAAATCCCCAGGTAAAGCTGCACGTGTGAACGGGGCTTAGGACTTCATTTGAGGAAAATGCATTTCTTCATTTTTTGGGGGGTTTAAGGATCCAGGATATATTTTGGAAGATCTAGCAATTATCTAATCAATTATAATGGCATTTTATTGGAGTGTTCCAGCAACTGTTTTGGACATTGGGCCGTCTCTGAAATGTTCAATTGACTTTTTATTCCCCAAATTTGTCTATTGTTTTTCACTTGTGCGAAGAGCGATGTAACGGCCTCACACTTGGCTCGATTGTATCTCAGACAGGCCCAGTGAGGTTAGTCTGGAGAAAAAATATTGAATCCAGCTGGCTAAGGAAGTCTCTTCCTGTCCTGTTTAATTTAAATATTTGGGTCTAGACAATATGAGGCTAAAGCCAAAGGCTATGATGCACTATTCATCTTGTAACAACAACGAGCTGAAAGTGGTGTTTTTATTTCATGCAGCTAAAATATTTCTGGATGTTTTTCAGGAAATATGTGGAATGAAATTGTAAAAAAGTATCTGATAAGACAGGACTCACGAACAGTGCAGTTTTCTCCATGAAAGCCGGTGCGAACGCAGTCACATTCATACATGTCGTCAGCATATCTCACACACACACCCTGGTTCTGGCAGGGCAGATAACAGCATGGGTTCACTGTGGAAAAAAGGACTTCATTGCAGAACATTCAATGGGATTTTATGGGCATTTCGGACCAAGTCGCTGTTATGGCGCTTTTTCCTTTTATTGAACCAATTTCACTTTGTGTTGAAACTCTGCAGAAATGTTTCAAATGTTATTTTCAGTTAGACTTGTCTTCATCTGTATCTGAGTACTGTGTCATTATGGAAAATCATCTCTAATCATTTCTGAACAAAAGCACCAAGTGGGAAAGTGCTCTTTGCCAATACAGCAGCACAAATATGTCTTTGTTGTTCACACAATTGGGAATGAGGGGAGGGGGGAATAATTATACCAAAGGATTAGAAATGCACTAACTTTTCATGAAAGTAAATTACACACTAATTTGCTGTTTACAGTTGGATAAAAAGTAACTCACGCAGCACTCACATTGCAGCACTCAGCTCAAATGTAAGTGAAACATGTAAATACTTGCTAACCCACCACGGTTCTACAATTTCACGACACTCTGCTTGTAAAAGTAAACATTAAAGTATTAACTCAAAGCATATTATGAAATCAAAACAGGCAAACAGTTACTCTACATAGTCTACTTAGTGACAAACTAAATGAGACAAAGGGAACCAATCTGGGCAAGCAGCAGAGGCATGTTATAACCAAAGACCACTTGAGTTCAGCAGCCAAGTGTGCACGAAACCTGGAATCTCTCCTCAAAACAGCCTCTACATCCACTTACTTATGAGGTAAGGCTGCGGGATTGTACTTGCAGGAACACGTTTTTGTTATCAGGGTCTTCAAGAATGTTTACTTTGGAATTTAAAAACAATGACATCTTAAAAAAAAAAAAAAAAAAGAAACACTCAAACAAAAAAAAATCCCTAAATAAAGTGGTTAAAAATTAAACAACTAATTCATCATATGTGCATTAATAGCCAATCACGTACCTGAGCCTGAGGAAGCTTTCTCTTCCCCACACGCAGCTTCGTCCCACCACAGCACGAGAAGCACGCACACGGGGCCCAGGTCAAACACTGCAACCAAAGCGACACATTAGTACAGTGAGCGCACAGACGCACGCACAGAGGCATCGCGCACGCACGTCTCATTTCTGCCGCAGATGAGGTGCGCTGTTTTTCAGTGTGAGCGGAGTGGAGGCGAATGCAAAGCCGCAAAACTACTCAAACTTTAAAAGGTTTTTTTTTTCTCCCCCCCCCCGTGAATCCACGTCGGAATGAGCTTTTATTCCTGCTGTCCGAATGCACATCTCACACTAAAAATGGGACGGACAAACCGCAAAGGAAGCGTAGCCCTGTCCCCCCTCCCAATGAACGCCCCCTGCTGGCGAAATGCCCTCGTTGCATGCCTGGTGGAAGATGTCGGTGAACGTAAACCAGAGACAAATCCCGTCATTTCCACCGTCGGACAGGTTTTACAAAATATACCAGACAGACAAGTTGTATCACAATTTTGTGTTGATAAGACTCGAAACACCCGCACACAAGGGGGACCCGAAACTGACCACCTTTAACCTATGTAAACAATGAAAACTCTGGCCTCAGTGTGGACGTTTTTTTTTTTTTTTACAGAAAAAACGTTCCCATGGTGCGTGAAACCAGCTTTATAAAGTCAAAGATTACACCGAGACAGAAGAAAGTCCAAGGTTGGGTGAGAACTGTGCATAGGTTGTTTAAGTGAGTTACATTTGTAGTAAATGTTTGGACTCTATGGGCTTTATTGCATGACAGAATTAACTAAACAATTCAGAACGCGATGATTACGAAGCTTTTACCACTATTGTGTTTGCCCGGTATGACAATTTGGGTTTATAGTTTTACTTCCTAGGTTGAAATGAGCAGCAGATGTGTTACCCAGCAACCATACCGTAAACCAGGGCAAAATCTATTCAATCTACGTCCACACACAACACTTCACACGTTAAATGATTAAACTGTTGTAAATTCCGTGTAAATTGGAGACAGCTATTTTGATGACGAGTCTATCAGAACTCAGCTCTGCTTTGTAATTTTCAACTTTTAAATTCTTCCCACGCTGCAAGTTGACTGATGTAAAACTGCAATATTTAGGTTCTATCCCACCGGGCAATTGAGAAAAGCCACGGTATGTGCTGGGCAACAGCTAGTAAAAGCAAAACCAGGTGGTCTTTCAGTCAAGCTGCAGCTTCCTCCCACACAACATAAGCCATGATTATCCTGGAAGTACAATTTAGGAATTTAGAGCGATTGCCAAATGAGAAAGAGTAAAATGATAAGGTCCTGCGTACAATTACTTATTTTACCTGTAGTCAAAGTTTCCTTACAATATATAGTTCAGACTAACTCTGGTTACATCAGTTTATTAACATCCACTAACAAACCAGCAGAAAGGTCATTCCAGTAGTTTTAAAGTTCCATTAGGTGCATGTACATTGCACATGAGAAAGGCTCTGCCACCAACAGTAGAGCGTGGTATGTAGAAGTTCACCGAGTCTGCTAAAAAGGTTGTTAGACGAGTGTAGCAGAGCAAGAACTCAGCCAAATATTTATCAGGACACTTAAACAAAACATAAATTTGGTAATAAACATGTCATACCGCCAACTTTGGTTTTAAAGGCTCACAAGAACAGTTACGTTTGCAAATCATGAAACAACAAGTCAGGAGTCATTTACAACCAGTTTTATTTTAACAAAATGATTTAAGATGAACTGGAGGCAGCGACCGCAGCACGTCTGGGTTTAGGAGTGGTGCCTTCTCTGAATCCATTCCTGTAATAGAAGAGAGAAAGCCTTTGGTCACGATATAAATGAAGGCAAACCGCTTAATTTTACTTGAAATTCAAGGCATTTTAACCACAGTCTACACTTAAATAAAAAGACCTGCAATAACAAGGTCAGACAATCACATCCGGACTGAAGTTCAATAAACGGAAACTAAGGATTTAGAAACCAATCATTTCATACTCCTACACACGTCATGAGCTTAGAAAAGAGGTTTTACAGAAAGATTTACATTTTGTCGTGGCTTCCTTTAGCGTCTCGAGTCAAATTTAGTAAAAATCTAGTTCAAATTAATAGATTACTTGAAATGGTCAACTCAATTATAGAAATGAGTTGCAGCTCCAGTTCTCTAGCTCATTTCACACCTGGATATATGAGCTAGATGTTTGAAATGCGGAACAGTTTCTTTTCCATATTCAGCAGCAAGTGGGAACAAACGCACCATAAACTCACTTGAATATCGGAAGGTACCATTTAAAACTAGTTGTTACCGGTCTTGTCTCAGCCAAAAGGTGGAATCACAATGAAGTCATAAGTTCAGACATTTGAGTATTGAATAGCATCATTGACAAGACCGGTCTAGATTATACACATCAAAAAACAAATTCAGCCTTTCCAGATTCAGTTCACAGGAGCGTTTTTCACAATAGATACGACAGTTCATCCACACTAATTCTATCTCGTTTAGAGCATTAAAGATTTAAAATAATGCTCCTCTGGCCCGGGGAAACTTAACACGCACACACCGCTTCAGTCAGAAAATCCAGACACAACATTAGGAACAAAATTTGAAAAATGCTGTACGCCACAATATATCCAAAGCAGTTTAATTAGGGGTTTTACTGATCATACTCGCTTGTTTTAAAATAAAAGCTTCAAGTTTTCCCCCCACTCAGTTTAGTTTCAGCCAGTGTTTTTTCGGCACATGTCGCTCTAGGCTTTTGCAGGAGAGATTCACCAGTGTCGGCTGCAGCGCAATTACACCTCCATATTCTACATTTCACATCACCCCAAATATCACAAGGCGGTGACACATGGTCCAGCTCAAGACAGTTATGAACCGGGTCAGTATCCCTAGAACTAGTTCAGTTCACCTGCGCTGACTCTTAGAAGTGTACATTCATATGTTTAAAATATAGACTCTGTAAAAGTATGTTAAACACTTTCCAAATCTAAGGATACTGAAGAGAAATAGAAGGGATAAATTATGACTAGGCACAAAGTTGTTTACTCGGACATTACACACAACTGCTGTATTTGCTGGAGGCCAAGTCTCGACTGTCTAGACAAACTTAATAGTCACTCTTCCTTCAAGTTCCTTTGTAGATCACATCACAATATATGAAAAGGTAAGATACACATTTGAACCAAGAATATAGCATCACCTTTTTAAGATCATATTCTAAAAGTTCAAATCATTGGCATCTCCGTAAATTCTTTAAACTATTGTGGTACCTTGTGGCCTCTTGGACATTTTGAGGACAGTATAAAGGATCCACATAGATTGTATACCTGAATCTCCGGTAGACAACCTTCAGGTGTCTCAGGCGGCCAGTGCCAGTGGTGTTCCTCCTCTTGGCTTTGGCACTCCAGTTATCTGCACCCATAAAAACAAACATGATTTCAGTAAAGAGAAAACTTGCCTAGATCGAGCTACAGAGCCAAACCACAGCTAAAGGCTGGTCTCTGATGGCGCTTACACTTTCTCTTGCGCTTCTCGGGGTAGCCGCACTTGCCGCATGAAGACTTCTGCAGGTGATACGCTTTGGCCCCGCACCGACGGCACAAAGTGTGCGTCTTGTTCCGGCGCTTTCCAAAGGATGAGGTTCCCTTAGTCTAAAGCAAAAGCACATTTGTCAGTGTTGCAGTCAGAGTGTGAAACGTTTCACAGAAAACATCAGTAGATCGGTCTCGAGTCTTGTCTCAGCGAAAAAGGAGGAATCACGATAAAGTCATATGTTCAGACATTTGTATGATTTGACATCATCGACAAGACTTACGTACACTTCTCTTAGGACCGGCTATGCTAACAGCTAACAAGTTAGACGTTACGGTTTAGGCTGAATTTCAACAAGTTCCAAGTTAAACCTGCTCAACTCCGCAGTATTTAAATACGTGCAATGTTCAGTTTGTTTAAGTGGCGATTGCGTTAAAAATACCACATTTATAACCACGGAAATGAACCACAGCATGACAGTATCACGGACTAATCGTGTGCAACGCTTCAGTAAAGACAAAATCGTAACATTTTCAGAAAATATGTAAACTAATGGCTGGCAACAATTATTCACATCACATTAGTAAATACGTTGTGCCGGGGAAAGACTGGATGAGGCTGATGTTGTAAGATTTTGGCTGATCATTTGGCAAACATACCATTTCGTCCGATGGCTAGGGGGAAAGAGACCGGAAGCGGTGACGGTGCCGCATGAAATAACATCCGTGCGTGCAACATTAAATAGTGTCCCCCTCCAGGTTCATCTACTAAATCCATTGTCCCAGGCCACACACAAACACACATAGTCTATATTTTCTGTTTACAGTGTGAAATATGTTATATTTTACAGTGTATATTTCACACTGTAAACAGAAAATATAGACTTGTAAGTATATAGAGTCTATGATTTCTCACATAGGCCTCATTAAAGAAGTGACATTGGTATAGTATAACAACAATACTTCTTGACTCATATTTGTTGTTGCCTTTTTAAAAATCTATATACCGGTAGGTTGTTTTGTCATTGTTTATTGTTTTATGTTGCACCGAATCACCAAAGCAAGTTCCTGTGTTTGTGAATTATGTTCATTGGCAATAAACCTTTTCTGATTCTGATTCTAAATGTCAGATTTGACTGCATTTTCAATAATTCTAACAAAATAAAATATATACAATCTTGAAAAATGCCGTTTGTATTTTCTTTAGAATGTTGTGTTAATATGATAAAAATTGTGTAATTTTTGGAATATTTTTTTACAACCACTGTCAGAAAGTTATTGGACACAATTTTTTTTTTTTAATTGTGTTTGATTTTCATACAACTGCAGTGGCAAAATGTGCCTGTAGTTGAAGACTCACCATCATTCACCAGGCGCGTGGTCCTGTCTCTAAGAAACCCAAATCAACATTAAAATGACAAAATATGTACATTATTTAATTACATGTATTAAAAAGAGGGAGAGAGAGAGAGAGGAGAGAGAGAAAATAAATAATTAAAAATAATAACACATTTGATGGTCTTATAATGAGTAAGTAAGTAAATTAGCCAAGGCATGAATTGTGTCATTTTCAGCCTATATGATATGAACCCTCATTACATTTGAGAGGACACCCTGACCTTGTATTTGGCTGAGTAAGGATGAGAATCTTTGGGACACAGCGCGCCCCTGGCGCCAGACGGAGAAAAGGCGCGTCCTCCCCTTTTGCGGTGATACTGGCGCAGCCCCGACCAGATTTGAGACGATGACCATGATGTTCATTTGCACCGATGAACTAACAGTGGTCTATTTACATGCTATTCTACACTATTTTGTCGGATTCGACGCACATTGTTGATCTACATGGCCAGCTGCTCCTAGTGCGTCTTTTTTAACGCCTGTGTGTGTGTTTTTTATTTGATATATTTATATATCATGCGTCAACGCGAGTAATGCGGATTTCATTGTTTCTGTAGCACACTCGATTATCCGTTTTTCCTGACCACAAAGATGCCGTGGTCTACAGACAGTGAGCGCTTGTAGATGGACAATGCCGTGTCCGATGGTTAAAGGAAACTTGCGCTTCTGGTCCTGAATGCAGCGGAGAGACACCTCGGGTGTCATCCTCGGCCTTGGATGCTGCGCCGCAGAATGGGATACGTCGACCCATCGTCGGGTAAAGACATACTCGGCAATAGGTCTCTTTGTTTTATATTTATTTGCGCATTTGGGCTCGTCACATTATTGCAGCAGATACTGTATGGAAAAAACTACATTAAAAGGTAAGTGTGAAGTCATAATCTGTAGTTTTGATGGAGTCAGACTGTGAGACTTTGGAGCACAAAATGGTAAATTTGAATGAATAAACCTGCTAAGCACAACTCTCTCTGACCAGTGATTCTAGTCTATAGGAGTCTATAGGAGCAGACTGGCACCACAGTGTGTGGAGAAAATAAGCTTCAGTGGCTGAAAAGAACGGCAATTAACCATCCATTTTCCCAGCGACATAGAAACCGTTTTCATCGGATTTATTTTCTGATATATATTTTTTTTTACAAAGATGAAGCATCACATTCACGCCATACATAGTGTATATGCTGTGTATGGTTATTATTTCCCTTTGTTATCCCAATGATCTTTATTTTATTTTATGTTTCAGCCTTCTCGACTGGTCCTAGCCTACATCTTACAAGGCATCCAATCACCACAAATAGGCAAAATCTAATCATACTTCTGACGTGTCAGATGATGTGTATTTCTTCACAAACCTTTAAACATTTCATTTATTTTAACCAGGATAAACTCAGTTAGGACAAGGCAGAGTATAACATCCCCATGACAGCCTGGGGAATAGACATGAGTGCAAGTAGTGATATACTATAAGCTACTTTTATTTGCAAACCCCTCCCTTTACACTTGGAGACAAATTTCAGTGTGAGACGAGCAGATGTTGAGAACCTGGACTATATTTCTTTTTCTTTTTTAAATGAACAACAAACCAAGGACTTGTGAAGGATTATCCCACACAACCAGACTATTTACAAACAGCACATATATGGTTACCTGACATACATGTGCTGCAGGGTTGAATTCCTCATAACCCCTTCACCTTTGACATTCCGCTGGGGTGAATATTGACAACACATTCATGGCATCCGGAGAGAAGATGCATGAATTCAGACACCTCCGCTCGCGCTTTTCCTCCTGGTGCTCATCCTAGAGTCAAAGAGGGAACAAGCCATACGAGACAGATCAGCAGTTAAATGGCAGCCATTTTGCTACAGTCTGTGGGCACACACAGCACACAATGAGAGCGAGGATAGGATGTGATATCAATTTACGTAACACAAATGCTCTTTACTGTACTGTGCTGTGCTGTGCATTATATAAATATTACATGTAATTTACAAGCCTGCAGTTTATTACACAAGGTTTTCCACCATTACCTCAAAAATTGCAAAGACAAATGAAAAAATGTAAAACTACCTAGGTGACCCACTTTGGCAGAGAAACACGTTTTAACTTCAAAAGGTCGCCTGAAGAATAAGTATATTTGTGCCTCCCAAGTCATCTATCTGATCAAATTGATGAGTAATTCTTCCTGCTCACTGCTATAAAAAGAAACATGGGAAACAGAATTGGCCTTGAGATGGACACTTACATCTGTGCTGGATTTGGATTCACGTTCACAGAAATGTTAAGATGCGTTTATGTCCTGGTTCGAGTCATGGTTAAGTCGTGATGTGGTTCACGTTTAATCTCAATGTTGATTTGGTGTGTGTGTGTGGGGGGGTGTATGCACCCATTGTTCTGGCCTGACGCAAGGGCTGTGCAATTAATCCAATTCATAATAGCAATTTCAGTCATCCTTTTTTTGATTGCAAGTGCAAAGTGTAATCAAAAATATAATTAATTGACTTATATTCAGAAATATATGTGTGCTCGTTCTACTTCTTAATACTTGGAGCAAAGCCACCTTTTTAAACAAGTGTCAGTAAAAACAGTATTAATAAAGTATATTAGGTCTAGGCTTTCTTTACAGATGAATTGTACAGTAAGTAATTACTTGAAGTAATTGTGATCTCAGTTATAAGCCAAAATATTGTGATTATGAATTTTGCCATTAAAAAGCCTGATTTGTCACACTAAAAATAAGTATAAAATTATATTAAAGTAGTTAGAATAATCAAATCTGCAAGTTGATAGCAAAATTATATTGTCAATAGATAGAAATTTGCTATTCTTATGAATGTATTCATTAATTCAACTTGATACATTCTCTCTAAATTAACATAGCTGCACTGGTACATTCATTTTCTTGACGATTCTTTAAGAATATATTGATTTACAAGTCTAACACTCCCCCGCCAGTATAACAGAGTGTAAGCCTGAATATTTGGATCTCACTTGGGATGATGGCACTAGTCCAGTCTCGCATAAACCATAATAATTAACAGACACTACTGTACTGATTGAACCATGATAACAAGCGGATGATTAATTCCTTGTCATATGTGAGTGTTTCTTGAGCCAAAATGCCGGTCCCCCCGATGTATAAAAGCATGCCTGTGTGAATGAGCTGCTGTTTGACGATTGCACACAAAGAACAATAAATCCCAAATAAACTGACTAATTTTCTTATTAGTGCGCAACAGTTTAGCCGACTCAAAGGGGACGAGGCAGGAAATTGGACGGGTCCAGTTAATTTCTCGGACGACGGATCTCTGAAGCCGGCCAGAAATGGAAGGAAAAGGTATCTTTCCAGCGTGACTGACTGCACAACACCTCTGAGAAAAGGGAGATGAACAGCTAGTGACAAAATCCTCCAGTCCAGCATGTTGTGTGGACTGGGCAACTGATAATGTTTTTTGAAATGCTACACAGAAGCACTTTTTCTCTATTGTCTTTTTTAGGTCAACATGAGTGGTGAATGTCACAGGACTCAATCACATTAACTTTAATTCTAATATGACCTGTCTGCATGTTGACAGATGTTTCCGTCAGAATTTTCAGCCAGATTCTCAGATCTCCGTAATAGTCACACCCTGCCTAGCTGATATTAAGAAGAAAAAAAAACGCTCTTCCAGGTAGGCCTCACTGAAGGCATTTCTTTTTTAGTACTTTCACAAAAAACAAGAATGCCTCTTTCTTTTTCATTAGTCTGAAAGGTATAACTTCTCATATTTTTCAGTGGTGGTTGCACTTCAGATTTGCTCTTGCATGTTCTCCGATCCCGTCCACCTT
The DNA here is from genome assembly GCF_026437365.1 of Eucyclogobius newberryi. Taxonomy (NCBI): domain Eukaryota; kingdom Metazoa; phylum Chordata; class Actinopteri; order Gobiiformes; family Gobiidae; genus Eucyclogobius; species Eucyclogobius newberryi. Next base: position 23,828,125 of record NW_027315834.1, read on the forward strand.
GACCTCAGATGCCCTGAATCCCATTTCCTCTTTCAGAAGTTGCTTTTGTACTGGCTTCTCCCCTGTGTCCCATCCAGCACCATTTCCAAATGCCTTGTTGTTCTCAGCCTGTGTTCCATATGTTTCGCACAGCCTGTGTGTATGCCATGTACATAGTGTGGACACGTCTCTCTGCTTACCCCAACCTACCCTTCTCACATCTGCATTGTCTCTCTCTGCGACCCGGATAAACTTTTGAATTACTTTCAAAATATGAAGACAGGGTTTCCCAACAAATCACCCAATGCTGTCAACACAGTCCGTGTCAACACAAGCTATGGTAAAAAAATAGAATAAAATAAGCTGGCTACTATGCAGTCATTTTAACCAGCAGTGCACATCAAAAATAATAATTCACTGAGATGAAGACATTTAAGTCCTGACTTGGCTGGCCTTTTAAAGCACATACTTGCAAAGATTCGATCGTCTTTGCTAAAACAAACACGTTCAAGACATATGATCCTCTTCCAGAAATACACTGCATCATCAGGTGGATGTAGACAACCAGTTTCATCATTTGTACAGCTTCATCCCAGCATCCCCTTTTAAGCATCCTGACATTGTACTTGCTTGTTGTGTTTTCATCATTTTTATATTTTTTTCATTCGTGCTATGGAAATTTAAAGCCACAAGTAACATCTATTTTATTATTTCTCATAATTTTAAATGCACTTATTTATGTCAATTCTACACTGCACATTATTGCACATCATTCATTTTAACTCAGAATTCAACTTCTAATTGAAGACCCTATGTAGTCAATTCAAGTAATTCACAACACATATTTGTGTTAATTGCAGTGATTCCATCAATAGTTTTGTATAAACATTACAATATTACACAATAGTCAATATGTGAACTGAATCTCTCTGATCACTAAAAGTAAATGTTTGTCTCCAAAGAAATTGCCTGATTGGATTTCATCAAGAGTCTTTCTGGAAATTTAGCTCAATGTGTGTATTTGGTACCCAAATGTAATTTAAATATCTACACAAACACAAAAAATTGAAGATTCATGAATATACAATGTTTTTAAACAGATGCAATACAACTAAATGTTAAAATTATGCTGACTCTAATTTTACACACATTGTTCTCTAGACTATAAAAATATATCACGATATGAACAAAACCACACTACTCTGCACCAGCCAAACACTCACTTCAATCATATTTGCCATTCCACTGACGGCAAGCCTGATATAAGTATTTCATGAAGTCAAACCACGAGCATTTGAAGTGCTTGCTAATGTTGTCCTTAATGTGCCATTTAGTGTTCTCTATGTAGTCTACAAATACTTCTGCTACTGATGTTTTTGACTATCCTTATCCAGACAATAATTGTATGTATCTCACAGGTTTCTGGAGAATTATGAAGGCTCCTTCGCATACAACTCCACTACATGCAGGGAGCTTAGACAAGAGATTATGGATGTCAAAGTCCTGACAATGTGAGTCTTTGTAAAGCAGAGTTGGTTCAGAAGAGGATGGGGCGTTTGTTAACAATATTAGAACCATTTTACAAAATGTTACTTCAACTTGTACAAACTATTATTTTAACTTGAATAGTAAATATGTAGAATATATTATTATTATTATGTACATACATGTAAACTAAACATGATAAAAGCTAAAAAATATTTGGAAAAATATATCTTCGTGTTCCTTCTGTGATTGCAACAGATTATCTTCCGCCTCTTACGTAGGATTTATGTTACCCTTGACACAATCTCCTCTCCCTGTTTGTTCAGGCTTGTCTCTGGCATCACCACTGGTTTGTAAAATCTCTAAACTCACTATTCATTCTAAAAGTATAACATTTTGCAATTAAGTCTTATACTTTTTGTATCTGAGGTACATGACCATTATGACCCGGATTTAGATTATTAATGGTCAGTAGTTTGAACACACTGACTGTAAATATGAAACAATACGAACAATGTCCAGTGACCTTTAATACAAGTCTGTCAGTCTTGGTGCGTGATGAAGCGTTGTGTCTCTGGAAATGGAAGAAAACAGCACTATGCCTGAAAGCCAATCAATAATGAAGCCTCGAGACTTCTCTTCCACCCATACAGACTGTCATGTCAAGGACAACTATTTACAGAAGTGCGAGTTAAAGTCACAGGCAATTTCAGCTATCATGATGTACTCTTGGAGGAAGAAGAAAATGTCTGTAAGACCTTTTATTTTGATATTTAAGGAACAACACCGGCGTGGCCTGACAATGCAAACGGTGACAACAGGGTGGGCCCAAAACTTTAAAGTTTTAAGCAGAAATAGACTTAAATCAAGTATCAATCAATCGAGTAAATCAAAGAATTCTTGGGAACTTGCCTGCACCTGTTTGTGATTATTCATGTTATGGCTTGGCGATGTATGTATTTTGAATTATGACTTGCACTTGTGGCTACAAGTCACCCATTCCCCTTGGTAACCAATATACTATTGTACAAGTGTCTATGTCTTTTTCCAGGGTTAAAACCTCTGAGCTGTTTGAGAGGTGGAGAAACGTACAAGTGTGTAGATGGGCCCAAAACAAAGAGGAGACCAGCAGCTTCAAGTAAGCAACAACAAGACTCTTTACACACGTGAAGACTCCTGCAAAGCACGGATGCCTAGACATCTAGAACAGCTTTGTACCTAGAGCCATTATTGAGCTTCAAATGAAACATTTGTATAAATGGGGTGTGCGTGATGGGATTGCAGGTGTTTGTTTTTTAACCACAGATGCAAAAACAAATTTGTACAGTGACAATAAAGGTGAACTGAATTGAATTTATATTTGCCTTTATTTGCCTAAAGAATGTCCCTGTCACGCTGCTGCAACGCTCCTGCCTTTTTGTTCACCACAAAAAGAAATACTCCAGCAGGAACCAAACTTAGGTATGAGGTGGACACCAGTGGAATTCTGCCCATCACCTCCGAAATCTTTAAGATGTTTCCAGATGTGAGTTATTTTGAAAAGCAAACAGATACCATTAATCTCATCCAGTCTATTACTAGATTTGACTAGATGTTTGTCTTTCAGGACATGCCATATTCTAAATCACAGTACAAGAAATGTGCTGTCATAGGAAATGGCGGCATTATCAAGAACACCAAATGTGGAAGGGAAATTGACTCAGCCGATTTTGTCTTTCGGTATCGTAAAACAATCTCACGGTTATTTCATGTTGTGTTTTGTGTCACTGTTGCTGTACAGAGGCCTACTAAGGTCAATGTTGCATGATTGGTGCTTTGCAGGTGTAATATTCCACCCATTAATGACAAGTACTCGGCTGATGTTGGAACTAAAACAGACCTAGTCACCATAAATCCAAGTATTATCACAGAAAGGTATCATTGTAAACGTGATCACCCACTTGTTATTGCACCTTCATGCTCTAGTCTGAATCCCGTTTGCTTTACAGGTTTCAAAAGCTGGAGAAATGGCGCCGACCATTTTACCAAGTTCTTCAAAACTACGAGAACTCCTCTGTCGTGCTCCCGGCATTCTACAACACACGCAACACTGACGTATCTTTCCGAGTCAAGTACATGTTAGACGACTTTGACTCGCAGCGAGGTGTGTTTTTCTTCCACCCACAGTACCTGCTCAATGTGCAGCGCTTTTGGGCCGTGCAGGGCGTCCGAGCCAAAAGGCTGAGCAGTGGTCTGATGCTGGTCACGGCCGCCTTGGAGATGTGTGAGGAGGTGCATCTCTATGGTTTCTGGGCCTTTCCAATGAATCCCTCCGGCATCTTTATCACACACCATTACTACGACAATGTCAAGCCACGACCGGGCTTCCACGCAATGCCTCATGAGATTTTCAATTTCATCCACATGCATACTCGTGGTATTATCAATCTGCACACAGGCCCCTGCATGTGATTCCTCACCACACAATTCAATTTGACACTGTTTGCCCCTATTTTGATCACTTTAAGAAAAACAATTGCTCATGGTAACTTGCTTGCTTATTCCAATTTTGTGTATAATATCGACTGATTTAGTAAGAGGCAAACCTCTAGTGTTCTCCATAGTGATGTTGTTTCTGTGACATGTTTTCTTGTGGCTCTGCTTTACAAATGGTTTTACACAATGGTGCACAGAAATAAAGATTAGTCTGACTATGGGCCATAGTGGGTTACTTCAACCCACTCATCCCATTATTTTATTTCTGTCTGCGGCAGCTTGTGACAAACTGGAGTCATAAAAAGCTAAACAGCAATTAGAAATAGACACAATATACTTTTAAATGTAAAATACTAATAACAGTATTTTTAAAAAGTGCCTATTTTCAAAGGCTACTTTTGTTTGAAGGATTTTTCTGGTGTTTTGAGAAGAATTGGAAATGACTACCTGTGTTGTAATTTGAACCCGGCTTGTAGTTTTCACTGGCACAAATTTGATAAAACTGTTATTTAAAGTTGATTTAAAAAAGCAACATAGCACTGTTGAGTCTTTTTATGTCTTAAGCCATACTGCCTTATAAGCTGTAACAGCAGTCCACTCAAACAAGATGCAATTCACTCACTGCTTGTTTAATGGCTTAATGGAAATAATTTGGCCCAATCTAAAGGAATACTATGGGTAGTTTTCCTTCACATGTGATGCTTTGTTTGACATTGCTCCGCACTTAGCTTTGTGCCTGCCTGCTTTACCATTACAATATGTTTACATTTTTACTGAAGCTAACAGTGATTTGTACTGACAGGGTAGGATGGATATCAAAAGATCCAAATGTAAAGTGTTTAGAAATATTGTTGATTTCAGAATGAAGACGAGTGCTTGTTTCTAATGACTGATGGCCTGATTTTGTGCTGTAAAAAAAGCATTGCATAAATGAGCCCCGATGTCCTAAAATCACTTTATTTTCAGAGTATTCTGCTAATAATTTTATGTACATGTACTTTTCTTGTTTTTATTAGGTTTTAATTTATGAATTACTTTTTTACTGACTGTATGTATATCAGAGATCCACTGTTACTTCTGTATGCTGAAGCATCAAAAAAAGAAAACCGGTTTGTGTAAGTTATAATGGATCAAGTGTTTTTAAACTCTCTTCTTGTTGTAAATAAAATTCTTAGGATATATTCACACACATCTGTGCCTCAAATATTTGTGGACGATAAGTGTAGTAGAGTGATTTATACAAACTTTCTCCTCTGATTATTATAGTCTTTAGTACAGCTTCTAAGACCAGTCTTCATGTTATATGTCTTAACATTGGCCAGGAAAAACACAGACTCTTTGCAGCCTTTTGATTCGATCAAGACATTGTAATAAGGCATTATTGGGCTCAGAGCCAGGTCTCACTGTGTCTGAAAGAGAGATGTAAGAGCGCACACATCACAAATCATTAATTTAAAACATCAACAGCATTTTATTCGACGGGACAAAAAAAATTTAATTGTGAGTTTTCTGAAGTATTGCAATTGCGGTGAGATTTGCAATATATGATTACAGTTTTTTTTCCTAATCACAGATTTCTTAACTTATCTAACAATCATAAAAATACAGCTTGATAAATGCTGCAACACTTTTAGATGTGTGTGTGAGGGAATTGGTGACCTAGAACCACTGTCAGCGAGTGAGGTTTATGTTGCAAATGTACACAAAATCTTACAAAAATAATTTCCGTCACAAAAAAAGCATGTTTACTGTTTAGCATCGGTATCGGGTTGATTCAGACTTGAAGTCTAAGCTTCAGGAACAACAAGATATTTCTATAAAATTCTTTGCAGATTCAACAACAAGATACAACAGTGATTTCATTATAATACCAGCTCAAATTATGATTTTGATAAGATATTGTACAGCCCTACTTTTTATTACAAAAAGATTTAAGCAACACTAGTTGTAGTAGAAGTAGTCAAACTATTGTTGATCGGGAAAAAGTGCATAAGGATGTTTACTTAGTTTCCTGAAAGTATGTACCGTAAAACTGAATGTGAGATTCAAAAACTATGTGAGATGTCACATACTGCATAGACATATTACAAACTAGCTCATAAGAAGTAAGGGAAATGTCTATAGCCAAATGACTCTTAATTGGGATCAGGACACAGTTAATTTTAAGTCGTCAGAAAATGTTGGTGCTCGTGTTTCGGTCAGTCTGGGTGTGTGTCTAGGTAAAAGCGAGACACCCCTGCAGTAAAGCGATCCTATCACTATGAATAATGGAGCGGGCTGTGGCAGCGTGGATAAGTTCTCTTAGCAAGGCTCCTTTTTCACAGGGCTTTCTCCCCACAGTCACGTGACCACAGAGGTGACAGTAATTTTTCATGAGTACTGTCTTAGTTGTATGTCCAAACAGTCTGGATGGTAGAGCTTCAGCGCCGCACAGGTCATAGGTATGCTCAGCTATCAGTATCTAGAGTCTACTCCAGGCTCTTCTGAAATCCATGGTCTAGGAGCATCTCAGCCTCCTAAGGTCAAATGAATTGTCTTACCGCGTTAGAAACACAAAGCCACAATTACGAAACTAAAGACCAGGGAAGTGGATTAATAAAAGATGCCGTCGAAAGAGAAAAAATCCACAGCTTCAGGAGAAACCGAAGAGCTTGATGACGATGTGAAGGAGACAGTGCCAAGGCGACATGGGGAGGACGCCACCAAGAAAGACAGGACTCACAAGAAACACAAGACTCCTGAGCCAATTGAAAATCAGGAACCTACAGTCAAAGACAAGACGAAAGACAGGGAAAAAGACAAGAAAAAAAAGAAAAAAGCCTCAGAGGATGATGGTGCCACTGTGATTGAAAATGAGGATGAGGAACAGAACAATAATGAGCAAAAGCCAACTCACAAAAAGGACAAGTCTGAGAGTCATAAAGGTGAAGTGACAGACGAAGCCAAGGAGAGGAGGAAGAAAAAGAAATCGTCCTCCAAGGATCCAGAGGGAGCAGAGGAGATGGGCTCAAAGAAAAAGTCTAAAGACGGAAAGAAGAAGAAAAAGTCCCACGACAATGACGATGAGGAGCCACTGATCGAGGAACAAGAGGAAGATGAGGACAACAAGAAGAAGAAAAAGAAGAAGGCCAGAAAGGGCTCTGCGGACAGTGACGATGACAAAAAGAAAAAGGGGAAGAAATCTAAAAGTAAGCAGGTGGACTATGCTGCAATCTATCAGAAAGAACTCTTGGACTACCACACCGATTCTTCAGATGGCTATGAGGACGACTACTACAAGAAAAAAGGTACCATTATTCTTCCTTTAGAACTGGTAAAGACATATGCAAAACATATAGAATATTGTATTTATTGCAATTCTTGGCAAATACTGTTTACTCTCAATACAATGCAGGCATCAGTGAGTATGAGGGACACCCAGGAGAGCCTGTGTGATTGTTCATTGGTTGAAAGCATAGCAATGTTCCACATGAATGAGGCCAAACAGAAGACCTGGGGCAGGCAGGTGCTGGTGCTGTCCGAGTGAGCAGGGCACAGGGCTTAAAGCCAGGTCAATCCAGCTGAGTCACAAAAAATCACAGTTAATCTTTTAATTATAGTTATATATGATGGATGGAGGGGAAAGAAACTGCCTTTCATAAAAAAAAGTATTAGAATGTTTTTATTTTATTTTATATATGATACATTCTTGTGGAACCCCGGTGTTAATCTGATTTTATTGCATGTTATCTCAGTTTCTTTAAAAAAAATCACCTTCCTATCAACTTTTCCTACTGTTTATCAAGACTACAACCTTTTCCACTGTACAGAGTTATTTCATATTTATATTATGTATTATAAAATACACAAAAACAGACATAATTTCCTGTATTTTCCAGTGTATGAAGTGGTCGCTATCACTGGGGATGTGAAAGGAGCTGGAACTGATGCAAATGTGTTTGTTACTCTGTTTGGAGAGTTTGGAGTCACACCTAAAGTTCATCTGGCCAGCAAGTAAGTTTCAGCTATTTTAATGACACAAACATATATTTTTTGTTATCTGCTGTTGTCAAACAATGTTTTTGAACATATCATTCTTATATTGACTAACAGATAACCCCCTTTGTCCATTTTGTCCTGTCCCATTACAGCACAGAAAAGAGGTATATTTTCAGGATGGTTTTGAAAGCACCACAGTTTTGAATTGTGCTGCTGCTCTGTATGAGAGAGAACCTTTACAGTGAATACATTTGTGTATATGAGAATGTGAAAATATACACATCCTATAAAAATGTATGTGTCCTCATACAGAAATGGTGGTGAGCAGAGAATATCTGGAGTAAGGAGAAACTATGTGACATGGCAGGTCTTCTTTTAATTTAGGGCCAATTGAAAGAAGACCACGATGTCATTTCTGGGGCAGATCAAATGTCTCTCAGGGGATCTTCACAGCAGCTGGCTCCCTTTATCTCTGCACTCAATGATTGACAGATAAGGTTACCTGCAGTGCATAGGATCCAGCTAACTATAATCCTTAGTGTTACCAAAACCTAAACTCGAGGCTACCTTAACTTTACCACTGAACCTTCATCCCCCTGACCACTACAATGTTGTTACTTTATACGTTACAAATTATTTTCTGGCCAAAAGGAGTTTTGCCTTACTCAGATATGCTTCAGTCAAGCCTGTATTGTGTACTGACTGATTAAAATTTTACATGATAGAACATGATACAGGTACTATAACATATTTGCCCTGACAATCTGTGTCGAGGCAGATAGGAAATGCAAGTCTTTGGACATTCACTGTAAACATCTATCATTTTGCATGAATTCCAAAGTTTGCATCCAGAAATAATATTTAATTTGTTGAAATTTTCTTTACTCACAATTCAAATGTATTTTACTCTTTGAGTAGTTTTGCTTACCTCTGCACAAAATATTTTAGTACATCATTACAGCCATTTTCAACTGTTTTTATTTCCTAATTTGCAGAAGTCGTACAGCATTTGAGAAGAATAAAACAGATGTTTTTCGTATCAAGACACACAATGTTGGCCCAATAAAAAAACTAAGGTACAGAACAACTTGAAATTAATTGCACAATGCACATCTTATCTATGGATCATCAACAATGTAGGATTGGACTTCTTTATATTCATGGATTTCAACTTCCATATTCAACATTTAGGGGACTTTTTTATTTTGACTGATGTTTTTTTTTTCGTAGCCGATGCCGATACTGATACAGAGAAACCAATGGCTGATTCGTTTGGATCGATATGTAGGACAGATTGATTATTCTGATGGATATTATTTCACAAAATCATGTAATTTAAAATGAATACAAACTCAGCCAAAGCCTTGTTTTATCACAAACCTATGAGAGGGCAGTGTAGTCATGTTTCGTACAGTGCCCTTTTTGCACTTAAATGTTAGAACAAAGCTTTATGTGTATTCTTTAGGAAGCAAAATGGCCAAAGCAAAAGATCAGTCTATGCTGAAGAATAGAGGATATAATAAAGATAAGATAAGATAAGATAAGATATTCCTTTATTGTCCCACATGGGGAAATTTCATTGGTGCAACGCAGGTAGATACAGAGGTAGATACAGAAGAACAGATCACTTATAGGAAGTCTGAAAAACACTTTCAGTAGAAGATCTCCTATAAATAAATAAAAACTCCCATAGACAAATAAATAAATAAATACATAAATACCATTGCATGTGATCACGACAGTAATTGCACATGAATATGTGTCACGACAGCACATAGGTTGCACATGAATTGCACATGAATAAAGACTGATAACCTAAAAAGAGCAAATACTGGCCAACCAAATAAACTATTGGTCGATCTCTTTTTTTTTTCTCTCATTCAAAAGATATTATATTTTGTAGTTTTAAAAGATTAATCATTATTGCTGGTAACTGTCCTAATTTCACGTTCTCGTTCTGAAATCCATGGATAGGCTACAGTCAATGATTAGGACAAAAGGCCTGTGTCATTAAGTCGGACACAAGTGCATGTTGTTTTAGTTTGACCAGCCTTGAGCCTGGGCAGAGTGGAGCGTGATGTAGTCTACTTACTCCTTGTGCTGTTTTTCTCCACTTTTCTGAGGGTTGTTTTTGTCTGATGATGCCTCCATAGGATCGAGCACGATAACACAGGGATGAACGCCAGCTGGTTCTTGGACAGGGTGGTGGTCACGGACATGAATCGGCCTCATCTACGATTTTACTTCGCCTGCAACAACTGGCTGAGTTTGGAGGAGGCTGACAACCTTTATGTCAGGGATCTTCTGGGCAGCTTGAACCCCATGGACGTCCCAAAAAGTTGGTCATTGTCTGCTTTACAATGATGTACTTAATTATTAACAGATGAATATTCATTTGTGTCGCTTATACTTCACAGTATCACAGTATCAAAATCATAATCTGTGAAGTTAATTCGCTAATGTCAGTTTAAAGCTGGCCTTTGTGGACGTTACATTAAAGTGAGAAGGTTGTAGCTTCCGAGTTGCGTTGGCTTTAAAACAAACAGAAAGCTGAACAACAAATTAAAGAACCACCTCATTCATACACAGTTCCCAGTAAATTGCCACGTGCAGATTGCCAGAACACTCTCTGACCACTATTCAGTCACTTCAGTCCCAGAACATTGACAGCTCTTCTCACTTAACCTGGCATTTGTCTCTATTTAAATTAAATTAAAATGGGGAATATAAAAAATGCAGGGAATGCAAGGTAAATTTCCAGGTAACGCAGCAGGTGTGAACTCTATTAACTGGCCTCACACGCCATTTATGAAGGCTGCAACTAACAGTTATTTTAGAAGTCGACAAGTCAACAATATTTCTCTGATTCGTTTACAAGTCAAACGATTGCATCTAAGATAGAGAATAAAATAAAGTGTGTAATTGATGCAGATCAGAAATTGTTTATTCTTTTTTTTACATTAAATAATTCGTCTTTGTTATAAAAAGGTATTTTATGTGTGTCTTCAAGTGCGTACAGTTCAGAAAACAATTATGATTATCAAAATATCATTATGATTATTGTTTATAGCTGACTAGTCACAATAGTTGATATAGTTAATCGTTACAGCCCTAACAACACTTACACTTACTTTTCAAAGTTCATCATTATTTAACAACAATTAGGGTAAATATAACTAACAAGACTATATACATATAGTCATTTTTTTTGTTAAAAATGTTTCAGTCTTCCTTTCTTTGTTTTGCAGTGAATAAATACATAATAAGCGTGTTCACGGCTGACATGAAAGGCAGTGGGACTGATGCAGATGTTTTCTTGAATATTTTTGGAGAAAATGGGGACACAGGTAATTATATTTTCAGACCTAGTAACCTGGCTGGCTGATGTCATTTGTAAAGGAGGTGATTTGTGTTGCAAAAGGGGAGCGACGACTGGACAGTGACAAAGACAATTTTGAACGTGGTTCTGAGGACAAATTCACCATTGAATCTCCCAACTTGGGACGGTTGAGGAAAATAACCATTGGACACAACAACAGAGGTTCTTCAGCTGGATGGTTTCTGGATAAGGTATTGACTGTCACTTTTACTACAGATTTGTATGTGTTTAAAGTGGCCTTCTCCAAAGTTTGAACATACATTTTCATAACAATTGAATGACAAGTGTGATTAAACGTATAATAGTAGTCCTGATATTTGACTGCATGGCTTTCCAGGTGGCCGTTGATGACATGGGAAACAAAGAAATCTATGAATTTCCTGTTAATCGGTGGTTTGCCATGGATGAAGATGACGGCAAAATACAAAGGGACGTTTTGGTTGGATCACTCCAGCCAACGGGTGAGTAACAAAGCTGTTATTTGGAGTAATAGGCATGTAAAAGACAGTTTATGTGAACAACTTTTTTACAGGAATTGTATACAATGTACAAGTGATGACTGGGGATGTTAGAGGCGCCGGGACCAACTGTAAAATCCATATGGTCATGCATGGCGTCAAAGGCACGAAAAACAGTGGCAAAATCTTTTTAGAGGGTGGTGCTTTTGAGCGGCGTCTCATTGATGTTTTCAATGTGGAGATTTGTGAGCTCATCAGTCCACTCAGCAGGGTTACAATCGGACATGACAACGGAGCAGTCGGGGCAGGATGGTACTGTGAAAAGGTACTACACACCTATGCAAAATTCACAGTAAAAATGTAACCGTGTTATCGTAAATGACCCCTCTCTCTCCCCAGGTCGTTGTGTACTGTCCATTCACAGGTATCGAACAGACATTTCCCTGTGGCATGTGGCTGGATGAAGATGAAGGCGATGGTCTGATTGAAAGAGAGCTGTATGAGATGGTTTCACTCAGACAAAAGAAAATAAAGAGTAGGTATAAATTGTTGCTTGACACATTTAATACTTGATAGACCTTAATTGATCTATCAAGCTCTAAAACATGGTACTTTGTTATTCTTTCAGCATTAGCCTCCCATAATAATAGATTAAACATGTGTCCTGCATATTTTACAACCATTATGTTTATTCTTTCTTAGAGTATCCTTGGTCTCTCTGGATTTGGACATCAGATGTGAAAGGGGCAGGAACAGATGCTCAGGTGTTTCTACAAATATATGGAGAGACTGGAAAATCAGATGAAGTCAAACTGGAAAACAACTCTGACAGTTTTGAGCAAGGGCAGGTTGATAAATTTATTGTAGGTATTTAACTTTTTTTTTTTTTTTCAAAAGTGTCCCAGGAAGCTTTTGTGTTGCATACTTATTTTACCTTCCACTTGCTCCTCCTAATTCTAGATCGAAACGCCAGACATTGGGAGATTAAGGAAACTCCGCATCTGGCACGAGAAGCGAAATCCATTTGCTGGATGGCATTTAGCTAAGGTTAGACTTCTCGGCTTGTCAGTGTGATGTGTCAACTAAAAAAAGCATATAATCGGTTTTCTTTTGCCACTTTTCAAAACAAAAATATTCTATTTACTGTACCCCCCCATGCAGAGTGTATGGTGTAAATGTTGTCTCCTTTTTGGCAGCTTTTTAATACCTGTGATGCATCTGACTCTGCGTAGGTCACTTTGCTGAAGACTCTGACTATGGAGAAGTATTCATTTGAATGTGGCCGCTGGCTGGACATTAATGAAGACGACAATGAAATCATCCGAGAGCTGTCAGCTACTGGAGCTTTAATTGAGGATCCACTGCCGCGTAAGCTTCTTTTAGGATTTTTCTCTGATCAGATCCAACCAACGTATAATCATTTTGATGTTTTCCTTTTGTAGTGATCAAGTATCGTGTCACTATTTGTACTGGTACAGTTGGTGGTAGTGGTACAGACGCCACAGTATTCCTCAATGTAATTGGCGATCTGGGAGACACAGGAGAACGACCCATGATAATGAGCAAAAATAATGTCAACAAATTTGAGAAGGGAAATGTAAGTTTGTTGTTAATGGTCAAATGGTCATATTTCATCTTCAAACAATGGTTGCATTATTGCTTGTCTCTATTGCTAAGCATGATGAGTTCCTCATTGAGTCGGTGACATTGGGGCAAGTGCGAAGGGTCCGCGTAGGTCACGATGGCCGCGGTGGTGGCTGCGGCTGGTTCCTTGATAAGGTGATGGTCCGAGAGGAGGGACAGCCTGAGTCTTTGGCCATAGAGTTTCCTTGTTACAGGCAAGTCATAATAGTTTGATTGACTACCATTTTACAAGACCTACTTGTGGACGTTTAGTGCTTTTCAAACTTACGAGTGATAAATAAATTATCTTATACTCCTCTCACTAGTTCTCCAGTGGCATGTGTTTAAGCAGTTAGGCAGCTGATCGATGTACTTGCATTACAAATAGGGACTAAATGCACAGTGGCTAGTCTGCACTCTCCTTAAGTAACTGGACCCAAACCACAGGATGCAAGTGCTGTGTTACCTCTCTAAAGAGCCTCGTCCTGTGTTTGGCTTTTAACCTAATTACCTAATTATGTGTCATCCCATGAATGAGCAGTTTGCACAAGTAAATACCAGTAATTTATATTCACGCTATTTTGTTTTGATTCACTGACTAATTTCTGGTGTTACCATTAAAAGTAAAACAATACATAAATCTGTTTTTAGATGGTTGGACCGTAACGAGGACGATGGAATGATTGTTCGAGAGTTAGTACCAGACGGAGAAGGCGTTCGTCTATTTAGTGAGTCTAATTGCTTCTGTTTTTATACAATTAAATATAGAGTAAAAACAGATTAAAACTGTATTAAAACATAAATGCTGATTAGCTTCACTTTGCAGATATCAGTTATCACATAGCAATCAAGACTGGCAGTGTTAATGGGGCCAGCTCAGACTCCAGAGTGTTTGTCAAACTGTATGGAGAGAAGGGTGACAGCGACAAAGTCACGCTGGCTGTTTCTGACAATGACCTGAGAAACTACTTTGAGACAGCACGTACAGACATCTTTACTTTGGAAACATATGACATTGGGAAGGCAAGTGTTTTTTTTTTGTTTTGTTATCATACTCTGCCCAGGGAGTCATTTCACCTCCAGGGCCTAGGGGAGTGCTTTTCTGGGGGTAAAAGGTGCAGTGATGATGGGGAATTATTTCATTTGACTCATTTATGTGTTTTTTCTCATTTTAACCCGTTTTCTCCCCTTTTGCTCACATCTTCAAACTCGGGCCCGGAAAAACGACAGAGTCCCTTGGGTATATGGTACAATAGATTTCAAACTCGTTTTTTTTTCTAAGTCCAGCCCAGGTATATGGTACTATGCCCAGGGAGTCTTTTCACCTCCAGGCCCCAGGGGAGTGCTTTTCTGGGGGGAAACAGTGCACTGATGATGGGGAATTATTTCATTTTACTCATTTTGGTGTGTTTTTTCACATTTTAACCCGTTTTCTCCCCTTTTGCTCACATCTTCAAACTCGGGCCCTGGATTTTTTCTAAGTCCAACAGAGGTATAGTGTACTCTGCCCAGGGAGTCATTTCACCTCCAGGGCCCAGGGGAGTGCTTCATAATACATGAAAGCAGCAATATAAATACAATGAACAGCACCAGTCAAAAGTCTGGACAAACTCTTGCCTTCAACTGTATTTGTTCTGCATGTTACTAGATTAACCGTTTTCTGATTGGTCACACCAATGAAGGCCTGCGTGCTGGTTGGTTTTTGGACAGCGTGAAGATTTCTGTACCTGTTCATGGAAAAGAGTACATGTTTCCAAGCCACAGGTGGCTCTGTAAAGATGAAGCTGATGGGAAAGTGGAGGTGGAAATATACCCCAGTGAGACTCTAGACATCGAAACATGTAATGTCCTTTATGGTTCTAATATCGTATTTTAGGATGGTTAACACATGATTGTTTTGCTTTTGAACAGTGATCAACTATGAAGTTACAGTTGTTACAGGAAATGTAAGAGCAGGCGGAACTAATGCCAATGTTTTCTGTCAAATTTATGGAGATGATGGAAAAACTGAAGTGCTCACTTTAAAAAGTCGGTCAAATAATTTTGAACGTGGCACTACTGAAATTTTTAAGGTAAGTTTAAAACTTTGGTGCTCAGTTAACATTTTCCAAACCATCATACTTTTACTTCTCTTCAGATTGAGGCTCTTGATGTGGGTAAAATATATAAGGTTCGTATTTTCCACGATGGAAAAGGAATAGGCGACGGCTGGTTCCTTGAATCCTTCGATATCAAGCGTTTAACTATGGCCATGGTGCAGATCGAGGTCAAAAAGGAGGAAACAAAAAAAGATAAGAAGAAGGACAAGAAAAAGAAAAAAAAAGAAGAGGATGAGGTAGAAATCATAGAGAAGATGCAAGAAGTGGTGGAGACATTTCGTTTTGTCTGTAACCGCTGGCTGGCCCGTGATGAGGAGGACGGGGAGATTGTGGTTGAGCTGTTGTCAGAGGATAATGAAGACCTTGAGGGTGAGCAGCAGATTCTCACCAGAAGAAAATATGGCGTGGACATGCACTGCTTCATGAATATTTCTTCGCAGTGAATTCCTATGAAGTTCACGTTTTCACTGGAAATATGTGGGGGGCAGGCACTGACGCCAAAGTTTACATTAACATTTATGGAGAAACTGGCGACACAGGAGAGCGTCATCTTAGAAAGTCTAACAATCTGAACAAATTTGAAAAAGGCCAGGTAAACATACACCCACTCAACAAACTCAAAGTGCACACTGCTCAACTTATTAACAGGCTTTTTCTTATGCTTTGTTCACATGTGCACAGGAAGATGTTTTCACCCTCACATCTGTGGATCTTGGTGTGTTGAAGAAACTCAGGACAAGACATGACAACAGCCAGGCCAGTTCTGGCTGGTTTCTGGATAGAGTGGAAATTATTGATAACAAAGATGACACTACGTAAGTAGATCAAACGATTAAATGCTAAAATACAAACATTGCTTGATATATATATATATATATATATATATATATATATATATATATATATATATATATATATATATATATATATATATCATTTCACATTTCTCTAATTCACTGTGCTGAGTGACACCACTGCTGCACTATGTTATTAGGACTCCATCTAGTGGTGTAAAATGAGCTTTTAATTCACTAGAACCCTCTGTTTTTGTTTTTTTTTTAGCTACTTTTTCCCTTGTAAACGCTGGCTAGCAGTGGATGAAGATGATGGGCAGCTTGCTAGAGAGCTTGTTCCTGTTGATGAAGCCTTTATGAAAAAAGGGGATGATGAAGACGATGAAGAAGACTCGGAAGCAACACTCGGTCTTGAGCAGAAGGGTCAGTGATTTTATTTAAAAAAATACCTGAGCTTGTGCACATGTACGTATGTATGTATGTATGTATGTATTTATTTATTTATTCATTCATTTTCAAGCTATGTCAACCACTTACACTGTCAAAGTAAAAACTGGGGACAAAAAGTATGCAGGAACTGATGCCAATGTGTTTATGACATTGTATGGCACCAAAGATGATACAGGTATTCTTTTTAATATTTTTAAAGTAAAATAAACCAGTTTAAATTCATATGTGTGTGTTAATTCCATTTATGTTTACACAGGAATAATAACTCTCAAAGCATCAAAGACTCATAAAAACAAGTTTGAGCGTGGTATGATAGATGAATTTACTGTGGAAGCAGTAGATCTGGGACCACTTAAGAAGATCCGAGTTGGACATGACAATTGTGGTATTGTAACATCTGTGCCTCTGTGCCTAAATATTTATTTACAAATGAACATAACTTGTATTCATGTTTAGGTGGAGGATCAGCAGGCTGGTTTCTAGACTGGATCGACATTGATGCCCAATCATTGGGACAGAAATTGCGCTTTCCTTGTGGCCGTTGGTTGGATCGAGGAGAGGATGATGGTGCCATTGTCAGGGACCTTTTTCCTAATCCATTACAAACAGAGACATATACACCATGTAAAACAGCCTCTTTCATATTTTGTATTAGCAGCATTTCAGTATTTTCTGTTCAATTCTCCTGCTTTAACTACTTGAAATCTGTTTTCAGTTGTACCTTATGAGATAAAGACTTTTACCAGTGATGTGTTTGGCGCTGGCACAGATGCAGAAGTCTTCATAGTCCTGTACGGCAGAGATGCAGTGTGCACTCAGCAGAAGGCCCTGTGTGTCAACAAAAGAGAGAGGATAATGTACTTTGAACGAGGAGCAGAAGACATGTTTATTGTTGAGGTAATTCAAAGAAATAAATGTCACATTGTGATGATAAAACAGTTACTAAAGAGAAGGATTTTTAAGTATCCATGTATTAACTTGCAGCTAGAAGACGTGGGAGATGTTATTGAGAAAATTCGTATTGGACATGACAACCGTGGAGTCAATCCTGGCTGGCATCTGGACAGAGTGGAGATCAGAAGATTGCTCAGGAAAGGAAAGGTTAGTCTGTAAACATGTACCAGAGGCTCCTCCCCTCTGGGGCCTGGACTCCCCTCAAAAAGAGATGCTACACCATATTCATGAGCATATAACTGATGTAAATGAGAGTGTTTACTTTACCATTATTATTAGTATTATTTGTCTTATGCCAGCTATTTTTATTATTTTATTTTATTTTATCTTTAATTTTATTTTCTTCCTTCCATTCCCCATTAAGATATGAGAGGTCCTGTACAAGAGTTTTGTTAATAAGAGTTTTTGTTTTTGTTCATAAGAGTTCTTCTATTAAGAGAGATAAGTTATCTGTCCTTTCCCCTGTATCTACTGCGTTGTAACACCAACATTTCCCCATGTGTGGACAATAAAGGCATATCTTATCTTATCTTATCTTATCTTACATCTCAGTGAGACTTTCCTAGTTGAATAAAGGTCCATTTCAAAAATCTCTTAAATATGCATTGTAATAGATTTATTATATAGAGATATTCTAGCGTTGTCAGTAGTAAGCTAGTACCAAAACGTGATGATCAATTGAACAGGTATTAATACTAAACAACACAATACGCCTTTCCTGAATAGTTTCAGAATACCATGTTTATCAGAATGAGACACATGATATTAAATAACTGAATGACTGAATATGTAAGTTGTACTAAATAAGTAATGCATTTCATTCTGCAATTTAAAAAAATAAATAAATTTGCAACTCATGTTTTTAAACAATGTATATTTAGAAAAGAGTTTACTTGTCTGTCAGTGGCATAGAGAAGTATATTATCGTTTGTCATGATATTTTTCTGCAACAACATGCACTTCAAACACTTCCACATGTGTTATTGTGACAGGCTTAAACTACACTTTCAGTAGGAATGAATTCAGCGTGAAACCTTCAGAAGGCAGAATAGTCCTCAACAATGTAAATATTGTGGTAAATACTGATTCCAGCTACTTTCATATCCCATAGGGTTCAGAGACCACCATCTTCCCATGTGAATGCTGGCTTGCCAAATCTGAGGATGACGGAGAAACAGTGAGAGAGCTGGTGCCCTCTGACATCATCACTGAGAAACTTTCACGAGACGGAAGCCTCAAAGTGAATGAAGTGGAAGTGGAGGATGCCTTGGAGAGTATGTTAACCCAACACAAGACAAACATACTTGAACCATGGTTTGTTTTAACAGAATAATGTTCAGGCCAGTTCATGTTTAGGGAGGATTTTTTTGAGCCAGTGCCAATATTCGATACATGTCTTACTGTTGTGTCCGATGACCGATATTCTCCGATTCTCCGATCAATAATACGACCACACATTTATGTTAAGCTATAGCAAAGCTCTCAAATAAACTTTTAGCTTTTGTAAAAAATAATGTATTTATCTGGGATATAAAATAAGTTTGTAAACATAAAGCAATATTTGTTTGCATAATAGGCCTCCTATGTCTATTTTTACTGTTTAAAGTGACAAACCTGATGCCCGAGGACACATGAGCACTCACAGACAGTTCAGAATCAAAATAATCTTTCATATCTGCTCATTTTCAAACCAATACCAATATCTGGGGGAAACCATCCGATACCACTGATATCTGATATACTATCCCTATTTATTATTGTAAGAGTATTAGCTATAATCTAAACTGAATGATATAGAAATTGCTGTTCAGGTAGTTTTAAATATTTGTAAAATTAGAATATTGAGTATATTAGTGATAAAAATAAATAAATAATTAAGTCAAAAAGCTGCAAAAATAACTTTTCACTTTTGTGGTTAGTTTCACATACTTTCACATTGGTGACAAACAAATACATTTATATAGCCACAGTATAATCTTTAAATTGTCATCAGGATACAATAATATACAGGGTATATATTTTTGATAAAATATTAAAAAATAATATTTTTTTATTATTTTTGATATTTTATCAAATTCAATATTGTTCAGCCCTGAGTGCAAAAAGCTGAGGGAGGAATATTTTTTTCATTTGACTTGAAGCTGCCTTTTGCCTCATGCTGTCATTTTCCACAGCTCACACGTTCTCAGTATCAGTGATAACAGGCGACGTGTATGGAGCTGGTACAGACGCAAATGTCTTTATGACAGTTTATGGAGACTTGGGAGACACAGGAGAGAGGAAACTCAGCAAGTCTGAAACAAACAGTAACAAGTTTGAAAGAGGATCTGTAAGAAATCACTTCATTTGCTTGCACCTCAACTTCAAGTAGCCTCTCTGCACAAATAAAAGTTGTTTTTTGTTGTTTTGTCAGGTGGACAAGTTCACTATAGAAGCTGTTGACCTGGGGAAAGTTTTTAAGATAAAAATCCGCCATGACAACAGTATGATAAGCCCAGACTGGTATCTGGACCAGGTTGAAGTGGTTGATTTGGACACAGAGGAAGTCTTCCTCTTTTTATGTGAACGGTGGCTTTCAAGAAAAAGAGAGGACAAACAGATAGAAAGAGTGTTCTACGTAAAGGTATGAAATTCTTTTAATTCAAATAATTTTGGCTTTGAATGTATTGTTTAATTGTGTTTTAAGTACAGTTGTTCGTAATTAAACATGCAATGTATATACTGTACTACAGTCAATAATACATGAACTTTATACATTCAGGGCTTTGAGGGTGTAAGGGAAAGCCTAAAAAACAAAAAGAAGTCAGTCCCAGCCGTGAAAACTGTTGACAGTAACATGAACAAAAAGAAAAAGAAGAAAGAGAATGAAGAAGAGGAGGAGGAACTGCCAAGTAAGAAATCACTGACATCACCAACCATGATGAATAATTCAGAGTATTTTTACTCAGCTTGTCCTCCCGTGCAGTCATACCTTATCACATCATCATTTGCACTGGGCTGGACCGGGACGCCAGCACCACCAGCAGAGCGTACGTCATCATCACTGGGGCCAATCTTAGTGTGACAGACAGATTGTGGCTGGACTTTCCAGATGGGAGGAAGGGCTTTGAGTCAGGCTCCCTGGAGACGTTTGAGTGTCACGGATCAGATGTTGGGGAGATCAAAAGGGTTGAGGTGAGTGTGCCAGAGCAGCTGCAGACGTTATAATATATGTGCAGTCACAATCATGAAAGATAGAATACCCACAGTGCATGAAATGATACTGACTCTCTACAGCTCGGCCATGATGGAGCCACTCCAGAGAGCTGCTGGCTTGTTGATGAGGTGTCTGTTGCTGTGCCAACCAAAGGGGCCAAATACAGCTTTGCTTGTAAGTGCTGGCTGGCTAAGGACCGTGGAGATGGCCTGACCACTAGAGTGTTCAATGTGCTGGATGCAGAGGCCATATCCATCTCTCAAAAGGTATTTCAATATAAGGAAAAGTGGATTGCCAGCACTGAAGTAATGGGATAGCGACTGGGATGGATGTTTTATTTTTGCATTTTCTTTCATTTAGTTAATATAGGTATTCTTTTTGCAGATCATTTATGAAGTTACCGTAGTTACAGGAGATGTGCAGAACGCAGGCTCCGACACAAACATCTTCATGTCTGTATTTGGGATAAATGGTAGCACTGAGGAAATGTTGCTTCAGAAAAATGAAGACAGGTGACCAACACAGACTAAAATAACATTTAAATGGACATACAAAATAATATTATGGCACATTTAAGTGTGAAGTGCTGTTTGTTGGTGATTGACAGATTTGAACGTGGTCAAGAAGACACTTTTAACATGGAAATTGATGATATTGCACCTCTAAGGAAAGTGAGGCTGCGCATTGATGGCTCAGGCAGTCGACCTGATTGGTTTCTTGATACGGTATGCTGATTATATGCAATGTACTGTGTTTAATCTGAGCATTTTATAAATTCTCCTGGACTGGAGTTCAGAATTTACAAGCAAATCAGGCCACATAGAAGGAACTGTAAAGGATTTTTCTTCATTTGATTACCGACCCATAAACCTATTTATTTCAGATTCCAACGACTAACATGTAATAAAATGTTGGATACAATAAAATGCAAGGGAAAATACATTAAGAATCTTGCTATATTATTCCAGGTAATCATGCGTAACCTCAAAACAGAAGAGGTGTCTTTGTTTACCTACGAAGACTGGCTCTCCAAGACTCGAGGCCCAAAGAGGACCATGATCTGTGAGATGGCTGCTGTCGTGGATGAGGAGACGATGGTGGAGGAGACCACCTACATAATACAGGTCAAAACCAGTGACCTGACAGGTAAAGTCCTAAATTATTAGTAGAAATAATCCAAAGAATACATTTAAGAAAAGTTACAAATAGGAGTAGTCTATTATATTTAGAAGTGTAATTTCATCTGCGTTTATCTGTATATCTGATAGTGTTCACAGCTGTTATGTTTTCTCTCCGCCATATCTTCCGTCTCTTTCAGGGGCAGGTACTGATGCCAAAGTGTGGATCATCATTTTTGGGGAGAATGGTGATACTGGGATACTGATTCTCAAAGATAGTACTAAATCCAACAAGTTTGAGCGAAAACAGATTGACACTTTTCGCTATTCAGAAATCCTCAGCTTGGGAGAACTGTCCAAAGTACGAGTGTGGCACGATAACTCAGGTCAGCTTCTCTGATTCAGGATCGGTCGTGAAAATGATGCCTCATTTTAGATGATTAAAAGTAAACTAAATCTCTTGTAAAAACGGCTGCTGCAGGTCCTGCTCCGGGTTGGCATCTGGAGTATATTGATGTGAAGGATGAGCTGATGGATAAAACATTTAGATTTCCTTGTGATCGATGGCTCGCCAAAAGTGAAGATGATGGACAAATAATGAGAGAGTTGGCTTGTGCCAATAACGACTGCTTGGATCTCAGTGAGAAAACAAGTAATGCCTGATACACTGAATATGAATTGGATGCAGATTCGATTTACGAACATCAGGAATGATTTATTGTTTTTTTTATCAAAGAGTATGAAATTTGTGTTACCACCGGAGACACTGATGAAGGTCAGACCAAAGAAAATGCCTGGATAGTTCTTGAAGGACGCAAAGGACGTTCAAAAGAATTTGTAATGGAAAATTCCTCAAAAAAGAAACGATTTTTGAGGTACGTTTTTAAAGTAACACGTATTACTAAAACAGAATATGTAATATCATGTTTTTACTAACATTTTCCTGATTTCACCTCATAAAAGTGAAAGTAAAACTGAGTCTGACACAGATATAGTTGTTATTCATATATCCTTTATTCTGTTGTATTCGGTCAGCTGTTTTTCATGTGTCATTTGTAGGGGAAATATTGACAGGTTTGAGTTTTCATCGAAAAATGTTGGTGACATTGCTGGAATTTGCCTTGGTCACACGCCAAAAGATGGAAAGAAAGTAAAAGGAGAGGTTTATTGGCATGTTGTGGAAGTTGTCGTCACTGAAAGGGAGCTGGGAAACAAGTACATCTATTTCTTTATCTGTCATGTTTGCATTTCTCCATTTCTGTACAGATAATACAGTTATTTCATCTTTATTTAATGTCCTATCCAGGTACATTTTTATCTGCAACAGCCTCATCCCACTCTCTCCAAAGAGAGATGAGCTTTTGACTTTTGAGTGCACTAAGGCCATTGAAAGCTTTGCCAGTAAAGCCAGAAGTCTGGTGCCTGTCAAATACGAGATCATCGTGATAACAGGTGAAGAGAAAGGAGCAGGTACAGATGCCAATGTTTTCATCACCATTCATGGCACAAACGGAGACTCAGGCAAGCGGCAGCTCCGGCAGAAGTTCCGTAATCTTTTTGAAAGAGGACAAACAGACCGATTCCTCGTAGAAATGCTGGACATGGGAGAGCTGCAAAAAGTCAGAGTGGAGCATGACAACACCGGTATCGGCTCTGGTTGGTTTTTAGATCGAGTAGAAGTCACCAACACCGCAAATGGAGTTACCACAATATTTCTCTGTGGGAAATGGCTGGATACAAAAAAGGCTGATGGCCAGATTGTTAGAATTCTTTACCCCAAATACTAAAGCATCCAAAGTACGTAAACTCAGGAAGTGAACATTACGTGCCATTCTTTTTTAAATTTGATAAAATTGGTCATGAATTTCTTAATAGATTTTTATGGAAAAGAAGACTGTGGTATGTTTTGTAAACATCAGTTTGAGAAAATGTTTTGAAATAATATAGTATGATAAATATCTGTAAATTTAAATTCTTTGAATGTGTTTACATTTTTGACAAAAATGTGGTAATCAGAATAGTTACTTTGTATTTACCATGAAAACACCTATTTCATTCAGTTTATTAGAAAATGAGCATATACAAAATGATATTATACAAGCTATGAAGCATAAAATTGAAACAAAACATTTTGCAAATGGCAAAGTAAAGTTGGAAATTATCATTATTAGTAATAATAAATAAAGTACAAAAAAATACCACCAATATGTAAAACTAATATTTACCCACAATATGCCCATACATTTCATCATACATACTACATACTATTAATGCTATATTGCTTTAATATAAATGATAAATAGTTCTGTTTTCAGATAAACATCCTATATTGAAAAATGCTGCTCAATCAAAGCTTAACATCAGATTTTCACAAGGATGATGGCAGCCCTTTCACTGGCCCTTTTTGGGGGAGGGGATATTTTTCTATGGTTTTAGACTTTAATATTTAAGCAACAATAATCATATTTACATGTGTTTATTAGCTTGCCATATTCTATTAAACCAAAGACACCGTAATGTACTCCTGAGACATGCATTTTTCAAAAAGTTGTGCTTTGAAATCCTTACCTTCCTCGCATGGAAAAGAATGATGGGTTTTCGCCAAACAAGTGAACAGATAAACAAAAAATAAGGATAGCAGAGTGTGTCGTGTTGAGAATTTCCAATGGCTTTTGTTTTGGGGACCTGTAAAATGTAGTAGCACCTTCTTCACCCTTTCATTTAATCACGCAACTAATAAGGCAATGGTGGCTTCATGGGTTGATTGTATTAATGTTATAACACTTAAAGCGAGGCACTTGTTAAACTTAAGTTACTAAACAGCAAAGAAAGACTATATATTGTATGATTATTGTTGAAACCTAGTGCATTTTAACAAAACAGAGCATACAAAAACACACAAAGGTTGAATGTTGGCCAGTGAGAGGGTTTCCATATTTTAACAGTTAGTGCAAAAAATAAGAATTATAAATTAAAACTAGTTCACTTCATTGCAGTTTGTCCACTACATCACAGCATGGGTCATTAGAGCAAATGCATTGAATGGAATGTAACGTACATCCACAGCACCGCGTGAGTGAGAGACAGGGATTGGCTCAGTAGCTCAGGCATGGACAGTAAACAACACACAGCCAGCTGGAAGGGCTCAAACATCATGGTTGTTCTTGAGCTTTTGTGTTTCAAAACGTACCACTGCATGCAAAACATTCCCATTTAAAACTATGCAACAATGAGGTAATCGTTTTTTTCATCGCGTTTAAGTTATCTGTAAATAAATAAGATGAATCAGTTGCTCCAAAACTAAAATTCAATACATAAACACAATATCTACAGTTAAGTTATGATTGTTAAATATTTAAGGCATCTCAACTGACAACACCCTGTGTAAACTATAACACTTTATTACTGGCGACTCCACTGCCTGTGGAGGCAGAGTCAACACTGGCAGTGCACAAGACAGAGGAATAACTTATTAATAAATACTTAGCAGCGGTTAATTTTCATGGTGAGGGTCCGACTATCATACTTCAGCAGAGATCCAGCAGAGATGAGAAACGATG
Organism: Eucyclogobius newberryi; assembly: GCF_026437365.1. NCBI lineage: Eukaryota > Metazoa > Chordata > Actinopteri > Gobiiformes > Gobiidae > Eucyclogobius > Eucyclogobius newberryi. Next base: position 23,853,673 of record NW_027315834.1, read on the forward strand.
CGCTGGCACAATAAGGGAGTGAAAGACTGTCATCATCCCTGTTTAAATTGCTTGTGTGTGTCTTGTTGATGTATTGCCTCACGCCTGTGTGCACTGTGAGAGGGAGACTGCCTCCATTGCAACACACTCTACAAGCCCAAGCTAAACAGCATAGCAACCAGCATAGCAACCACAAGGGCAGGTCTGTCACACAAATACACAAAATCAACACACAAAGTGGCTCTTGAAATACTGCTTGAAACACTGAAAGAGTCAACGCCTAAATGTCAATCTATCCAAATTCAACATTGAGGAAAAAACTAACCCTTACCACTTGTGCTTGTTCAGTAGGAATTTAGATAAACGACATAAAAAAGAATATCCTCTTACTACCATCAAATCCGACCAGACAGTAAGGGAAAATGTCACAGACACATTTTTGTTCTGTAAGAGCTGTTTTGTTCTGTAAGATTAACTCATGCAAAGAAAGTCCACTGTATCGGTTAGATTAAAAAGATGCAATATTAACAGCCTCCACCATCACCATATAAGAAGCATTACATTTATAACTGCTGCTTGTGGCAGAAAAAGATCCAGGTGCAAGGGCAGCTCTCATTCGGCCCCAAATGCTTAGACTTTTTATGCAAAGTTTCCAAACTGCATGAGACAGTTTAAACTAAAATGGGTCCCGTCCCATTGCACCAGACATTACTTATTGATTACAGCTATTCTACCACGACCACTAAATGTTAATTAGGTAAACAGCATCAGAACATATGAGCTTATAAACTTTCCTGTGTGCCAGATTATTCACATGAAAAGTATTTCTAGAAATGCAAATATATAGAGACATATTCAGAAGAGAGAACTCCTCAGTTTAGTGTGGGGTTACGTACTAACCACTCACAGGAGACAAAGTCATGGCTTTAAAGACATGCTACACAGCCCAGGGCTATCTAAGGAACAATACCACAACAGGAACAACACCCCACTTTTGACCAGCAAGCTAATAGTAAGCCCTGTGAACATGGGTATGTGTTTGCATCTTTTGCTTCCAAGGAGATGCTTATAGAGGAGAGAGTACGCAGGGTCCTCTCATGCAGTGTCAGTATGTTGGCTCAGTTTAACGTTAGGAGGGTAATGATGTCACAGTCTGGAGACATTTGGCAAAGCACCCACATGGGGGCGGAAGAAAGTGAGAAGCACACAAGGTGATCGAACTGTGGATGTCTATCAGCTGTCAGCATTCAGCTGTGTTTCGATGTCAACTCGACAGATGGGACACTTCCTGCTTGTGGCCAACCACTGATCCACACAGCCTTGGTGGAAGAGGTGCATACATGGCAATCTCCTAATGCAGGACACAGGAAAGCAGAAAGGGAATACTAATGTTAAGTGACGAACAGCAATGTATCGAGTACGTTCACACTTGCAAATTCACCACATCAAAACAAAAGATTAAACCCAAAATTAAACCTGGACTAGATCAAGATTAAACAAGGACTAGAACAGGACAAAACTAAGGCTCTATTTTGGAACAAATAATGACAAGTGTGAACACACCCTAAAAATCAAACATAATATCTTTATCTATAAACTAAGTTGTTTGTATTTCTCACCTAACGTCCTCTTCGTCTTCAAGCATAGACAAACAGATTGTGCATTTCTCATCCACATCGGATTCCTCCTCGTCAATCCTCAGCTGCATGGGTTTCCTCTGTAAGTATGAGAAATAAACAATAAAATCAGACAATCCTTTGGTCTAATTACAGAGTATACAAAACACATCCTCAGTGTGGGTTAGGATTAGCATTACCTTTTTGTACTTGTGAGGAATGGTAAACCTCTCAATAGTTGTCTGGATAGCTCCTCTGCTGACACTCCCCAGTCTGTCCTCCAGCTGCAACAACTCCTGACGTACAAGTGTGTGTAGGCATACATTGAAAAGGTAAACGTAGAAGATTAGAAGCTTCCGAATGACACTTACCTCATAACTTTCCCGCACCGCATTGACATGCCTCGAAGGATTAAGACTTTGCAGTGCTAATAGGTGCAGCTGGGGATATGGGTAGTTTCTAATTTCATGTACAACCTAAACAGAAAAAGGCATATTTATATTCAAACATTTTAGCAAACTTCTTAAAAGGACAGTAGCATCAAGTCAGTGAATCGGTATTGGCAAACATCCATCCTCCGCTGACCTAAATCCAATTCTTGCCATGTGGGGAGGAGCTCAGTGACGCTCTTGATCACTCCCCAAACACTGGCCGTGTTCTCTACAGAAGCATGTTCCATTGCTATGATTCAATTTCAACATTACGGTTTGATTATGAAGTCAGTGGCTGATATTCATTCCCAATTCACGCACTTCATAGTAACTAGTCACTTGTCACAACACTAAAATTAAGGAAAAACCGATACTCGATTTTGATACCACAGTAATATTTTTTTTTAAATACTCTTTAGATAATTTAATGTCAATTTCAACAAGAGAAATCTACTTTCTTTAATATGATGTGGTCGGCTCAAGACCATTGTTGGACTAGTTGGATGATTGATGTGTCTCCATCATGTAATGTAAACTGTAAATATTGTTTACTGTATGATTGACTGTAATTGTCTTATTGCAATTTATTAGTTGTTATTTTTATTATTTCTTTTGAGAGCAACATTAACATCTGTCAGGGACTATATAAAATAATATTAATTCTGGCATATTTACGGAAATATTTATTCACATGCACATGCATTCATTGATACTAAAATGAATATCTAGTTTCGATACTAGTTTTAGTATTTATTAGTAACTGGGTTTTGACACTTGACGGCAGTAATAGGATACAGCAGTATGATTTCCCCCTCCTCTCTTTCAATTAGAGGCAAAATATACTTAATTTGATCATATTGCGATGTTTTTATGTGCAAAATTTGAAAATCAAGTATATTGTTTATGATTAAAAATGAAAGCGTTATGTTGTAAACTTTCAAATAAGGGTATGTCGTGGTATTTCTGCATGTTTAACATTACTTTTAATAAGAACAAACCACATTTCAGTTGGATTGACATAATACTGTGCAAATATCATTATGCGAACACTCCTATACTATTCAAACACACATGAAATAAAAAACAGTCTAGAGGTAACACACCACTTGTGCAGATGACGTGTTTCTAGGGTAGTGGTGCAGTCGTGGGGAGGCCAGGTAATGCTGATAGTGCTGTGGCATCTGCTGCAGCGGGTACTGATGGTGAGCGGCACCGGCGTCCACACTCAGGTCCCTGAAAATAACACACACTTCAAGCATATTTCCAAATGAACTGGTGCGATGTGATGAAGGGACTAGTCACCAGTCAGTGCCCTCTGCCAGATAGCGCTGCTGCTGTGGGACCGTCTGGGACACGTGGAGAGGTGAGGAATACTCGTAGCCCGCACGCAGTCGCTGAGGATTCATAGAAATGTGTTCCTGATTTCGTCTGTGAAATCAAATGTGCAGACCAGTTTAAAACCGTGACAGAGGACGGTCCAGAATACTTACTGGCTCTATTCATATGAAACAAAGACTGTCACAAAATCAGTTTGTCAGGACAAGATACTTTAAATGAGTATCTTGTAATAATAAAAATACCTACAATAACATAAAAAGTGGAGGCATTAATCACAAAGCCTGGTGATTCTGTAAATATGGCACATTTCTGAGCCGGATTGTATCGTATAATTTTACATTTGAAAAAAGTTAGTCTCGACTCCTTATAACATTCCAGAATCTATTGTTCTCGTGCCTCTGGACGTTTTAATTTTAATTAAGATTAAATCATTATTGTCATCATATTGTGAATACAAGAGAATGAAAAAATATTTATTATCCTTAATTTTCTTCTTATACCTTTTAAAATTTCACTGCGGTCTTTCTGCTTCCGGTGGTACGCACAGCCCTCTGCAGTTTTTGTGTCTGATATTTTCTTGGTGTAAAACGTGCCACTGCCCTACTAAACACTCACCTGTGGGAGTGTGGGAGGATCCTTCTGTGTTGAGCCTCCAGAAGCTGCTGTTGGATGAGGTATTGCTGGTGTAAAGCCTGAGGTAGAAAGGGGCCCCCAGGCACATCCTGGAACTGAGGCGCCGCTGGGAGGGCAGTGAGGGGCGGATGGTGGGCCGGGGGCAGGTGTGAGGCCAGGCTTGTCTGAGGAGCCTGATTAGCATGTCCTAGAGGAAAGTCAGCTGATAGTGGTGCTGATAGTGGTGCCTGCGTAGCACCCAGGTGAAAATGTCGGCAGGAGGTGGCATGGCTGTGTTGATGCCTGGTAAAGTGTGCTCCTATTGAAAATAAATGCAACTTATCACAATTGAGCTATAGTACCGGTAATTGTTGAGAGATTGCGCTTCATTTAAGAATGGGAAAGACAAAGATAACTCTGTTGATGAGACAAATACATTTACACATTTTGAACAAAATTCTCCATTGTGACAGTGAAAATATGGTAAACCCTGTCCTGTAGTCTATGCAGTGACTAATGCAGAAAAATAAGATTTACAGTAAGACGGTAGGACCATTTTACTTTGTATTTGATAATCCTTTTCTTACCAACTGGAAAGGTTGTACAGAACTAATACCATTACTCAAGTAGCAAGCTGCTTTTATGATTATAGACTAGGCATGATTTAACGATTATTCATGATTGTCTTAGACTGTGACCAAACAACAGTGAAATCTTTAATTGTATTTTATTCCCATTGTCTTAACATGTTACTATTCCTCAAGTTTCTGACTGACTTTACTGAGATTGAACTTCTGAAAGACAAAATAAAGTGTCAGAATATGACAGAAACAACTAGATAAAATAAGTTATTTACATTAGGTCTATTTTTCAGACTATAGATTTAATTAAAAAATACTTAATTTTGCTTCTAAAATTGTCAAAACAATTATTTTTTGGTTACATTGATTATATTTTGACCTGAATAGTCGCAATTATCGAGTGACCTAATAATCTTGACATTCCTACTATAGATTAAGAGCATATGTGTGAAATTCTGAGTGGGTTGTTTCAGAAATAATGAGAAATTAGGAACATTGCCATAGCAATTAAAACTATTTAAAACAAAACAATATATATCTGGTGAATGGGATAGTCCTCAATATGTTGCATAGAACATGAGGCTCAAACCCATGAATACAAAATAATGGGACATCAGCTACACACTAAGCCACAAAGATACATTGAATTATCGTAACTTACTTCTGTCATTACAGATTTGTTGTGATGCTTTCTGCACACATTTCAGCCATGTGAGTTTCAGCTGGGTTTGATGGTGATGTTATCCAGCATGAGCTCACAGCACTCATCAGACAGACCCTCCCCCACGGCGGCTGCGTCTCTCTGACAGACGCTAAGACCCTCCCACCTACGACTGCAGTACTCTGACATTCAGCCTGTTCACCACCCCCCTCCCTATGACTGCAGCAGCCTCACAAGCACATCTCTTTCACTCATAATCCTGCCTGTTGTGCTTAGCCCGCTGGTCTTCACTGGGACGTACGAGTTTGCATGTTTTAGTGCAGCCAAACAAACCCGTGACTGCACTATTTCACTGTGGTGGTGGTGGTGGTGCGTGCATAAAGCAACCCCCGCTAAGATGCTGCATTGATTTGTCTGATGATGACGTGCATGTCTGTTCACTGTTCAACAACAAGCGGTCAAATGAGGACAGAAATTGAGTGGCATTGCGTGAAAGCGAGTAATAGGTAGAGCTGAACGTAAAAAGTAACAGAAATGCATCAGCTTCACACAGAGCAGAGGAAACGTGAGACGTCTCATGTCTGCAAATAAATAACCTCAACTATTTAAGAGGACAGCTGCAGGACTCAAGTGGAACAACTATAACAAGACTAAAGCTATTAAATTGAGATTTGAGTAGTCTTGCAATAAAATGTATGCCTCCAAGACTCAATTTGATTCTTGATATAATATTGTAGGGAAATAAAACATGCAATTTCGGTGCCTGTGGTATATTCTAGGTGTTCTTTTATACTGTAATTTTTCCATGTTTTTGTACCCAAAATGTTATATGAACAACACCAATGACCAAAACAAACTCAATTGTAACAACCAGTAGGATGCAAAATATTACCTTGTGGTTTATAAGGAAATTGAAGCTCTAAAATGAAATATCCGCATGTTGTAGTGTTCTATCAAATGCAAATGTTTAAATGGATATGCAGTTTGTCCCACCCCAAAGAAAATGAGCAGCAATTTGTGGAAAGTGTTGTAAGGAATGAGAGCACATGTAGTGAGGGCCTGTCTCAGTGACAGCACATACTGGAGGAAGAGGGAAGCACGCATGGAAATCAGCAAAAAGCACACTGAAGGTTAGGAAGAAAACTACAGTCTTTATTGGAAAATATTAGTATGTGTGGCACTGTGTGATAATAGTAATAAGAGAGTAGTACGGCCTATACAACCATAAGAATACCATGCAAATAAAGGTCATAAGGGCAAGGCCTGACCATGCTTTCTGTAGATTTTAACAGAACAGAAGCAGCATCCAATGGGTATAGATGTGTATGCTTACAGCACATTTCAGTACAGCAAGGACATCTCTACACAAAATTACATTGGAATCTGCTTTTCAATGTTGAAATAATAAACAAAGTAAATGACCATGCATTAGGTTCTAATACAAGAATATAGGGTAGAAAACCACAACCAAAGAAAAAACACATTTGAATCTAAAAGGAGTTCTACAGCAGTGCAGGATACACATCCCTGTAAAATGGATAGCATTCTGGAGTCAGAGATTGTAAAATATTTGTGATGTTTGTGGGGGTTTTGTCAAGAGGGTTGCCAAATATCACACCAATTTCAGTAGCAGGAAATAATTGTGCTATTGAAAATGATATGATGGTGGACAAATTTGGGACGTCACAGTGTCGTTTACTCTGGGGATGAAGATTCAGGCCATTTACTGTCAGTAGTCAAAATGTATCCACTTTACAGAAATTTACAGCAGAATGTAGTCTATCCACACTGAATGGGAAAATCACAATGACAGACTGTATTAAAATCTATGGGTTATTCACTAAAGAGCAACATGACAGCATAAAAGACAGTGTTTTCTACAGAGAAGGTGTTATTCTTTAGTCTGTTACACAGAAGGATACGGTATGAGTGGGAACTCAGTTTAAAATGCCAATGTCGTCTCCAGATGGAAGGAGGAAATGAGGAAGAAGGGATTCACAATACAGCTAGATGCAGAAACAGGCAGAGGCTACGGCAGACAGCAGCAGATGATCGTTAGCTACACAATGGAGGGGGACAAAGGTCTGAGAATGCGGAATGTAGAGCCAGCCCCGATACTATGGAACAGGAAAAAGAACAGAAATAAAAGCACAATGAAATCATTGGTGCTACTGTACTTAAGCAGTGTACTAGCCTCCTATTATTACGTAATAAGTCCTGACCAATGGATGATGGCAATAGGATTTTGACATTGAGGTTTTCAGGAGCCTGAAAATTGTCCATATTTGTCTTTTTCTTATCTAACCAATTCGATCCTGCCTCCAAATAAGGGTTAATAATATTGCAGCAACTCGTGCCGGTAATGTCGAGTTAGAAAAATGCAATCATTGGCTACAAAAGAAAAGCAGCCCAGCCAAATTAAATGTCAAAGCCAGGCCGATAGAGGTGGTGTTATTAAGCCTAGCAGGTTAACCACTTCATAGCTATGGCACACGTGTAGGACGAAAGACAAACACACGATTATCCGTGTCCTTGGTGTCGGGTTTAATTGAGATAACAGCGGCTCTCTGCGTGTTTACACCGGAGAGCCAAACGGGACCGCACTTAACCCAGACGCGCTGCCATTTAAACATCTGACGCCGTCGTTTAAATCTTTACAAAGAAGGACACAACAAAAGACTGCGTCGGCTGCGTTGTTTTTGCGCGTTTTTTTTGTGACGGTAGTGGTTAGAGACGCGAGCGTGATGTGGTGTGCGCTGCGGTCGCGTTCGCCGTGTGCGCCTCGACTACAATGGCAGGTGTCTGACGCTAAAACGCGCTACAAGAGAAACACGGGGATAGTCAGAGTTGAGGGAGAAATAAGGGGCATACCTCTGTTTCTAACTGAGCCGAAGACGGGCAGGACAAGATATCCGACATGCACCAACACCATCCTGGGTCCTTTCTTTGTTGTAGGGGTAAACGCCGAGCAGATGGTCCATGGAAATGATCCGCTTCACACCATGGTAAGTCCGACAGAGACGGTCCTGATCTGGAGCCACAACCACCAATCACTGTGTCCGTGCACACAGGACCCGGATACTGTGCACCAGCCCCACCAATCAGACCAGGGCAGAGGCGGCCCGGAGGCGGGCCAGCGACCGCAAGGACGTCCCACTGAGCCATGGGGCAAGTGGGCTAGATAATAATACACTGTGGCTCAGCAATACTACACACAATTAACAATTCAAGACACTTACTAACTCAAATGTTGATGTCAACCTGAATTAAATGTGTTACTTACTTGTTTAATTTCTAATACACAAAGGTGACCTATTCTGTTGTATTTCCACATTGTCCTCTCAAGGTTGGACACTGATAGTTGTGTTTAACTTTCAGCACATATTTGGGGAGCTGAAACAAATGGGTTTGAGACATAGTTGACTATAAAAGTCCATATGCCATGTTTTCACCCACAACAATTACAACTTCACTAAGACCTTCTACAAGGACCAGGTACAGCTTTAAAAAGGCTTTAGGCCCATTTGTAAAACTAGGTTAGGGTAGGGCTGTTTGAAGGAAAGTCACCACTGTGAATCCCTGCAACAATGTTCTTTCTGTGATCTATGATCTTCAATCAATAATGACAGTATTTTTCAAAATAGCTCAAGGCTTTACACTTTTAGATGTGTGGACATGGAGCAGACAGCTCTTCGTCGCTGAGCCATCACATTCACTGCCCTGTAAAAATTAGCATACAGCTGACAGAGCCTGCTCCAGGGTGAAAAGAGGTGGCAAAGGGCCCCTGCAGACTGCTTCACTCTATGGCCCCATTCACAAGGCTCCATATGTCCTTTTAGCAGCAGGTGTCAGGGTCTGACCTCTGACCCCACATGCCACCTCAGGGGTAAGCGTATAAATCCATAATGCTGTTTGTCTAGACCACTTGGCTTTTTGGAGCAGAAAACATGATCAAGTATCTATTTGTTGAATTTGGAGGACAGACAGATATATAAAGTTACATAGATATACTAATAGGCACGACACCCACAAAAGCAAACAAAATAGTAAAATACAATATTCATTTATTTTAAAACATTTTTTTTTATCTACCACAACTTTTCAAAGAGGTCAAAAGGCTGACTGATGCAACAAAACTCATTTTGTGTTTGGGTTGAAATACTGGGAAAAAATAAGAACAGTGGAGGAGCAAGACAAACTACACATATAATGAGATGCAAATTGTAATTGCAAATCCTGTGTAATGTAATTGGTGTATGCTTTCATAAAAAACAACTACAACATATACAAAAATGATGTTTAACTATAAATCAGAAATGTGGTGAAATAAAACAATTGTCTGGTCAGTGGTACACCAACTGTCCACACAATTACTTGAATACATCTCTCTTAAAACGTATTACATGATTTAGCAAATTACCGGTATTACTGAGACAGGGAGACAAAATAAACTAGCTCTCACCTCACAAGTAGGTTTTGGGATTGATTCCCAGACCATGTGTGGGGTTTGCATGCGTTCTGTGTTTGGGTCCATTCTGCGGCCAAGACTTTCCTGACAGATTATGAATCTCACTGGGACCTTTCTGGTTAAGTTAAAGTTAAATTAAATAAAAAATAAATAAAACATTCGGTTTTGGTTAAACCTGTTTCTGTGACCAGCAGAAATGTATTTCCGAGCATGATTTTTAATAGGTTAAATTATGTTTTAAAGTTAATGTCAAAACAGTGTTTGTGCGTTCCAAAAGTGTTCTATGATTATCAATCTGTATCAATGTCTTTTACGCCCCTCAGTTGGTTTTCTCCATCTATACAAGTTTTTGAGATAGCAATTTTGAAAAAATAACATATTTGTTCTAGATACTTGTACAAAAAGTAAAAAGTGCACATTGTCAAGGCATTCAGGTCCATCTTCCTTTATAGAATTTAAGGAAGATATGTTTTATGAAGGGTGCCCGGAGATTAAAGGGGCTTGCATCCACCAACAAGAAGCATGCAAATCCTAAGTGCAACTAGTTTGTACAGTGGAAACATACAATCACAGCACACGGCAAGGGCTAAAGAAGTATGATACTTCAACAGTAAAGGAACACGTTTTATGATATACTGTTTGGTCTAAAAGTCACCACCTGGATTTTAACTAAACACATATGCAAGTCCCTCATTAGATAAACACAGCATGTTCAGCAACAATATGTACCCAGAGAAAGAAGACATCATCCCTTTCACAAATACAGTGAAACACTAGGTTATTGCATTCATTGCCTTTTCTTCCCTTATGGCACATTAGTGAAGTGCATCAGTTCATCAATGTTTATCAATATCAGGCTGAAGGTGGTCCAACAAAATACTGGTGTGCTACTTTTTGCCAGGCAGTATTCTCAGTGGTATAAAGGTCTGGATCCCTGTTTGGCCAAAGCAGTGGGAGTCTCAATCTCCCAGAATCACTCACATTGAACATTTTGAGATCAATATTGTCATTTATATCAGAGAAATTAAACCGGTTTGAGAAATTCATAATTCAGATATAATTTTCTGGGCTCTTTCTTTAGGTCCGATGACGCTACTCAACATGCAGTCTATGTATATCCGATTCCCTTTGCTCAAATGAATCCAGGTTGTAACCTTTTGGTCAGACAGCGTATGTGGGTGTTGCTTTCAAGGAAATAATTACTTATCTTCTAACCAAAACAAACCATGTTAACAGTACTGAAAACCCAGTGGTAAGACTATAATAAAACTATTAGTAGACTTAGAAAGGCATGTCATCATTCTATTCAAAGCTGCCATTATCTCAACTAAAATATGTGTAATATATCTTTCCGCTTGTATTCAAATTAAGATATTGCTCTTTAATTATATTTTAAGCTGCACTTCAGTGTAGTTGTATTAACTAAGTTCAAAGTTAGCAGCTCAAGATGAAAACTTGGATCAGTAGAATGGCTTTAATACATGCTTGTTCAACAGTGGACAGGAGCAGACAGACTCCAGAGTTTGCAGCCAAAGCTGAGCACGAATCCCAAGTGTAACAGGTAAGTGAGGCAAAGATAAAAAACGGAATTGAAAAGTAAATGTCTTTAGCATAGGCTTAAAGCAGGTACTTGTGTCCGTTATCTTCGTCTAGGGTGAGATCTACTACTTCCGGAGGGGAAACCCAGTTTTGCTGTGGAGAAGTCCAAAGCTGTGGCTGATTTGTGCTGTTAATCTGATTTACTGGATTTTCTTTCCATGAGGACAAACTTTTTATCACCCCTCCATATGGATGAACACTCCTGGGTTTAAACACAAATAATTAGTAAACCCCCCAAAACAAAGAAAAACATTCAATTCAACATTATTTTTACCGTGCTTTTTCTTGCACATCGACAATTTCCACCTCACTGTCAGAAGAGGCGATACTAATCTGGCCCTTGTGTTGAGCACTTTCCTTGTGCAAAAGTTGTGCGTCTGGATGGCCTGAAACACAAAAAAAGACTTTAAGCAGAGCCATAGATGTGAGGAACTTTTCGGGCCTCCAAGACCATAGCAAACGAAGGTACCCTGCTGTGATCAAGGTCTTTGACGCCTATTTAACAGTTTATTCATGCCAATCTTGATTTCAAAAGCCCTGTTTTCCCTGAGAATAGAAAATATATTTATAGATACCAGATTTGTAACTGACCTGAGAGTGAGCTCAGAGCTCTTATACACCCAGAGTGCACTGCCATAACTTGGCCTCTGTGTGTTTTTAGCTCATGTCTTATCACGCTGGGCCGGGCAGCCTCCACACTCATACTCTCCTGGTTAGAATCAGTGCCTGAAATATCATAGTGACCAACTACTGGTGGCCCGTCTGCAGAAAACAAACACAAACACTTAATTATTCAAATTAAGTCGGGATTAACTGAAAAGTGTACGTTCTCCGTCACCATGTAATATGGCTTTATGATTATACAAGACCACTAAGAAGATAGTGTATTGTGCATGTGCAAGTTATCTATTACACCACAGGAATTGACAGGTGTCTTTGCTACTAGGGATTTATTCTTTAGCCAGGCATACTGTAACAGAATAGGACAGAAAGCAAATACTATTATGGATCAATCCTCCTGATCTCCTTTCTCTTATTTCAGATTTATTTTTGCCCCTCTGAAGGGAAACTTTGGGGCATATGAACCTTCTCTTCAAAGCATCAAAAAGGCCAATACAAGACCAAACTAACAAAAACTCAATATATGACACACACGCCTTTCTTTTCTGCATGATCAAAATTACCCTGTCCAGGACACATGCAGAACTTTATTTGTCTTGCACACACTTTACACAAACAAACTAGTAAGACACACTGTCCCTGAGAGGACAGTGGCTTTCAGACACACACTCTTATTGTCACTATTGAAGTGGAGTGTGGAAAAGTGGAAGAGAGTCAAGAAAACATTTTGACCACATGATCCAAACCAGAGAAAGGACACTTCTTTGGCCAGTCACAAACAGTAGAAGAGTAAATGCTCTGTTCCATAGGTTTAACATGGCTAAACATATTAAATTTAAATTATGTACAGAGACTGGCTGTCAAGAACAAAACATAACAAAATAAGTGTTAAAAAATCTTGAGGGCATGCAACTAATTCCCAAAATATTAACATATAACTTCAACGCTTCATAATGCTAATAGATTCTAAACTACATAAAATAAAAACATCCATGTTCTTTTATACTTAAAAAAGTAACAACTGTGTCTGAATTCAAATATTTAGTAAACATTACACATAGAAAATAGCCTAAGAAACTAAAGTAGTATTTGTAGGTAGACTTTTGTATCAGTAAAGCTATGCCACCAAAAATGTTGCCAGTTCAAACACAACTCAGAACATATTTTTGATGGGGACCAAATTAATGGTGTTTTCATTCATTCAAATCACACAGACAGGATACAAGACGAGAAACCATACCGAACAAACACTAACATATGGCATGAAATAGAAACAGTAATAGTATTACTCCCAACTCCAACACTGTGACGAGTCAGAAATCAAACGGGTGAGTCGAATTCCTCAAGTAAAACAAAATCTACTCTCACAGTGATTCAGTGCCTACACACAGCGGGTCAGACCAGTCCACAAAAAGCATCAAAGAACCATCTCAGGCCCGGCTGTCGTTAACATGCATTTATTTTGTCTCCTCACACAATACTGGCTCTCCTGCTCGTGTCTGAGCAGTGAAGACAAGTAGATTAAACATTCAAGAGCCCGGGGTCTGAAACGGCTAGATTTCCATTCGGCGTCACTACTTCATGCAAAATATTGTTGTTCATAGTGGTGGGAGTGAGGCCGTTATTCTCCCGGGCCAACATGTAAGCAGCCATAGTCTCCGCAGACTCCGAGGATGGCAGAAATGAGCTGGGAGGAGAAGGGCGTGCATCTTGAGAGGGATTCTGTTGCCCCCCGTCACTTGAGCGCTTCGACGAATCATCCGAGTCGAGGTGGGCAAGCCTTTCCATCCAGACTTTGAAGCGCTCTTCAGTCTGGCGCTGCATCACAGCAAAGCGTGTCATGGCTTCTTCCAGAACGCTCCCAATGCCGTTTCTGTCCCACGAACTGCTGTCCAAAAGCCCATGAACCTGAGCACCAACTCTGGATCTCTCCGTCGCACGTCTGAAGCCAGCTTTAAAGACATTGAGGCCAAGCAGTAAGACTTTCATGCTATGGAAGTGGATTCTTCTATTACAGAGAAAATGAATCTGTTTCTGTTGACCCTTCCATGCTGATGGAATACAAAATGCAGTTGTTGTAGTACTCAAATGTGTGTTCAGGATGTAAAAATGGTTGAAAAATAATTGGATGCATCTGGAAGGAATAATGGCTCTGTGATATGCCGAGATTTGGGGTGGATTAATTTAACCTTTTAAATTGTGTCTGTTTGTTACACAATGTGCTTGAATAGAAGGTAACTCAAATCAAAACTTCAGTCACTATTGATTTTGAGTCGTTATTATTTTTGCGCAATGTAAACTGATAAGCACAACTAGTATTTGATAAAACGTGTTATACTAGTAGTCAACTCACCCACATGACTCACAAAGTCAAAGACAGTTTAGACAAAAAGATCGTTTGTGCTGTAGTTTTGTCGTTGTAGAAAAGATTGTCCAGAAACCATTAAAGCGTGCCTGTAAATATCTTTCTACCAAAAGTGATTCAATCAATAATTAACAAATAACTGAAAATCTAATCACATATTGCTGTTGCTTGTCGACTTCCATTTGAGGTCAACTTCTTTATAGTTTTGAGTTTTGAGTAGAACAATCTACATTTCATGCAAAGCTTTTGTCTTAAATCCTAAAACAGAAGACTGAAAAGACAAACACAAAAAGAAGAATGCGAGAATGACAAAAATATGAATATTAAAAGAGACCGACGTTCAAATAATAGCTTTTATGGTATAATATTGATTTTGGTGATCTGATTTACTTGTGAGTTAGGCTACATGATATGTAAATGGAACCTTATTAATAAAGTAGAACAACAGTGGTAAAGTAAAATTATTGTAATACTTCAAATCAACATATAAAGTAGGTTCAGGATACATAATGTAGTATGTTGTTTTTTTACTTAGCTGACAGTAATAATCCACATTTTACATCTCATAAATAGAATATTTTGTGTCATACCAAATTCCTACAAAACTATAATATAAACACTTTAAAAAAAGAAAAGGCATTTAAACTATAGTGGTGTTTGAATAGATGTGATTTTATGTTGTGTGTTGCTGAATGTTACCTGGAATATCTGTCCTGATTGTCTTGCTACCTCCAGAAGTGTCATCGTCCTCATCAGAGGAGCTGGTGCTGGAGTCACAGGTGACCTCACTGTCACTCGTGCTGCTGTCCTGCAGCAGGTTGTATTTCTTCCTCGCTGCCGCTTCTCGTTTTTGCCTCAGCAAACGGATTCTCTCCTTGTGTTTCTGGCTCCGGTGCCCTTTAACCTTTCCCACCTTGCCATTTGTTTGTTTTTCTTGTCCCGTGACTGCTTCTGCCGTAGTCTGACATCGATTTTTCTTTGCAGCCATTGCATTTGAAGTCATGTCGCTTTCTGAACGGGAGCGACGGGATTTTCTGCCTCCAGTTGTAGATGAAGTTGGCTGGTCAACTGTGTGCCCTGAATCAGGGGTAGCTTCCATGTTGTCGTCATTTTCACATTCTGGAGGGGCAGCCGCTTCTTCCCCTGATGAGAGAGTATCAGAGTCTGCAAGGTGACCACTAGAAGAGGGGGACAGCATACAAGGGTTTGAGGAGTCGCTCTCATAAACGGGGTTGGACGCAGCCTTGTTGTCACCGCTGGATGAGGCTTGATGAGAGCCTGCAGAGTCTCTCCTGAGCTCGTTCATCAGGCACGGCATGGACAAGAGACTCTGGTCGCTCTCTGTGTGCAAAAGACTGTCACCCTCTTTATCCCTTTGAGTTGATGTGACACTGGTAGAGGTCTCACTCTTTTGATGATCTTCCTGAAGTGATGCTGTGACTGCTTCATCAAGGCACTCAGTGGGACACTCGGCATCAACGAATTCTCCTGTATTTTCTGAATCGGCCATCTTCATATTAATTAAGCCCAGACCCCAAGGTCCAAATGATGTGGACCGTTGTGTCTGGACTGGAACTGACCTGATGTAGAAACAACAAAGGAATGATTAATACTTTGGAAATTATCTGAAAATACATTTCAAATATTATAACTGAAGTTGTAAGTGATAACTTTCAGCAAAACCAACCCAAACGACTATATCTGCTTTACACCTAAAATCAATGACTTTATCAGACGTTCAACTACACTACTATTTAGAATGCCGTCTCTTAAGTCCATATTATGATCTTCAGGTTCCATAGTGAGTTACATTTACGGACAGTGACGACGTCACGCACAGAAACACTTTGTTGAATAGTTTCCTGTCGTGATCGTGCCATAAATGGAGTCAGGCGTAGCTTAGAACGTTTAGTGGTTATAACTGAAGTAGAATGTCATCATCTTACTAGAGAGCTCCGATCACCTTCACGTTAACTTCTCCAGTGTGATCTGAAACACTGGGTTTACGTTACTCACCGCGGCGGCGGTGTAGTTTATTCCTCAGTCCAGACCGCTCGACATCTTACGTAAGTTGCCGTTTCTCTAGATCACGCCGCTGCAACACGGCGTCCGGATTAAGAGACACTACTTCTCTAGCGTTACAGAGTGGCTGTGTAAAGACTGACGTCAGAACACTGGTTCGGCGTCAATCCTTTAGTGCGATAGTGGCTGTTATTTTAAAATGTCTTCAACAGTCTGCACCAGCTCGTCGTCGTTACAAAGTGAACATGCGCCACTTCCGGTGCTCAGGCACCAGTAGAGCGCCCTCTACTGGAGGGCAGCCATCCCCTGTGTTTAGAAACCAATAACCCCAACTCTAAACTTGTTTGCCTCTTTAATGGTAGAAAGGTTACATTTATTTTCCTGTACATATTATGCCAAATATGATTGACGGGCCTGAGGTGTAAAAGTCAGATGAGGCCCAACGAAACTACACATTTTACTTTTATTTCAGATAGAAATGGCCTATAAAGGCTCTTTGCAGCCTTTCCCATTTTCCCACAGGATTAGTTTTTGTTTGGCATTGTTTTTGAACACATTATTTACTTCAAAAAATGGCAAGTTAAAGACAAGCAGGTAGTCCACAGCCTATACAGGTGTGAGAAATGGGAAACTTGAAAAAGAGCCACAAAAGATCACTGTGAATGATACACCAAGATTTGATGGCAGACTTTAAACTTAAAAATGATTTTATTATACTCATAACACATCCAGTAATACTTGATACTTGTAAAAAATAAATTTAAAAATGTTGTGCGTCAAAACAAGTTAAATTTCATGTGATGAAAGGCGTCATCGCCACAAAAAGTGATTCTTAATTTCTTAAAGTGCATTTTCAGTCAGTCAACAATTGTACAGGTGCATAATGAACTTAGAAAATGTATTGGGTTTGTGCATTGAACAAGAGTGAGCTCAAATTTGTGATAGTGCGCTTTAGAAATAAATGATAGAAGATGACATATACATTTATAAATAAAATACTTTACATAAATATTTAAAATCTTTAAAATAAAATCTTATAAAAGAGTGGTAAACTACACCCAATACTGTTTTGTGTGCATTACTGGTCTGTGATGTTTCTGTTTTGGGACATTGTTCTGTTTGACATAGCAGGGGTCATAATAGTCCCACTCCAAGGCAGAAGCAAGCATACCGTTGGACAAACCATCACTGTCTGCAGAGAGAATCCTCAAAGACACACCTGAAAATGAAGTCCAAACAAATTTGATTTGTAATAATGTTAACGACTAAGTTACACATCAAGACACATCAGCTTAAAGAAGATGTTAGAAAACCTGCACTGGCACCAAAGTCGCTGTCCAGTCCAGGGCCCACTGCAGATGTAAGGATACAGGAGACTTCTGAGAGTGAGTTCGAAAGTTCACACTCCATGTCCATTTTGTCAAATAGATGCGCTGCAGCAGCTGTGTTCAGGTCGGTCCTCATGTCATAGGGACTGCTACTACAAATGTGTCCCCCATTTTCTGCTTCCTGCTATGAACAAAACAAGTTGATACATCTTTGGGCAAGTTCAGGTGAGAGCCACTGCTAGGGCCGATTTATTGCAAATGATTGATACTCTCCATTTGTCAGTTTCTATATGAACTTAAAATGTGAAAGTGATGTAACTTTTTTTGACAGAGTTTTGAACCAAGTTTAGTGTTCTCGCCTCACAGTAAGAAGTCATGCATGGGTCAGACTTCAAGGCCTTCCAGTGTGAAGTTCGTATGTTTCACCTTCTGTTTCTCTCTGGGCTTAGGTCCTGACTAAGCCAAGCTCAAGATGTGGATCAGGCGCTGCACTGAGAGGACACATCTCTTTAAAAAGGGACAATATGCTATAACTTATAACTTAAATATACTACTATACATACTATTTAATTATGGCTGGTTGAGATGTCACAATATTAAATATAGTATTTTTTTCTAGCCAGCAGTGACATAAGGCTCTTCAGTTGCATTGGGCCTGTCAGCCACAAGGGGTCCCCCAAACATTAAACGTTAAAACATAACATGGCAGTTTTGCGGCTCTGTAGACACTCCCTAAATGTTTAACTATCGCATTTAATTTGATGCAAAATACACATATATTATATGTACACATACACGCATATGACATCTTTGATATA
Organism: Eucyclogobius newberryi; assembly: GCF_026437365.1. Classification (NCBI taxonomy): domain Eukaryota; kingdom Metazoa; phylum Chordata; class Actinopteri; order Gobiiformes; family Gobiidae; genus Eucyclogobius; species Eucyclogobius newberryi. The sequence continues at coordinate 23,872,112 of NW_027315834.1, forward strand.
TCGCGATCCAATCTATCTATATTTGAAAACTGCCGGCTTTTATGTCACTGACCATCGGGGAGTTTGGAGGCACAAGGTTCACTCTGGTTTCAGCCTCGGAGTCGCTGCTCTGCCGCGGCAGAAGAGGTGCACTTCTGCACCACTCGCTCTTGTTATAGACCCCGCAGGCCAGGTCCAGTCTCGGCGTAGCCACGGAGGAAGTGGCGCGGATGGTGCTGGGATGGTGGATGGTGCTGGGTGGCCGCAGAGACCCTGAGCCGGTTGCACCATCAGGCCTCAAGAGCCGTATCCTCTGGTCAAAGCCTGAAGCCCTAGAAGAGGTGACAGGGTGAGGCAGGACAGGCTCTGACAGGGACATGTAAGCTCTCCTTCCATCCAGCCGCGGAGGGAAGGCGTCTGACAACCGTCTGGTCCCGGGCAGATTAGAGTGCAGAAGCATTGCTTCCGTGTCTTCGCATCTGTTGGTCTTTTTTGACAAAAGTAACAACTTGTAGCCCAAAAATAGGCAGTTCAACAGCAATAAAATGACCACACATGGAATCAGCAACAAGACAACCACAGTCAAGTTTGAGACCGGGTAGCCCTCGGTCAGGTTTGATGGTGTGGTTTGATGCACTTGCGACATTTCATATGAGATGACATAAGTGGTAAATGTAGATAAACTGCTGATCTCACGTGGCTCTGTTTGTCTGCTTGTGGCTGTGCGCAGGTGGAGTGATGAGCCAATTAGCGTCCAACTTCTGCTTGATCCTTTTCCCTGAATGTGATGTCGTCACACATATACCATCCATATACTCCATATACTCTGAACTATTCCACTGTATGTATTCAGCAACATGACACATGGTTACTGTCCAGGTGTCTTATTAGACATCATGTATATATCTTTGTATACATACATTTGATATAATGGTTTACACAAATCATTTGGACTGATGAGCTTTTTTAAAATTCACATTTATTTTATATTGTTACATATTTTGTATAACCTAGACTACTCTTTGTAGTCTTACGTATGCATTGATGTGAGCTTATTACAGAATAAAACATCTCAGATCATTCAATAGAACATTTCACATGTGAATCTCTCTTAGAGACAGTATTATTGTTTTTTGTACACAAAGTAGATCTTTGTACACAATTATATAAACTTTATTATGAATATAGTCATATGAAAACCATATAACCACTGAAAGTCATTTCCCCTCCTTTCATGTTTAAGGAAGTCTACACAGACTTGAAAAGTACAGTCTTGTTCTTTGAGTATACTGTATAACAGTACAGATAACCTTTTCAGTCACACTGGAGGCTAACTAAGAACACAGATACCATCAGAAACTATTATTTCTGAAGTCACTGATCACCTTCTCCTCACATCATACGTTCAATGTGCATTCAGCTGCAGCATTTTCTCTTCTCTCCATTCACAATAATCAATTGTGAATGATTACAACACTAGCACCCTTAAGTAAGGCTGTGAATTGATAACAATGCACACATGGCAACCCTATGTCATGTATTTAAAGAAGAGCTAGCATTTAGCCAAGCTGTGTTTGATTATCTCTCGGGACTGGGGTGGGATCCTGTCAGGGAAGAGCACCTGGAACTCCACCACCAAGTCTCCTTTCTGTGCTGGGCTCTTGGGCAGAGGCAGACCCTCTCCACGAAGACGTCTCATGGCACCAGGTTTAATAATGTCACTGCATGGCAAAGGCATCATTCGGCTGTCAAGTGTAGGCACATTAATAGTACAGCCACACAGCGCCTGGAGAAAAATAAAAAATAATTCAAAATTAGAAATCAGGTTCAATAATCAATAGCCTCACAAGTAATACAAGTATAACACTAGGAACCACTGATCACCCCAAACCATCCTGCCTGAAGGACAGTTATGTAAACCTTGTTAAGATGTCTCAGTTATGTACGTGTTACTGATGTAATAATTGTGCCTATGTTTCCAAGCGTAGGAGTAAAGCAGACCCATGAATGATTGAAGGGCTCCTTGAAATGCCATGAAATGACAGCTATCCTGTTAATCTGTGTGTGGGATGGCAAGTGAGAGACAGAAAAAGAAAGTGTCAAAAACGCGTCTATCTAGCCCTACAACCAGCCATGTAAAAGCAGGGGAGTCTGCAGCCAATGGAGAGGCAGCATAAGTCCAATGATGGGGGTTGTGAGCGGCAGAGTTAAATTTAGCTCATGCTCCCTTGCTCTCTGCAGGGTTTGACGAGATAATGAAGGAGCTTGTGTTGCTGCTGCTGTGTTTGTGGGGGCTTTGCGGAGAGGTCTAAAATAATCAGACTAGAACAGGAACTATTTACCAGTGTACACTTTTAAGATTGCAAATGTGAACTGTGGTTCCGAAGTGTTATTATATTAAAAGTTAACACAACTCACCTCCTTTAAGGTGATTTTGGCAGTGTAGACGATATTGGAGCCATCTCTCTTATACTGTGGGTGCTCCTGGTCTTTCAGAATGAATGTGATGTCAGCAGGACCGCTGTTTGGTGTTTCATCTCCTTCTCGAGGGAAGGTGATCTTTGTTCCGGCTCGCCAACCTTTCTTCACCACAACGTTGAGCACCTTGTCTTCAGATCGCATGCTGCGGCCATCCGGATTCAGGCGTTTACGAGTGATCTTTACATGCTTTGTGCAGCCAAGCATCACTTCATCCAGGGTGACCATCAGCTCATGCGCCTCTATCGTGCTCTGAGGATGTTGCTGCCCATCTTCACGGCTTGTGTAACCGCCCACATGACTGAATGGGAAGCGTCTAAATGGGTTGAACAGATCATCATCATCTTGGCCAAAGAAGATGTCAAAGTGGTCTGAGCTGTGGAAATTGCTACGGAAGAGGTTGCCTTGGCTCGCCAATGACATGCCATTTTTGAGACCTATCAGGAAAACAAAATAACATGTAAGTTTTGCTGTCTGTACTCAATATACACTATTATCTTACGCCAGCACTTAATAAATTAAATAAATAAATAAATTAAACATTGCTCTCACCTTCCTCTCCGAACTGATCATAGATGTTCCTCTTTTTGGGGTCAGTCAAAATCTCATATGCCTCAGCAATCTCTTTGAACTTGTCCTCCGCCTCGGCGTCGCTGTTCTTGTCAGGATGAAATTTCAGAGCCAGTTTCCTATAGGCCTTTTTGATCTCATCCTCATTGGACTCGGGTGCGACGCCCAGCACTTTGTAGAAGTCTTTGCCAGAAGGTTTGATTGCCAGGCTGGGAATATCTTGCTCGGACTTAGTACTTTCCTGAATAAATACATAAATAGAATGGCCACATGTTTAGGTCAATCAATCTCATATATAAATTTTTACAGCACTCTAACTTGCAATTTGCTTGTACCTTGTTTTATAAGGCTATAGATAAAAATCCTCCCCCCCCCTTTTTTTTTTGTGAAGTGGGATCATGGTTGTAGAGGCAAAAAGACTCCCCTAACAACCGAGATCCAGTCTACTGATTGGCTGAACACACTCCAGCTATAGTGACATCAGCATTACAACAAGACACCGGTGTTCAGGTTAAATCAAATTGGTTTAAGATTTAGCCGTAACTTGGAATACACAATCGAAACACAATTCCTCAAAAACATCAGATCAGGTGTAATAATAATGAAGCAGAACTTACCGCTGAGGATGAGGAACCGGAGCTGTCACCTCTGTGCATCACCCGCACTTTACATTTCACATTGACATTTTTGTTTTTGACACCGAACTGAGTCCAGATGAGAACCATGATTGCTGCTGTGAAGTTCGGGCTGTGAGTTGCTGTCCGCTTGCTTGTGGTGCTGAAAAGCTGTTGTCTTGTCTGTGCGCTCCTCGGCTCTGGCTTAAATACTGTAGCAGCCGGCCTCTACTACACGCTCGCCTCCCACTGCCGGTGACAGAGATTTCCCCGGGTCCGCCCCGTTTTTCACGCACGGCAGGGGATACCGAGTCCCGGTGAGCTGCGATTGGTGCTGCGGGGATGATCGCGCGGATGTTCCAGCCTCCATCTCCATCCCGAGACTTGTTTCCGGAGTTTCTGAAGGCAGCGCGAGCCGACAGTCACGACTCAGTACAGACAGCTCTCTCCCCGAGTCCACGAAGAACAGACATATAAGCATCCAGTTTTGTGCCCAGACAGGGCAGGGGCATTTTAGGACAGGCGCTATTATCAGTTATATAACGAAAAACAACGAGGAAAAATGCAAATAATAACTTATAAATAAGCATCATCTGTGAGTTTACTGATTGATGTTGAGGTGACAGCACCAGCCAAGAACAAGGTTATACAACAAGCTCATATTAGGTAATAGTGAGCAATAAGATGCATATTTGAAATACTGAAGTGTTGTATGATCAAGTTTAAGTGCTTGTATTATGGTTAGTGCACTGTAATCCCAGAAGAACAGAGACAACTATCCAACCTTAACCAAACCCTAACCATAACAATTTCCCAATCCTAATTTCCTCATTTTAACCCGATGAGGCGCGGTGGTAAGGTACACTTTATTGGAAAATGCATCCCAATTTGACCCACCTGTCACATACCTATTTTGCATGATTTATTTATTATTTATTTATAATATATATGAGATATGATAAGGGAATATATATATTCCCTTATCGTATCTCTGTTCCTAAACTCCCTAACTTCAAATGACAAATCAGCAGACCATCCCTCTGAAGCATATCTGGCACGAACATTGCATTATGCTTTTGCTGAGGTCTGTCCTGAAGTGAACTTAAACAAACCTAAGAAGACCCTTTGTCTTTTGGTCTCTGTAGCTATTGTCTCATTTAAGATTAGTTGCAATGTTCTCATAGCACATTCTCGTGTTAATTGGATATCTGTAAAAGACATCAGTTGTATCCATAGATTCTATATACAGTCTATGGTTGTATCACATGGAAATTAAATTACCCCCACATTGCTAACTTGCTTTTATATTTTTGTATTTGTTTCCATCCAAATTAAATGAAAGACTGACACTGATTGGCCATATGTGCACTAACACATAACAGCAGACTGCAGTCTCAACTATTTCAGTAAACTGCCTTCTTTTACCTCGAATGCCCTGTAAGAGTGAGGAGGAGGGAGGGAGGGAGAGACCGGGGGCTTTTGTGTACAGCTGAAAAAGATGAGTAAAAAGATACACAAATTTTCTGTCTGAACATGCAGCATCCAAAATGAAACTGCAGTAAAACAACCAGTGCTCTTTGTGTCAGTTGAATTACTTTTTTTTTTTTTTTTTTACCAATTACAAATATTTAAGATTATATTTTGCATATCTGGAATGGAGGCAAAAGTGAAGTGGAACAATGTGGGGTTTCATTTGATACATTGGGATTAACCTCAGAAGTGGTTTTGGTAAATAAAAAACCCTTGAGATCCTTGAAAATGATATCAGAAACTGGTAATATTTTACATTATTTATTTATTTAACAGGATATTGTGACACTTCTTTTTTTCCCCCTCCATAAGGTTTTGGAAAGGCAAAATCCCGATTTCAAGGTTTTACTGGATGGCTACAAAAAATCTCAATGCCTTTTCACTTTACGATAGACATTTTGCAACAAACTATACTTTTTGCAAGGCCTACATACAACGTTGAGGTTGGAAAATAGTATATTATAGTATTTCTATATTTTTTAATGGAGAAGCAAACACATGTTCTACCCTGGAAATACTAAATTGTCATGTATTTTCTGCTATACAAACTAACAACCTTTAACAGTTAAATCTGGTGTATCTTAATCATTGAGCTGTTATACGGCTTTATTTTGCCTCCATTCCAGGACATTTTACACTCTGATGACATCGCACTTTAAAGGGTCTATATGGCATTGAACCTTCACCGTAAATTTTACAGAAAACAGATAAAATGTGTCGGTGTTTGTCCAAACCAAAACACTTAAAGAAGATCGGTGAAGACTTGATGTGCATTTCTTATTAGACTCGTTATGTTCCAAACCTACACTGAACTGCTCTTATGTGATATTATGATTATGAATCATGTCAGATCTATTTAGACCAGTTATGTAAATGCCATTTAGATCAAGCCAAGTCATAGCAACTTCAAATTCAGTAAGCTTCTTCTGAAAGGCTTTTGTTTGAAGCTGAATCTGTGTTTTTTCCTCGCACTTACACCCCCACATTTCTGCAGGGTGCATAGTACAAGAGACATACAAAAGCGATTGAAATGGAGCTCTGAAAATCCCAGCTGTGGACCGATGTAAAAGATTCAAGTTATATAATGGAATGTGTTTTAAATAAAATGAATGTGGGTGTTGGATAGAACACACAGTTCCTACTTGGTAATGTACAATTGTGTTTGATATTTAATACTTATAGGGACTCAATGTGTTTGTTTTGCTTCACATTATGTTTCATTTTGATGGCTACTTTTGCAATTGCAATGTTTTCTTCCAAAGTCCATAATTACCAGACACTGTAATTTGCATTCATAATCAACAGTTTTAGCACAACGATAATAAACATTCAGTATTTAATGATCTACAATAGCAGTTCTGAGTCACTGCGGCTGAGAACAAGTACTAGATACACAGAAAGGACAATGGCACAACAGAAGATTACATAACTGATAATGCATTGTTGTATGTTCACTGCAGCCAAAGGGCAATCTCTTATTTGTTGTTTGAAATACAATCTGATTTTGAAAAATTCTAATTTTTCTATTTTAAGTTCTACACATAGCCCACAAAATTCTGTGAGTCGTTTATGTGCGGGAGTCAGCGAGTCCATGGTTATGAAATGTGTGTCACACCATACATGGCAATACTTCCTCTGCTGTCTTCCTCCATCCAATGGGTGGTGGAATTTCCTAGAGTTCTCCTGTCGTGGTACAGGAAACAGCAGACAAATTTGGTGTGAACATGTTTCGTTTGAAACGTCATGCCTAAGGAGATATACACTCCCCATACAGAGCCAGATGAAGTGATTCAGAAATGCTCTTTCACAGCACACATCCTGCCTGCTTCTCACATAGGCAGATCTGAACATGAGCTGCCAGTCTTGGTGAAAGATTCTAATTAAAGCGCTGGGACACTGTTATTGTGAGGCAGTGAGAAGACTGACACAAAACATGTAGCCCGTGTTCTTGGGCCATTATGTGCTTTTCACACATCCAATTCTTAGCACCGAATAAGTCATAATCTGCCTCTATGTCAAATTGACATTAATAATGTGTTTGTTCAAATGTCAACTGAATATTAACCATGTTATTCCATTTGTCCTGTCTCACCACTTGGTAGGTGCAATCAGCAGCCACATGCCACATCTTTTTTGTGTGTCATTACCTACAAAATCATTTCTTTTCATTATTCTACTCTATTTTTGTTATTGTACATACAGTAAATTAGCCCTTATACCCTATAAATGTTATATGCAATTCTTCTGATCATTACTCGATGAATTGTGTGTAACTGCGTTCCACTGATTAAATGTTACTCTATATACTCTATAATATGATGAACAATATACTGTTCATGTATTTGTCTAATGTGCAATTATATTTTTAGGTTCTTCTGATGAAAAACTATATTGTGGGAGCAGAGTGGGAGACAGGTTTGCTGATGCTGCTGGTGATGCTCTCATTGCAGATCAAGGACACCAACAAACAAACAAACAAACAAACAAACAAACAAACAAACAAACAGGCTTCCCCGGTTATCATACACTGCTTTAAGCCATTTTAAATCTTACATTAACAGATGTGTAACAATTTTAAATAGATTGAAATAAACAATACTGTTTAGTTTATATACAATAATAACACATGTTTTATAGTAGGCATGTTGGCTGTAACTGTTTTGGCCTGATCCCCCTGCTGTTCACCAGTTTCTGTAACTATGGATTTACATTCTTTTTTTTTTTTCACACCAAAAACATAAAAAACAAACACAGAGCAAGCAAAAACAAACAAGGCAGGACCAGACAAAAAAACAAAACAAAAGGGAAACATTTGAAAATAAGTTTTAAGAAAAATAAGGCATCCTAAGAAAAGAAAAGTTAAGGCACACAAGGTCCAAAATAAGAGTCCAATTTAGTCCAGATTTTTTTCGAATTGATCCATTTCCAAGTTGAGTCCGTGTGTGATTTTTTCCATTGTCCGTATGTCAGTTATGGTGATGGTCCAGTCCTTTGTTGTCGGTGCAGTTTGTGTCATCCATTTTGTTTGTGATGGCATTTTCCCTTGCTGCTAGATTTGTTAATTTTCACCTAGTATTGTGTGCAAAGAGAACACAACTTAACGGCTTGCCTCCTGGCCACCACAATTTCTCTAACATTCAGCCCATACATTTACCCATTCCTTGTCCGTCAGAACAAAATTACCCCATTTAATTTGAATGTATTTAATAGATTGGCCATCCAGGTCCTTAATGCATTTATATACCTCCCCTTTAAAGTTCTGATTTAGATACCTTAACAATGATTTCAGTCAAAGGCTTAAAATAGCCATTGCTTTATTTTATTTCTTGATTATAATAACTTCTTAACTGTAAATACCTATACAAATCTTGTTTCTATAATCCAAAGGATTCCTTCAACATATCAAAGATTTTCATTTGATTTTCTTTTACAGTCATTATTCTTATGCCTTTTGTTATCCAAATCTTACATCTCAGGTCGGTGCTATTTGTTTAAAACCTTGGTCATAAGCTGACCATTAATATTTTAACATCTTTTTGAAATGTATTAGAAAATACAAATTTTAAAAGTTTCAGTCCTTTGACTTAGACTGAAATATGGAATAAGGTTCAATTTTTCAAGGTTTATGGAGGAAAAAATTAGGGAATCGTTTTTTTGCAATTTAAATGGCTGGATCTTTCTAAATGTCATTAGATATAATTTCAGTTTTTTGTATGTTTAATTTGTATCCAGACAATGGGCCGATATCATTAAGAAAATGCATCAATTTAGGTATGGACAAAAACAATAGGACATCACCTGCGTAGCAGGAAAGTTCATGTTCCAACCCGTAAATTATAACAGCATGAATTGTTTCTGATTGTCCAACATATTGGGCCAATGGCTCCAGGTACAAAGCAAACAAGAGGGGGGACCAAGCACAGCCCTGCCTCACACCTCTTTCCAAAGTAAGTGGAGCTGTCAAATGGCCATTAATTTAAATTATTGATGTTTGACTTTCGTAAAGAGCCCCAATATTTTTTATTATGGATAATATGGATTTGTATTATAGATTTACCTCACTTTGTGCTAGTTGTGGTAGTGTAAGTGATTTGACTTCCTGTCTCAGATGGCCTGGTCTTGAACAATGAAATAAGATATCACTTTATTAATCCCGAAGGTAATTCTTGTGCCAGAGAAGCCACTAGTTTAATGGGAACAATAAGGCAGGGGCCTATATCATTCTATAGGAGATGTACTATGGTCACATGAACCAAAAATCTGAGCATTGTCTGATTTCTGGAGTTATCAGATTATTGAAAATTATGTGACAAAGACAACAACATTAAAAATGTTAAAGATTATTATTCCTCAAGCATCTCATTAACTAATTAACTAACACATAACCGTAACACGTTTCTCTCTGTAAATATATACCAAAAATCTGATCTTATTCTTGGGTTATTGTATTATTCATGACCATACCTGCTTGACAATAGCTCTCAGAAGCTGTAAGAACTTAATGTCAGTCTTTATTTCATGTGGCTAGGGCCTGTAATTACAGAAAAATGTGCCATTAAGGGCTAATGCTGCCACATGGCTTCAAAATACTTCCACATATCGTGGGTAAATAGATTTTTAAACCTCCATTTCTGTTTAAAGAGAAATTATTTTTCTTTAAAAAAAATGGCCTCTTTGCCTCCTCTTTCATTTCATTAACTAGGACAAAACATGTGCAATCTGAGAGTTAAACAGCAGAATCCACAAAATAATCCTGTCCTGTCTTCAGTTCAGTGTTAAAACCATGAAAATGTCTCATGTGAACACAATAACACATAAAACATCTGCCCTTCATCTCTTTACATAATGGAGCAAAATGTTGTGATGTGAAACCCATCAACAGTGATAATGGCTTGTCTAATTACTGGAGGCAAATCAGTTAACTGTGCATGCTTTTTCATTTTAACGTTCCATATGCCACCTCTATATCATAGTATTTTGTCACCAATCAATGTCAATGTATTAGTCTCTGAACACAAAATGTTCCTGTTACATGCTCTTTTGTTCCAAAGTCTATAATTACAGGACAAAGACTGCCTGTAATTTGGAACGGTTATATAAAAGTTCCCATTTAAATAACGGACAGCCATCACAATCTCAGTTGAATAAGTGGGTGAAAAAATTAGACATTCTCAGTTTGACATGTCCCTTTTCCTTGTCTGGCACCTTCTCTCCCTCTACACTCCCTCCCACACATGTCTGAGTGTGACTGTCTGCTTTGGACTCCACGGGCTTGTCTAGACCAACAGACATTGGCAGCACGAACAGGTGTAGATCTACAGATGGAACGAGTAAACATCTATCTACAGTTTATTATTTTTATTTTTTAAATGTCAATTTCCATATTTAATGTCCATTTCAGTTTGTTGTTTTTGTTACAGTGATCATGTACACATTCATAGCAATGAAGAGGCAGGGGATTTTGATGGATTTGACAAAAGGAAATGCTATAGACATTTTGTTCTTTTTACCTAATTTATACAAAAACTCTCAGACCTGAGTGTAAGACGGCAGTATAATATTGTACTGGGGTGTGCTGCCCTCTAGTGTTCATTTTTCACAAAATTGCAGGTCTTAAGCCCCGAATATTTTGTGCCTCATTGTAATAATAAAAACATGGTCATGATATGTATTATTTAGTAAAAATGATATAATTTGTCCTTGGCCAGTATTATAATATTTCATGTTGGCGGAATGAATTGTTCCAATAAATCAACATCTTGCACATGCCATTTTAATCACATGCTCATAAAATATAGTTATAATATTTAAAGGTAGCTAAATATGTGTGAACATCAGCAAAAATCTGGTAAGAAGTCCATAAGTAATTGACTGTACAGTTCTCTAGGTTATGCAAGAGACATCTCAAAAATGCATTCAAATATTTCACATAAAATCCAATTAACAAATTTAAATACTGTAAATAATGTAGTTACATGTAAGTTAGTTCATCATGCGCACACATGGACACATTTCCATTTACGTGGGCAGAACAGCTGCGTGGGTTCAATTATACTGGGTCAGTTATGGGTTTAAACTGAAATATCCAAAATATTCAATACACAATGGATTCAGTTTTCATGTTGCTGAAATCACTGTTACCAGGGCTTAGGTCTTGGCCCCTGCTCTTTCGCTTGGCGTTTTCTCAACTTCAGCATCTAATTCTGTCTAATAGTGGCAATTATTAGACATCACAGACAGAGGCAGTCTGCAGTGCAGATGGCCTCAGAGGAAATGAGGAGAAAGATGAGCGAGGACAAGCAGGAAGTGCCGTGTGCAGAGTGGTAATGTAAGCTGAAAGGAAATGTCACAAAGAGGAGACCAGAACACACAATGTGACACGAGAACAATGTAGTAGTCCATAAAGACATTTAACTTACCCTTGAGGGCAAGTTTGAGTGAAAAGAACCACAGGTCTTGGTCTCAAAAAGGGTTAGGGTGCAGATACTCATCCTTTTTGCTTCTTGAAATATATTGTCTAAAAAGAGTTGAGCAGTTTCCTCATAAAGTATTTTCCTGTCGGTGATGAGTCTTTCTGTGGCTGACATTTGTGCTGTCTCTTTGGGCCGTTGACCTGAGGCCCTCATTATCTGCACAGAGAACTGCACCTGGGCCCCGAATGACTCACTCCAAAGACACAAGCTTCTCCTCACACACAAAATACACACAACCGCTAACATAAGAATCCATCAGTGCAAAAAAGAGGGAATGTTGCAATCGAAAGCAACATTTTACAGAAGCACAGTCAATTATTAAAAGGGTTATCGCTTTATATACCGGTAATAGAAATAAGTAAACTCCTCAAACTCTCTCAGAATAGCGGAAGACTGTATTCTGCAAAATAAAAAGTGTTGTCGTTTGGTAATGTTTAGCATAATCAGTCATTAGCTATGAAAGCCAACTAGTTCCACAAACAAACACTGGCCGGCGAGTCCTGTTAAAAGATCATCTAATCGTCTTAACCCTCTCTTTAAACCATTCTTTTGTTTGTCTTAATTTATTATTGAAGGAAAATACAAAAGTAACTTTGAGTGTTCAGAAAAGTCTTTTGTTTAAAAATTCAATGTTTACATGTTGTTTGACATAATAACATTCTGGACGTAATTGCCACAGAACAACTTTTGTCTTATAACTTACAGATTTAATAAGAAAAGTGTACAAATCAGATTTAGAAAAGGTAATGCCACATTATGTTAGCCTACAGTACAAAAATTGTGCTCATGAACGTTCAGGACATTGTGTCAAATTTCGGCTCACAAACTCTCAAACAGACAATTTCCTAAAAACAGAACCAAGAACTCATTCATTTCATGTCTTCAAAAAGAGTCAACACCGTGTTGAGCGCTGAACTCCTGGAAGTCCTCTGGGATTGTGTCTGGGAAGTAGAGTTAGGTGAGTAACTGACAGACCCATCAAAATGAACGTATTTGTCTAATAGAAAAGGGCCTTACCATTACAGCGGTATTTCAGATTGGACCAGATGATATTTTCTTGAGAGAAACAAAACACTCCCAGCCTTCCCCCTCTCATTGTGGTATCAATTGTCACACCAGAATCAGCCACCAACTCAGTTCCTTCATAAAACCTTGCTCTAGAATACACACACATTGAAGCTATTATTTGTCATCCTTAAACTTGCACCCACTGTGTTTTACCTGATGTATCCAACTTGTGGCCGATGTTGCAAGTACCAGCGGTAGGACACCTTATCCTTCCAGCCGACATTGCGGGGGTCTTTCCAGAGCAGCCTCACCTGGTCATTGGTGTCTCCTGTGTGCCACAAGGAATTTCTTAAATGTTCCCCTGGGCCTGTTCTGGACTTCACAGCCTGCGAAGCAAAATGAGGGAACAGAAAGCTAACATTTGGTAAACATGTCAAAAAATGTCAAGGAAATAATCGGTATTTTTCCTTTTTTTTTACCTTGAGCTGGATCCCTGGTTCTGCCACTGCCCTGAACGGTGTGGCCTGCCAGTAAGTCTGCTCCGTCTGTTTCCACATGACCACATAGAAGGAGGAAGAGTCTTGATAGCCGAAGATGAAGCCAGCATAGTCATCATCTGTGACCGTGTTCACATGAAATGTCCCCTCAAAATCCACTCCACTAAAGGCTGTGTAGCCTATCGACAGAAATCAACACAAATATAAAAACATGACCGAACTTATGATGTCAACACACAAAGACTGAAGATCTTACCAACAGCAAGTCCCGGATCACTGTTCATGGTCTGCACAATTTCCATGCCCTGTGTAACATCAATTATAGACTTATTAAACAAATTGAAATTAAATCAAACAAACAAAACAATAAAACGTGGGCACACAATTTCACAAAGACATACAAAACACTTTTCATAGAAACAATACAATCAATCACTGATTAACCGCCAATTAGTTATTTATAAAGTATAGCGAGTATGAATACATACAGTCAATACTAATATAATATAATATAATCTTACCTGGTTCAATACAACCCAGTTTGGGTCAATTTGTGCATCTCCTTCAGGGTCCAGAACCACAGTCTGATACGCTCTGAAGTCGGTGAGTGTGACCTCTGCATTCTCTGGGCAGTTGTCAATCCTATCAATAATTTTGTCTTGGTCAAAATCATTCTCACAAATATCTCCAACACCATCATCTAAAAGGACACAGAAAATAAAATGTTTTAACACAATTATAGTATTGGCAGAAAAAACACAAGCTCTTGTTTAGCATCCTCAATAGCCTCGTTTGATGTTTGAATTAGCTTCACTGAAATGTAAGAAATGACTGCCTCCACTGGGAATTAATATCCTCGCCCTGAAGCCACAGAGTTGCAAAGCATGAATATAAACCATCTGAAATAGGCTGCTGGAGGGCAAAGGAGCTGTTACACAATTTATTGAAGGAATGGTGCTGCTGCTTCTGCCGTTTGATGGGCTCACTTTAATGTTGCCAGCTGTCAATATGTTTACTCAGAATTAAATTGCTTTGCTAAATTTAAACAGAATAAATTCGGGATATTCAACCACATATCATTATAAAGTATATCAAGGGAAAGTCACATTGACTGCAGTGAAACGAGTTGCTCAAACAAAAATAGTATATTAGAGAAATCATTTTTACTATATCTCTAGTGAAATAACAAAGTATGCAGCTAAGCAAATTAAGATGATAGTTGCATGGAAGTTAGTTTTAATAGTTACAATTTTAGCTGTAGTGGTCATCTTTGTAGTTATACTTTACACTTTTACTCAAGTATAATATCAACACCGGAGTGATTTTTGGCCAAATTTGTTTTCTTTCTACTCTCAAGACCTGTCATTGGATCCACCCTCGGCCAATCAAGAAAGATTTTTGCAGCCAAAAAAAACAAACCGCCAAAATACCAGTTTTTATCTTCAATTAGTTTGGTCAAATGAATTCAGATTGCTTCGACCCTCTGCACTCTAAACACAAATTCAGTGAAGTGTCAATAATAATAGCTGTAACTTGCATAACCCAAAAGAAGCCTTCTGTTCCCATAAAGCAGTGCGACGCTCACCGTTGTCGTCGATTTGGTCCGGGTTGGGGACCAGGCGGCAGTTGTCAGGCCCAGGCGGCAGACTGTCCGGGATTCCATCATTGTCGTCGTCGTCGTCACACTCGTCTCCCAAACCATCCTTGTCAGTGTCCAGCTGCGAGCTATTGATGACGAGCGGGCAATTGTCCTTGCTATCCTGGTGACCGTCTCCATCGCTGCGTAAGAGAAGGCCGTGAGACATTGATTACAGTCTGGGATGAGGACGAGAACAATAAAATACATTTGGCCTACCTGTCTTGATTGGTGTCACATGAGTCTCCCACCAAGTCGTGGTCAACATCAGACTAAAATCACATAAGGTGGTTACAAAAGGCCCTCTGGTTGGCTGGTGGCGTTGGGGCCAGAGGTACTGACCTGGTTGGGGTTGGGGATGTCGGGGCAGCTGTCGCACGCGTCTCCAACACCGTCTCCGTCTCGGTCCAGTTGGTCTCTGTTGGGTACCCGTTGGCAGTTGTCCAAGAAGTTTTTCAAACCTTTAAGTGAACAAACAATATCATTGACTTGCACAAAGTTTGTAATAATACACAGCAAATATCTCGTCTTCTTTTTACTGTAACCAGTGGTGGAAGAAGTACTCGACTGAGATAAAAAGTCTAGATACAGGAGCAAAAATGACTTGAATGACGTAAAGTTTTAGTAATTTAGTAAAAATACTGAAGTAGCCATGTAAAAAAGTATTCCTTACATATCTTGAGAACTGTTAAAACGTGATGATCTGGATTTTAAAATGTGCTGATTTTTGATCAACTGAAAACACTGAATCAATTTCTTGATTTAAAATCAACCTGAAAACTATGGACGTGCTAAAAAATAACCTGTCAGGTATCTCAGGCTTTTTAGTATTGTTAAAACTAAAGTATGTGGTGAAGTAGAAAGTACAGATGCTCCTCTTAGATGTAGTGAAGTAAAGGTAAACATGTACCCAATATAGTACAGATATGAGCACTATGCTACTTTTCTGGATGGGTGTCCGCTGCCTTCTTGTCTCCATGAAGATATTATTGCGTTGCCTTGAATATTCCAGTGTGGTTTAAGCGGATCTTTCCTGCATTCAATTAGCTACATGTGTTTTTATTGTTCAAAAATACCTCTCCATAGATCTGACCTGTAATCAGCTTGTCTCCATGGATAGATAAGTCTAATGCCAGGCAGTGAAACATTACAGAAAAGTTCCATAGTGTACCTTTTAAGATCTACACTCCACGCACACTCATACTTGACTGAAATGCAATGCGTGTTGTTCATATTGGTGCCATTAGGGGACACTGTTGCACTTTACATGGCTTTGAATCCTATTTTTCAGTTCCACATATATTTTATTCCTTGCAGGCAGCAGCAGCAGGACCACGAATGCAGAAAGGTCAAGTGGCAGGGATATATATAGAGGAAAGAGACGTTTCTTCTTCATTTCTTTGACGACTTGAAGTGCAATCTCACCAGAGAATGATCAAAATCTGCTCTCTGGTCACAGTTTTATTTCCAGCATTGTAGTGACAGCTTTAAAGTAAAATATGAATCCTAAAGGCATGAAACTATACAGAACGATTACACTTGGAAAATGGAAAGGAGGGATATGTTTTTAGTAAAATAAACCAAATTGAGGCTTTATTAGGAAACATTTTTTTTGTTATATAAGGCCAATGTGATGTAATCCTTACCATCCCCGTCCATGTCATCATCACAGGCGTCTCCTTTGCCGTCACCATCCGTGTCTCTCTGGTCTGGGTTCTCCACTCGCATACAGTTATCACAAGCGTCTCCATGGCTGTCTTTATCAGTGTTCTTCTGGTCCACATTTGGCTTTAGCCAACAGTTGTCCTGAAATATACACATATTATTAAAATTTGTGTCTGTGTTTTTTATGTTTTATGTGAACTGACTTAGTATGCAACCAAACCGACCTGCTCATTGAGAATTCCATCTCCATCTGCATCACCGTCACAGGCGTCTCCCTGGCCGTCCTTATCAGCATCTTCTTGACCGGAGTTGGGAACAAAGATACAGTTATCCTGGAAAGGAGAGGTGTGAACAAGATTTGAATCGTTTCTATAAATCGGCATCTGGATCAAACGTCAAGAACTGTGGAAACCTTTCTACAGGTCGGATCCTTGCATTTAAGTTTTTCGTCTGGGTATCCATCAATGTCAGTATCCTTGCCGCAAAGGTATCCATTACCGGCCCAGCCAATTCCACACTGATAGAGGGGGGAAATTTACCAGATACAGAAGTACGTTGATCTTTGACTCAACAGTTTTTGTGTTGAGTACCTACCTGGCAGGATATGGAGCCGTCTCTCTCTAAATTACACAGTGCATTCATATCACATGGGTTTGTGAGGCTGTTACCGCAGCTTATCTCAGGTTTACAACCTTTTACTTGATCTCCAGTGAAGCCATGCTTACAACTGCCACAGTGGTAAGAGCCCTGAGGAGGTTAAAAAGATTATTGTCTACAAATTATTCTATTTTTTTCTTAGATCCAGTAGTTCATGTCTTAGACAATTTGCAACTTACTTGAGTGTTGTGGCAGTGTGAATTTTCCATGCACCCTCCATTTCCAGGTCCTTTACATTCATCGATGTCATCACAGACCTATATTGAACATAGTAGGTCGTCATTACACCAATATTGCAAATTAACTGAACTTTACAACATTTGAATCATCATTGACCTGTTTGTTGGTTTGGGCAAACACAATGCCCACTCCTTCCAGCTCATGTCCAGAGTAACCCAGTGGACAGACTTCACAGCGGAAACCTGGGGCTGTGTTCACACACTTTACTCCAGGGAAGCAAGGATTGAACTGGCACTAAAAAAACAAGGGCTTCAAGTTACATACAGACATTTGGTTTGCTTTCAAAAGCTTTTGGCTCGCTGAATACTGCTGCTCAAAAGCTGACAACCCAAAAAAGTTACCAAACTTTCCACTAAATACTTATTGTGGTGAAGTATAAACAAATGAAGAATCAAGTGCATTGTCTGAGAAGGAGGCAATTGTGTGTGTGCCTGGGGTTCCATTTTACCCTATGTGAACTGAAAAGTATAATTATTTTCTTCACTCTTCCATCACTCTCCAACTGCTATTAATCATGAACTTTTCAGACAAAACTATTACAAACCAAAGGCGTATAAAAGCATTCATATGGCTATTTGCATGAGTAAACTAGAGACTTGACAACAGCTAGGGTAGTAATAAGTTTAGGCCTCCGGTTTAAAATCTCCAACGTAGATTTGCTTTTAAACAACTATTTAATGTATAATAACAGGCCACCAATAAACCTGTGCTGGTAATAAAATCCAAGCTTTATGGTCTGGATGCCAGTGGTGCAATGACCTCAGTTGAGCACTGACCTCATCCACGTCGTCACAGTTAAAACCATCTCCTGTGTATCCATCAGGGCATGGGCCACACTCCACTCCATCCGCTGTCTCTATGCACATGTTGTTACGGAAACACACACCTGGACCACACCTGGGTTTCACCACCTCAGTACCACCCAGTCCTGGTAAACATATTGACTTTTATTAAAATAAAACCCTTCACACACAAGTAAGGTATTCATGGGCTTCAGTCATATTACTTTGTCCTGTTATGGCGCCATTTTTAGGATTTTTGACCATTCAAAAGAATATTGCTAAAGCATTGGATAGCAATGGATAGCTTTTTATACAGCTTACATAGTGTAGAAACACATGTTTTCTTACCACAGGCCTGGCACTCCGAAATGGTGTTTCGTAAAAAAGAAGTCTCCTTAACCTGGGAAAAATGTATATGTTATGTGCAAGGTCATGGGCAGGGTGTAAGTGGCAACACATGAGCTGAATTGTTTTACCTGCTGAATGAGGACATCCTTTAGTTCATTTATCACCTTAGTTAACTCCAGCATTTGATTGGACAGCTGCTTTGTGTTAACTCCTACATAAAAAAAAAAAACATGTTTAAGTTGAAGCAGAGCCTTTCGGCATACACTGGTTGTTGTCTCTATGACCTCAACAAATCAACTAAAACATTCTCACCCAAAGTTTGCACCGCATCTCTTTGTTGAAAATGGCAGCCTTGTAAAGAAGCCACATTCTCAAATGTATCACCAACAACCAGTTTGAGTTCCTCTATAACTTCCTGTGGTAAACACATTGTTAGTCTGTGTGTGGCCACACACAGTGTCGCCCTTGAGGCAACTGCTGTTGTGATTTCGGGCATTACAAAAATCAATTGAACTGAATTGAAATTTAATTTTGTCAGTACTTTGTGTGTAAATTCTTCACAGATGAATCACCTGGTCTCTGGGCTGCATAGTCTTGAGGTCCACAATGCCATACCCTGCTGGGAGTCCCTGGAAGACGGCGGGCAGGTCTCTGACTGTCTCCACAAGTCTACAGTCCAGGTGAAGCTCCAGGCTGGCCTGGCCCTGCTGCAGCCCCCGCAGGTGGAACAGCAGCTTGTGCAACTGGCCGTCAGCCAGTACCAGGTTATTGAAGGTTACTGAGCTCATCCTCTTGTCACTCCGCAAGTAACGCAACACAGCTACACAACAGAGAACAGAGGAAGTGGAGGAAGGATTAATCTCTCTTTAATCCAGATCTTTACTTTTAACAGTTGGGTCATAATAAAAATAAGTAATGTCCACATTGAAAAATGCTTGAGTTGTTTAAATTTTCAAATTAAATTAAAAAGAAGTCTCTGCAAGAATGATTTAAAACAAACATTAAAACAACTACATTCTGCATTACACAAGGGAAACTATATAATGTCATGTCATGCTTGCCAGCACTTACCTCTGTTAAGTTTTCCCATCACTGTGAACTCAAA
This sequence comes from Eucyclogobius newberryi, assembly GCF_026437365.1. NCBI lineage: Eukaryota > Metazoa > Chordata > Actinopteri > Gobiiformes > Gobiidae > Eucyclogobius > Eucyclogobius newberryi. The sequence continues at coordinate 23,891,694 of NW_027315834.1, forward strand.
GTATTTGCTGTTGTCTCTGGGGTTGAACAGGCTGAATACACTGGTGCCAGTCTTGGGCTGCAGCTTGAAGGAGGTGAGAATGAATGCCTCATTGACCCCTTGTTCAGCCAGACCGCCCTGCAGCAGGTCTGGCAGGCAGTCTGGAGATGTGAGCAGATCATACACTGCACGACAGAGGTATGGATATTTACAGGACAGTCTGATACTAAACACATCCGGCATCGACATGGAGACAATGATGTGTTTGTTCTGGTAGGGTAAACTTGGAAGACAGACTTGGCAAGTTGAAATGTGACATATGTGGGAAGTAAGTTGACAGGAAAAAGTCTAGTTAAGAGTGCAACACTGCATTTATAACCTAATTGTTATAATTGTTTTATGCCAAACGTGAGAAACTCCTGACAGAAGCAGTAGTGGGAAGGAAATGCCAGCGAGAGTTGCAGCTCATTCGTGTCTTCTTTTAATAAAGTGACCTGGGAACTGGGACTCCAAAGCATAATTCCCAGATGAGGTATTTTCTTCTTCCCTTTGTCTCTTGTCTACAAGCTTTCTATAGTGCTTAGTGTGACATATGGTGTAATTCAACAAAACGCAAAGCTATAAAACGCAGCACTAAATGAACTAATGCCTGTCTACACGCTCATGTCAACAACACTTTCACCAGTTTAGACACTTTAACACTCGACTGCTCTGGAACCGATCAGAAAACCATTTACAATCCCATTTAAAAATCTGCAGATTGTGATGAAAGGGAAGTCACATGTCCAACAATCATTTTGACACAGCAGGACAATTGGATATTTCTAAAAGCACGGAATAACAAAATGTCATCACAGATAACGGGGGAAATTTGAGCAGTTTGACTTGGAATTTATTCATGGGGTTTTTAATCACTTCTGATCTATTTATTGTGAATATTCAAGTTTAAATACTACAGTGCATAAAGGCTTGAGAAGTGCTTCATTTGTCCCCAGGGGCGGACATTGCCTGGGCCCCCTGGTGATCAGGGCAGTCCTTAGGCCACAACATGCTCACTACAATAATCTTATTTCATTGAGTGTAGTTTTATACTTTGACCACAAAAGTTGGAATGACATCGCTGTATTTCTTAGACACATTATCCTCAGTCACGAGTTCAGCATCTCCAATAATAACTGTGGCATTATTGTTGCAAAGCAGAAGAACCACACTGAGGTTTATAGGCAGATTATGTTTTTTTATTTTAAAGTTCAAAGGTAAAGAGAAGAAGGGGTGGAGTCTGTCTTGAAAGCCCCTTGCGATGTTTTGCTAGGGGCCCCAAGACACCAAGCGAATGCCACTGTTTGTCCCTCAATTTATCTTTTTTTTCAGGGTTCATCAAAGCAATTGGATCCATCTCTTATACAATTATAATAGTTCACACTCCACACGAAACGACCCCTTTATGTAGTTGAAGCTGTAGCTGTTGTATCTTCAGCTTGTATAGTATATTCCCAGTTCAGTTAAATTATTAAGTCTAATATTTGCATTGCCTCAGATGTAATTTCAAAACTGACATTCTTCTTATAGCAAAATATAGATGAAGAACTTTAATTAATGCCACTGAGCTGGAGCTGTGTGACTGTATTTATTAACCTTTTATTTTAGCCGAGTAAGAACGCATTGAGATCGAGACCTCTTTTTCAAGGGTGACCTGGAATGAGGTGAATGTGTTAGAAACATCTGTTAAAACAGCCCTTCAATCTTCTCCCTCGTCACACATCATTACATTTCATTTATTTAGAATCATTCCCATGTATTTCACTATTTACAAATTCATACAAGCTTTATAGTGGATCCTACATCAGAATTGCACAAACATTTTCAACAAAGGTGAAATAATCTAGTAAATTTAATTATCACCAGTGTTTCAGAATGTACATCAGAATTAAGGATTTTGAAGTGATCTCAAACAACACTGCCAAAATGTGCGGAAATTGTCAATATTGCATGCCTAAAAGGAAAAAGGTGACTTATTGACTCACCCAATGCCTGTGCCTCCACTTGTATGCATAGTTTCAGGAGCAGATGTGCGGCTAGAATCAGGCCTGTCCACAGACCCATGCTGCCCCACTTTAACGGGTCCAGTGTAGAGTGTAGAAGTTTCCTTGGGGTTTGCTGCTGTTCCTGATCAAGAACAAGAGCAAACCTTCATCATAAGACGGGGAATTAAGTGTGTGTTTGAGAAGTTTTCTTAAGGGGAGGAGCATCATGCCAGAACGTGCCTTTTAAGCTTCCCGAGACGGCCTCATGCTGAGTGGGAGTGACCTGGGAACAAGCCCCTGCACAGGCTCCTAATGCCTATTAATTCACATCAGGTTTTAACTGTTGTAAGCTTGAAAACGGTTAAAGAAAAAATGAGAGGGAAGTTAGACTACTACCGTGCTATGTCAGGAGACTGCTGTGTTCTGGTTTATATAGCAATCTGAAACTTTCTGAAACTCTGTGGAATTTGCTGTAACCAGTGACTTTGCCTGAAAAAAAACAATGAATAAAAAAAACTGTATAAAAATGCATAGTACAGTACAGTATAGTACAGTATAAACATTTTACAAGTTTTACCCTTAGGTAAAACAGAGACATTGAAAGAGTCAGGAAATGAGAGCTGTGGCCCTGTGTTAACAAGGCATGTTAAGCAACCAGCAGAGCTTCAGACTGACTGGCTCACAGGGCCTCTGAGTTGTCAGCGTGTCTGGTTCCTAAATGTTTGGCTGAAGGACAAAGTCTTAATGGTGGTTGCATTTCCCCTTTCCATTTGACGCTTGCATCTTTAGTGTTCTGGGAGTGAATGAACTCTGTGCTAACTGCCAACAGAAAGATTCATTATGGCTATTTCTTTCATTTGTATGTTTATAGTGCTACAGTATAAATGTATGTGTAGAGCTTTTCTGACAACGTCTATTCAACAATTCAACACTACATTTGTCCAGGCTTCGAACTGGCACCAAGTCTATACTGCATTGAGGATAGTCTTTCTTTTGCGATGATGTCTGTTCAAATCTATAATATTTGTCTCCTGAGAGTTGTCTGGTTGATGCAGCTCAGAATTATTAATCTGGAGTCTTGGACCATGTACACCTCCAGATGTTGTGATTGACTGATGTACAAATCTAAATGGACCACGTGAATGTGCAGACAAACTTGAGCTGAATGACATCACAGTGGTTGATGAGGTCAGCGTCTGGCTCAAAGATAAACCAAACCCCAAATGTCTCTGACACCATTTCCAAACTATTTTCAGACTCTGATCTGATTGACATCCCTCACACTCAAACAGTATGTCTTTATCTATTTACTGACTATTCTGTTTCCACAATGAAGCAAAAAGTCTAAATACACTGCAACATATACAGCAGGTCATAAAGCACTCAAACAATTACTCTGTGTCTTGAGTAATGGGTCAAAACTAATACTAGGCCAATATATGTTGGTTATATAGTAGTTATACAGTCAAAACACATTTTGTTGTTGTTGTTATGGGTGGTTTTACCTGCAGTATCATGTAGTAATGAAATGACTGCCAGTCTGCAGGTCAGTGACGTAAATGAAATGTTTCCTATCAAACGTCAGACTCTAACATGGCCAACAAGAACAAACCAAAAACAAACCAAAAGAATTACAGCTTTAAATGGGTCTCCATTTCTAGTATTAGACAGTCTGTAACGGCAACAGGCACTTTATAAATGGACCCACATCCTGCTGCATATTTAAACCACAAGCTCTTCAGCCAGATTGGTCGGTCATGGTGGATAAAACTGTAAGGCAGTTCTTTGAAATCATCTAATGGAGCATATGATATATTGTACATTCAGTATGAGTCAAAATTATTCAGAAAACTTCTGAACTACTAGAAAACCAGGTAGCCAAACAGCCTAGTGCATACCAGAGTTATAACCCAAGAAAAATGCAGGAAGTGGATGAGACTGTGATTTTGTTGGGATCTCTTTACTTCATATCTTTCTGTAAAATCACTCAGAGCTGGCTTGTGGATATTGTAACATGAACTTATGTTATTCTTAGAGAAATAACACATATTTCTTATGTACTATTGGACGTTTCTCAGTAACTTTACTGACCATCAACATTCATATCAAATATTAGTTTCTAAAACAACAGAGTGGTTTGTATGTCCTCACCTGAATTCATGAGTATTTTTAAGGGGATGATGCCCCCAGCCAAGTCACTGCAGACAATACAACAGTGATGACTTTGCCATGTGTAAACTGTGAGTTTACAGACTGATTATCCAGCTGCTTGACCCTCTCTGTCTCACACCAGCTGCGTTCATTCTCACTGGCCTTCACAGCTTCAGAACACACCTCACACTGTGATAAGGTCCTAAATCATTCATAAGATAGTCTTTATTTGTCCCACAATGGGGAAATTCCAAACATCCAGGAACAATGTCTTGAGGCACTCATGCAGATTATGTTTTTGCAGTGGTTCCACTACAAATACAGAGCCAGGCAGGCAGGGATTTTAAACGTTACAAGATATCTCATAATCTATTAAATATTTATGGAAAGGTATAAAAGAGATTTGCAATAACAATATACCTAATTGAAGGCTTAATTTAGGCTTTTTAAGTTGCAGTTGTACATTCTGCCTTTTTAAAAAGAGTTAAAGCTGCTCTTGTCATTAACAAAAGATGTATTGTGCAGGCAAATTATCACAATATTCAAGTTTCATATCAACCTCTAAAAATACATTTCTGTATCATGAATGAAGTACATGGAGTATGATTATCTTTGAAGTTAAACACTCCATTTATCAAATCTCTTGAAAGTTAACAAATGTGTTGCTTTTATACAATATGTTCCAAATCCTAATCTTAATCTTAAAATATTAAGATTAGATATTTTTCAGGTATTCTCATTGCATGGTATTAGGCCTTTTATTTGGGGTGAAATTATAACCTACAATTAATGTCTTCTGTGTGGGCAGAGGCCACATGTGCTAAAGTGCAGATGCTAATCTGGAACACTGACCCGTTTCCATGCAGAGACACGAACGCCATGGCACTTGCATTCATTCTATTGTTACAACCGCATTTCTTTGGAAAATTCTCTATGTCCTGTCTACATTACATACGAAAGACTATAATGCTTATCCCAGAGACAGATGTCCGGTCCAGGAAATTAACACATTTCTTTCACAAAGTCCAGACGCATCATCCTTTGTTTCTCAACATTGGGCGTCGAAAATACACATCTTGGATGAGTGTTCATTCAAAAATTTATGTCTACTAAATGTATGTGAACTGTTTTAACTGGGACATCACTGGGACATTTATCCTATGACTCCACTCCCAGGGTTCACCGGGTCAGAGACGTGTGTGAGAAAATTGTGATTTACAGCAGCACCTGTTGCTGCATGTTTGCCCCGTGAAAAGGGGGGTGAAGAACCAGTCAGGACCTCTACAAACAAAAGACAGGTCATGGCAGAGCCTATCTCTGGAGGAGTCGTATTTCTCTTTATAAATGTTCAAATATCCACTACATAAACAATCCCTATCAATGTGGCAAAGGATGACAGATCTGAGAATACTAATGAATCGGCAGTTGCTATTGGTTACTTGTTACTCATAGCTGACAATAGGAGGGCCCTTGTGTTGACAAATAGTACTTGGTATTACAACACCTTCCTGTGTGTTATTTTTTATACACATGTGCAGAATACATTGTACTGCAATGGGTTAAGCATTTGCTCTCCAACCAGCGAGTGAGTGGTTCTAAAGCCAAACTGTTGTGCTTGTTTACCACTGTCACAGTATGTGTCTGGTTGCAGCAGGAGTTAATCTGGCCTCTTACACCGGTGTAAAACTGCAAAATCACCATGTCATTCGTTTGCTGTTATGACACCAACAGGAACGGAAACAGTCATAAGAAACAAGCTACAATTGTCAGTTTGAACTATGTGGTTATTTGTACTTTGCTTGTAAACAACAGATGCAGTTAAATGTGTGTTAAATGTCTGCATTCTCTCAAGTGTGTACTATCTTTAGATCATGTGTGTCACAGAGTGTGTTACATGTGCGGAAAGAATGGAAACCAGGTGCTGCTGTTGTGTAGAAGGAGGCCCTGCTGCATCATCAGCTCCACAAGGAGCATAACAATCTCAGCAGGACCAGTCATGACAAAGCCTCCAGTAAAGACTGATCAACTCACTAGATTGGTAAGACACAACAAAACAAAAATGACACTAAGTTATCATTACAACATTAGATACAAAGAAAATATTGGCTGATGGACTTTTTGTGTGTGTGTGAAAGCAATAAAAAGTCATTTATAGAGAAACTTGGAGAAAACAAGAAGCAGAAGGAATGAGGCGAGTCATTGTGAACGCTTTACATTATGGGAAATGTCCTGAGCTACCTTTTGTTAACAAAGGCTATTTGGAAGATTTATGACTAGTTGAAAACAGAAATTCAGTTTGATATGAATTTTATTATTCAGTAGAGTAGACAGCATGTTTTTTTTTTACATTTTCTCTTTGAACATGGCAAAACAGTTTAGGAATATTTACAAGAAAAAAAGAAAAAGTAAAGTCACCTTTACCACTGTTATAGTGTAATGTCAAAGCTTTAATTTGATTTATTTGGGGGGAAACATTAATTGGTAAGATTGAATAGATTCCTCCAAGCAGGGAAAAAGTTCAAGCATTTTCACAAAGCATTTTATACAAAGGACAAAGGATAGCATGTTATTTTCTTATTTTCATCAACAATGTTCTGTTTCTTAGTTTTTGTCTCACCAAAGGGATGTTTGTAAGTAAAAGTAAAAGTTCCTATCTCTTGGTCCCCTGAAACCTCTTCCTCTTCCCCCCTTTAATCTAAATGGTAGAGCTCAGTCTTTGGGAGATTAAGAGTGAGACCTAAGAGTGAGTCACAGGTTTGTCTTGCGCTGAACAAGGCGGCGGGAGAGCGACATGTGGAGGATTACATTACAGACAGGTTTGGGCAGACAGGGTCCTACCACTGACCCGTGGCAGACAGAAAGAAAAGGAGGGAAATAAGGAAAGTGTAGAGGATAGGTGCAGTAATGGGCACACCTTTACAATCTCATAGAGGCATAGCCCTGAAGTTCATGTCACAGTGTACTGGGGGCAGAGGAAGCCAACCTCTTTCCAATGTAGATCCTAGAAAAAAAGCAATTATTAGATTATTATATGTTTATCAATGTAAGTCTAAATGACAACAAAGAGATGCTTAGGTAAAGACAGGCTCAGAAATGTGGGTCTACTTTGCTACAGATGGAATATATTGATTCAATATTCTGATTAACTAAGAGCTGAGATCATGCCCTTTTTCCATTAGACCAGGGGTGGGCAATTATTTTCCTCCGAGGGCCATATTCGAATCCAGGCAAAAAAAACCACATGTGGCCTGTGGGCCGGAGTTTGCCCACCCCTGCATTAGACCCTACTTGGCCCTACTTTGTGCCTTCGGCCTCCCTCAGCCCGACTCAAAAGGGGGTCTACTCGCCAGACACAAATAACTTCTACACACAACGATATCATAACCAACATTACAGCTAGTGCCAAAAAGCAGAGCATCAGGGGCAGATTACGGACGCAGAGGAAGGATACAAACACGGGGAACCTCAAAAAGGCTGGATAGCCTAATTACTTTAGAACGCACCTCTTGTGAAGCAATTTAAAGACGCTCGCTATTAATACAGTTTGAAGTGTTCTTTATAGAATAAAAATTTAAGCAAAAATAGATTCTCACATTAGTTTGTTTATAAAACCAGACTGAAGCTGCTGCAGATTATAGCTACAGTAAACTCACATCATGTGGTAGAAAAATATTCAGTTTATCAGGACCTCCTGATAAAGGGTGTTTACAGTTTCACTTGAGACTACTCTTCTTTGTATCCCATCAAAATCCTATAGTATACTGACTTTTGCTCCCTCATCACCGAGTACCCAGAGGAGGGCCCAGGGCTTCTCCCGCTCCATGGCTTCATGGTAGGCAGGGCCTCCTCAGAGTAGGATAAATACCAGTATCTCAGTTCCCAAACTCGATCCGCAGATTGATAATGACTCTTGAGTGAGAGTCGAAATGTTTTGTTTTTCAAAAAACAGTGTCCAGATGATTACACTTGAATCTTTTTCTACAGTGGTACACTCCATTGTTTATTGTCAGCTTTCTGTGCTATAAAAACATTTTATCAGCAATAGTGCACCACATTGATGATTTTTCATAAAACTCCTCTAATCTAATCTACCATAATTATAACATAATCCAAACATAATATTTAGAGTTTTGAAAATTTCAGACTTCCTGTTGTTTTTTTTAAGGATTTTGTGGCCCATAGGCTTTATTTGACAGGGCTGTGCTGGGGATAAGAGTGGGATAGGATGTGTTGAGCAGATTCAAACTCAAAACACTGCTCCACATGGCAGGCATGTGTGCTATCCACTCGACCACGAGCGACACTCTGTTCCACAGGAATAGCATCTCTTCATGACTGCATTACACCATTATCGCTCTGCTTTTGGACAATCAGCTGGAAAAGTAGAGCCGAGCAGTTACTAATGGAAAAGGGGCACACGGCATACGTGTGTGTAACTCTCACCCGACTCCGAGTGTGAGCAGGTGTGACGCCAGAAGAGAGGGAACCAGGACAAGGAGCACGTCGGAGGAAAAGATTCTTCTCTTCATCACCTCACTCTTACGAACACTCAGAGACCTAGGCTGCTTTGGGTGCTGGAAAACAAACTCTCTGCATCGCAGTAGGCAAGAGAGGAAGACAAACATATATAAGATATAATGAGAAGACAAGAGAAAAGAACAAAAATATTACAAATGAACTCATTCTTGCAAAAAAATAGATTTCAAGACTTAGTAAGTTAAAAATGTGAGCACAAGAATCCTGCATGTCTTTAGACTGACCTACAATAAGCTGTAAACAATTTGCTGTCAGCATAAAAGTGATAATCAATCTGTCAAATATTTTTCACATGTTTTTTCTGTTCAAGAAGATACTTAGATCTTACTTTGGTGGCATATTTTCGGGTCTACTGGACCACTCCCACACCCAGTCTGTGTCCCCTCGCCGCTCTGGTTCTTCCTGCAAAGAAAAATAGAACTCTGCTACAATCGACCGCTCAAACAATCACGGTATATACATTGACTTATGAAATGCAGACCTTTGGTGCGATTGCTCATAAAAACAGCAACGCGTCAACTTTTTAAATATTTAATAGTATTTGTCACGACAAGTTGCATTTCTTTGTGTGTACCTGTATCAGGACGCAGTCGCTGTCCTGATCACTGGAGGGTCTGGGTGATGCGCTCAACTGTGGGGTCACAACCTGAGGAGGACTGTGCATAAAAAAGTATCGTGAGCTTTATATTCATGAATAAATGAATGCACATTTTATTAAAAGAATTATTGTGCTTTTCCCCCAAATACTTGTTGAACTATACTGTAACATACAAGCCTGAGGTACAGGATTACTCAAACATGCAGGACTCAATCAAAATACCACTAATGATGAGGAAACTCTGTTATGGCTAAAAGCTCAATAAAGTTGATTTTGCATAATAAGTCTGCTTTAAAACAAAGAAATATGAGGTAAAAATCTATTTCACAGTAGCTGTCGGACTCAAAGCTCCAACCGTCACATAAATCCATATCTTACCCATATCTTTACCTGTCTCTAGTCCTCTCACACTCCAGCTGTGCCTCCAGAAGAACGCGCTCCAGCTCCCCCTGCAGGGCTGAGGAGACATTGTCCTGAGCTCCTGTCAGGCTTTCCCTGCGGCCCTTAGCTGCCGCCAGCTCCTCCAGCTCAACCCACGAGCCTGAGGAGCATAGCCAGAAATAAGCAGCTACTAATGAATCTGCGACAACTTGCAAATAACCATTCTACACTTGTGAGGCAGCACTGCATCCATTATTTCAACATGAATTAGGCATGATTGGGGCAATACAATATAAGATATCATGCTTTCTTTACCCCATCTGATATTTACCTGTTATTGTGGGCTGGAGCAGTTAGTGAAAAAAAGATAAAAAAAAACCTCCAGAGATGACACAGACACCTAATGAAGGCTGTACATCAGACAGATCAATGCCATGTTGCAAAAATGTTATGTAAAACCGTAATAATTTGAGGCCCAGAAGTCTATGAATGAAAGGCCAGGTTCACTGAGTCCATGCACAGCAAAGGATTTACACACACACACACACACACACATCGGACCCACAGCCAAACATTAGGACGTCTAATTTAGGCTGACAGTGCGCTTGCTTATGTAAGACTTTAATTCTGACTTTAGAGATTAACCACTGGCCGCTATTCTTCTGTCATGGTGTGTTTATGATAGTGAGGCACACGCAGTATTTACAGAGTATCAGCCGCCCAGCATGCTTCTCTATCTCCTCTTTGCTTTTGGTTGTGTAATGCAGTGGACATGACATGAGTGAACCTGCTGCTGGAAAGAGGAGTGAGCGCGTGGGGGTGGGGGGTGGGGGGGCGGGGGGGGGCCTAGTTATTTCCCTACAGAGTGGAGTTATGACATAACAACTGGCTTGTTTCTTGCCTGTTGAGTTGGTGCAACATTAAATCAGTGCCTGTGTGACTACACGTTCATTGGGGGCAGAACCAAATTATCTTTATGTAATATGGACATGGGCTGAATGTGAAATAAGTCAAATAATCACACTTCACATTTGTCTGGCTTATAAATGGCTGCTGTCAGGGCCAGTGTCCCTCATGTTTGTCATCTAAATCCTGTGTACCAAACAATGTCTACACATAATAAAGCTGAAAGAGTTGTGAATAAAGGCTTGCTACTTAATTGGCTTACAAAGACAGGTGAGTCCACAACAGGTGAGTCAGAGAATCCTTTTACAACAACTCAAATGAGCTGGCAACAACAGAAACACTCTAAATATATCAGTTCTTCTAGGTTACAACGTTTTGAACTTGAATACATTTAGTTTAAAGTACCATAAGTCATCTCTAAATGGATTATAAGTTATAATAAACATAATAATGGTGTAATATGAGGGTTAGTCATGTTATACATTACTGTGTACAAATACAGCTGGAAAAATACCCTCATAAATTGCAGGTTCCCCGTAACATTTTAAGCAAATACTCTGATTTATAAATACTTAGTACTCATTTTTTTGGACAAAAAAAGTTCAAATAAAATAAATCAATGATAAAAATCAACTCAACTGGGCGTGCAGTTTATTTGAGACGTGTATGGTTATTCCCCCCATATTTCAGAGGCATGAGTCAGTCTTACCGTAGAGGACGTCCTCGGGCGTGTGAGACATGATGAAGTCGGGCCGGAGGAGAGATGTTTCCGACACTGACCGGAGAATGAGCAGGTGCGTGCGGCCTCGTGTCCCGGTGCTTCCTACAGTCTCTCTTTGTGTAGTGTTTGTTTTATCTGTGTAAAGAGGACAGCAGTGGCACAGAAGCGTTAATCTGCCCCTCCTCCGCCATCCCTCCTGCCCTCACCTCATCCTCACCACGTGTCACCGCCACTGCCTCGTAAACAAACACAGATCAGCCGGAACAATGACTACACTAAACCTTGACCACACTAAGAAGGCAATTAATTGCCCACAAAAACACGTATTTAGTCTGTGAGATTGGCCTATACTTTTATCATGCGTCTAGGCCGATACTTTTAAGCTGCATATTAAAAAGGAATACCACAAACAATATAAATGACACGCTATCAAGTTTAAAGGATAAAAAAAATGTAAGTTTGAAGACTTTAAATGGCCCTTTATCTTGGTAGAAGTAATAGAGCCATGTATAAGATCTACATGAAAAGAGCATAGCCCATGTGGCAACACCACCCCCTAGTGGAGGAGAACCAGTAGAACCCTGGGGCACTATTAATTACAACAAAAAGTCACAGGTTTTCCATCTCTGTATAGAAAATCTAAAAACTCATTTATTTCCTAGGAGCTATTATGTAATGCCTTAGACTAATGTTTCATACAGTTGCATTATTAGTAATGCAATCTCTGTTTTGGTGGAGCGGCTCCATTTCACTGCCAATCTCCTTCTCCATTCATTTATGTTCCTTTTGGTTTCTTAACTCTGGACCAGAATGTTATTATTTTGATCTAGAGAAAATGTAGTAATGGCCCTCCATCCATCAAAGCAAAGTAAAACCTTACAAATCCTGCCAATGTCCTTTGCCTGCTCAGATCTGAGAGATGTCACGTGCACTCTGCCACAGTAAATCACTGCTCCGTTCATTCTTCATGCTTTAGAGTGAAAGAGCAAAAGGAAAAGGATTCGGGTAGTGGCCACAGTTAGCTCTTACTATTAGACATGTCCCAATGTACATCCCTGGATTAGCTTTTGATTGATGACACCGAGTCTACAGGATCTGCTTAAAATTCACCTTTTGTAGCTCTACAGATACACAGGTTGTCATCCAAACTAAAAGGCTAGTGTGCCTTTGAGGGCTGTGAAAACAAGCTTCAGCTTATAAATAATAACTACAGCTTCTGATTTCAACTCGACAGTATAAATCATGTAGTAAAAAGAAAGTCTTTCAACTTCTTGCTGTAGTCTGTTTTCAGTAACACTAATTCCTTCCGGGCGCATTGATTGTTTTGGTCAGTCTCAAACAAACATCATTGTTGTTGGCACTCACTCACTGTCATCCCTAAAACCAAGGTCTTTTCAGTGACGCTGCTCCTGGTGTTAAGGGCCCTCTCAGGGTCTGTTCTCTTTGTATTGTTCTCGGCTCCTCCATCTGCTGCTTCTCTGGCAGACTCTGAACAACAGCCAGACACAGGAAATCCTTATGAATCCATTGTTTGTCACCTCTGTTATATGAAGCAGTAATAAACATACAATCAGATCATCAATGGAAAAGGCGAAGCATTAAATTGTGCACATAAAAAGTCAGCTTCACAGTTACAGAAAGAGGTTGCTGCATGATTATTTATGATACTATTATACCATTTTTCAAAAGAATTGCAAATGGAAGAAAACCAAAAAAAATTATCCATCAATCAAACTGTAACTGCTCTAGAAAATCTAAGGTGTTGTCTGATCTTGCCCATAACTGGGTTGAAAGTAGATGATTAACATGATCTGCTAATATATATTGAAGCTTGGACCATACCCTGCGTCAACATTTGTAATAACACAGAGGAGCCACGGTGGGTGCACGGTGGCAAAGGCGGTTAGCGCTTTTGCCTCCCAAGAAGGAGATCATGGGTTTGATTCCCGGACCAGACCAACATCACATGATCTCTCTGGGTGGAGTCTGCATGTTCTCCCCGTGTTACCGTGGGTTCTCTCTGGGTACTTCTTCCCACCGTCCTAACACATGCATGTGTTAGGTAAAATTGGTAACTCTAAGTTGGCCCTAGTGAGAGTGCATGACATGTCTGTTATGTCTCTGTGTTGGCCCTGCGACGAGTTGGCCACTGTCCAGGATGTACCCCACCTAAGGCCCGAAGTCACTGGGATAGGCTCCAGTCACCCGCGACCCCGAAAGGGAACAAGTGGCAGAAAATGGATGGATGGACAGTGTTTGTTTTTGGAGACTAAATAGATCAATGTGAATTAAATGGGCTGTTTTAGGTAAAGCACACTCCATTTCAAGTGTTCCACATTGTACATCATTTTCCTCATTTTCATTTTACTTTTAAGAACTACCAGTACATAAGCTGCAATTTAATGTTTGCCATCCATAATTCATTGGGTCAATAATATATGCACCATCTCTTTGTTTTCAATCAATGCTACTTTAGTCATTGAGTTTAATATTTTAGTATACGTATTTTATTGTAGTCTCAGTATTGTCTGCGAGGATATATGATTACATAAACTAAGGTTTCAAGGGAAGAAACACAAACATTTTATAAAGGGATGTAACTGTACATTTCTCATGGTTCATTGAATTCTGACAGACAGAACAGAGACTGTGTTACGGAGTAGTGCTGATAAAGTGGGATGAGATGTCTCAGCCCTGGGGCCATCTAGGTGTAGATAGTATCTCTCTCTCCAGTACAAAGAGTGTTTGTCTTTTTTCCCATCAGTACCAGACTCTGCAATGAAACTGACTATGTCTTTATCAGTACAGGAATCTGCTGTTTTATATGTATGCAAATGAGTATAATCAGTAACATGTCCGTGTAAAGGAGAGCCTTTGTTCGTCTTTATTATCCTGACAGTCGGCTTGGCCTGCCTCAGTGTATTAGTGCCTTAGATACCTGTCAATTTATTCCATCTTTCTGTTTTTGCCTCCTTGTCTTTTTTCCTCCTTTTTGCCTGGTCCCTTCTGCATTCCTCTCCAGCTGACCTTGGCATCCTTTCAGCTTCTTCCCATCCACCTCACACACTACTATATATATTTTTTAAAGCCTTCCCTCTCTTGTCCCTTGACTCCTCCCCTTAGTTCATTCCCCATTCCCCTATTGCTTCTGCCGCTGCTCTCTGCAGCTGTACATACTCTGCTTTTTAATTAGACTCTCCCTAAACCCCACCTCTCACACTCTCCACCCTCAGCTTGATCCTATTCCTTTATTTCCTTTTTTTAGCCAGCAAAAAAATTACGAGCTCACCAGGGGCTTGCATGGCGACATGGAAACGTCGGAGGAGGTCATGATGGAGAGATGCGAAGAGGATGGGGGATCCAGGCAAAAAGAACAAGGCAGAGAGCATCAGAGAGGATAAGTGGCGTCTTGCTCCCCCTCCTGTCCATTCACTTTCACTTACAGCACCGACGCTCTGACAGCTACGCATATAGGCAGCGCAGCGTAGCACTGAGAGATGGATAAAAAGACTCCCCTTGTGAAGGCATGAATCCACCTCACCAACGGAAGAGGGTGAAATAGCAAAGGACGTGGACATAAAGGGAAAAGACACTGAGGGGGGAAGAGATGGACTATGCAAAGGAAGCGATGTGAAGCGACGCTGAAACGAGAGGTGAGGATAAAAAACACAGAAACTGCAAATGGTTTGAAGAATGGCACGAGGGGACTGGAGGAGTAGCTGGGGGGATGTAGCCCATGTGTTTTTGTGGCGGAAAGAAGAGACAACAGGAAGAGAGATGTGGCGTTTGTGACACAGATGTTTGTCCTGATGGAAGATAGTACAGCAGCAAATAGCCATGAGCTTTCTCTGAGCATCACCATAGCGATAATAGTGCGGTGAAGCCAGTAGAGCTCGAGGCACGTTAAAACGCACTAGTGTTGGTGCGTAGAAAAAGCACAGTGTTGTCTGTTAGATACGTTGTCCTTGCACACATTGATTTGTGTTATGTGTGCATGGTCATACGGTGTGTTTTCCGGAGAATTGTGTTTGTGTGTGTGTTTACCTGCCTCTTTGAAATTGATTTAATGCAGGTGAGGCAAGGATCCTTTCTGCTATAACATGGTAAGTGTAGGGTTGAGCTACGGTTGATGCAGTGTTGATGAGGAGATTCCAGCAGCTACTTTCATATTGTATATTTGTCAGGTGATTGTTGTGGTGCTGGTGAGGGAGTGAGTAAGGGAGGGCGGAGGGCAGAAAGTTTGAGGAGGCAGAGAGTGAGGGAACTCCATTTGTATGGGTCTGCAACAATGTAAAGTCCGAACATTCAGTCACTAAAGCAAATCAAGCTCTATTGGGAATGGCCTTTTAAAAATTAATATGCTTTGAATAACTTATTATTATTCAACCACAGTTTGACTTCCTCATTTACATAGTAGCAATAGAAATGTAACCAAAGGGTGTAATGTAATGTAATTTACTCACATCTCACTATGTTTTAAAGGACATACTTCATATATCTCCTTAGGTAGTCATGATTGGTTTTGTGTTTTTGTGTTTCATGTCTTCAAACAGGCAGCAACAATTAGTATAATAATAATAATAAGGCATCATATTTATAGCGCTTTGTTTGGACACTCAAAAGACACTCATTACATTAGACATTCACACTACACTCAATGGTAGCATAGTACAATTTTACTATTGTTGCCGCAGCTGCCTAGGGGCAGACTGACAGAAGCGAGGCTGCCAATCTGCACCGACTGCCTCCAACCATTCACTCACTTACCAGATTCATACTAGACAGTGTGGGTGAAGTGTCATGCTCAAGGACACAGTTTCCTCTATCCTCTGTATACCTAAAGGTTTTTTTTAAGTTTTTTGATGGGTTTTGCTTTGGCCAGGGACATTGCCCTGTGACAGGCCTGTCTGTACATACACTTTAACTCTTAGGGTTAGGGTTATTCTGATTATGTCATTTTATCTGGACAAATAACTGTTTTCTATTGCACATAGAATTAACATAATGAAAGTGCAATTTTAACACATTGTAGAACTGTTTAACACTGTACAGGTGGGATAATAGATAATAATTTATTATTAGACTTACTTTAATTAGGAAATCAGAGAAGAAGAAGATCCTTTACTTGTTAAACGTCTAATACTGTATTGTGGATATTATTATATTATATTATACACATTATTATGTTATAAACACTGCACTCTTTTAGTTTTGATTATACTTTTGAATTCCTCATGCAAAATGCTGACGTTTTAACTTATTGTTTGGCTCAGCTCAGCTGTTTGCAGATGTAATCTTTTCAAACATACTCTGTGGTTTCCAGAAAAATACAGCTTGCTGTGACATTTGACCGTTATCATCATTATAGGAGAGATGTCGGTGTAATCCCTCATTCGTCCAGGCGTGTTCCATTGTAGAAAAAGCTTCAGTTGTAGTCATCTGGACTCGGTTAGAAAAAATTTGACGTTTCGACGCTCATCCAAGAGTCATTGTCAATAGAGAATTTAGGTCGAGAACTCAGATATTTATACTATTCTGTGGTAAGTCCAGCCCATTGGGCGGAGCCTTCCTGAAGTGGAACGAGTTTGTTGTTTGTTTCAACCGAAACTTAACCTATTGTATCTACCGAGATGCCTGCAGTAGCTCAGTGGTAGAGTGCTCGTCGGCTTCTGATCCAAAGGTCGGCGGTTCGACTCCCCGCTCGGTCAGAGCGGTCAGATCCACTGGCCCGCAGGTTGGCGGTGCGATCGCAGCTGCCTCATGTGAATACTGCCGTTGTGTCCTTGGGCAAGACACTTAACCCAACTCGCCCCCCAGTATCTGGGGTGTGAATGTGTGTGTGAATGGGTGACTGGTTCCTTGATGTAAAGCGCTTTGAGTGCCTTGACAGTAGAAAAGCGCTATATAAATGTGACCATTTATTCAGACCTCTAATGGGCTATTAGTCTCCCCTTTGTCTTTGTGGGACCCTGGGTCACTCACCCTGAGTACCTGATTAGCATCTAAATGTCCTGGTCCTCTACCTCTCCAGGGTTTCAAGATCCCATTGTAGACTACAGGCAGGTTGAATCTTAACCCTCCATTTCTGTTTAAAGAAGGTCTTTCTTTTTTTTTAACAAAAATAGCTTCCTTGACTCCTCTTTCAAACCATCTTTTCTCCCTGCTTAAAACCTTCACCTCACCGTCTTCAAACAAGTGATTAGAGGCTTCAAGATGGAGATGCACGGTGCTCTGAGGTCCTGAACTTGTATTTCTTCTGTGCTGATAGAGTCTCTTGTGCAGAGGCTGTTTAGTCTCACCTATGTAACGTTCTTTACAACTTTCTTCACTGCATTGGATCGAATAAACTACATTGCTCTGTTTTTGAGTCGGCAACTTGTCCTTAGGATGAACCAGTTTTTGTCTTAAAGTGTTTCCTGGTTTAAAATAAACAGGGACTTCATGTTGTCTAAAAATTCTCTGTAGTTTTTCCGACAGTCCAGAGACATAAGGGATAGAAACACCCTTCCTTC
Organism: Eucyclogobius newberryi; assembly: GCF_026437365.1. Classification (NCBI taxonomy): domain Eukaryota; kingdom Metazoa; phylum Chordata; class Actinopteri; order Gobiiformes; family Gobiidae; genus Eucyclogobius; species Eucyclogobius newberryi. The sequence goes on from NW_027315834.1 coordinate 23,909,502, forward strand.
TCTGTTCAGTTTCCCTTTTGTCCTGCTTCTTGGTTCTCTTGGTTGTTGAGTAACCCCGCGTGGGCACTCAACAGAGTGAAGAGAACCACAAAGACAAAGGGGAGACTAATAGCCCATTAAAGGTCTGAATAGGCATCTCGGTAGATACAATAGGTTAAGTTTCGGTTGAAACAAACAACAAACTCGTTCCACTTCAGGAAGGCTCCGCCCAATGGGCTGGACTTACCACAGAATAGTACAAATATCGGAGTTCTCGACCTAAATTCCCTATTGACAATGACTCTTGGATGAGAGTCGAAACGTCAATTATTTTCTAACCGAGTCCAGATGACTACAACTGAAGCTTTTTCTACAATTACAGGAGAGGATACAAAACTCACCTCTGTGAATTTTATTCTTAAGTAAAATGGCAATCAGTGGGTGCAAGAAGAGAACAGCACTGCCTTTTGTTTGTATATAAGGCTCTATTTGGCATTTTGACAGATTATTTATCAAGTTTATTGCACATCAGTTCAGCTATTCACCGTTTGAGGTCTCAGGACATTTTTATCTTACAGTCCCATCGGATCGACACAGAGACTTTCAACAGCTTTGCCCCTGTCGGGTCAAGGACGGGTCAAGGACTACCCACAGTGTTTTTTTAAAAAATATTATTTAGTTTTATATTATTTATACCATATTGTATGTATAAATGTGGTTTTATCTAGTGGTTGATCTTATTGAATGTTTTATTTGTGTTTTGTTTGTTAGTTGCCTATTTTGTGTTGTGTTTTAACAGGGTGCCTAGGAAAAAGAAAACTTTTCTCATTGGGTATTCCCTGTATAAATAAATACAATGAATGAATCAGCCAAAATCAAGACACACACACACACACACACACACACACACACACACTTTAAATTTTGTCTGTTTGTTGGCCAACTTCCAACTTGATTTTCCACTTCAGTGAACTCTAACCATGACGTTTCTTGTGCTGGGTGGTTCCCTGAGATCTCCTTTCCCGACTCTAACTTTACCAGCCTCTACTGCAGATAACTCCCTTTCTGCCTAATTTGGAACAGACATATTTAAAAAAAAGTTCAGAAGTCTCTTCTGGTTTCTATAATTATGTAAATATATATTTGTGTTGATCATCTTCGATCAAATGAATTTTAGCATATGAAGGTTTCACACAAGTGTATGGTTATTATGCTGAGGAAATGTGTCCTCCTTCAATGCTGCTGAGGCTGAGGAGCAGTGGGCAGCCGCAGTGCAGCGTCCAGAAATCCAAATCTGAAGCTAGGCTTGGTCAAGACTACCTTATCTAGATGATTTTCTTTTTAGTGGTCGTATATTCTTGGACCGCTTGCTGAATAAGGCAACAGCAAATGAGCTTGTAGTAAATCTTAAATAATACCCACAAAGAGTTATGACCCTTGCTGACATTATGCAGTTGCACACCTTCCTCCTCCCGTTCAGCGATTTATCTCTTGCCTGCCAATAAAGCTGAACATCAAAATGTCCCATGTATGGGAGAGGGTTGTTATCAGCCACACAGATTTATTAAGTCAATGCAGCATTACACAAAAGAAGACACATTTGAAATATAAGTTACATTTTGATTTGACTTGGTAGATGTGAGAGAAGACAGACAGTATACATAAGCCAAATAGTGTTGACAAAGTCATAGAGATCTGCTTTTACACAGTGCCTGAAAACAACCAGCATTAGCATTTACAAAAGTTATTTAACTGGTTAGAAAGTGAGTACTTCAATCAGACACTCTTATTCAAGAATCATTTTGACTAATGTTGAATTGTATAGAAAATATCAGCTATACATGCAAAAGAATATGCAGAAAATAGCCATATACAGTGAGGAAAATAAGTATTTAAACACCCTGCAATTTTGCAAGTTCTCCCACTTAGATTGTATCCAAAAATCACATTGTATGATTTTTAAATGATTTATAATTTATTTATATATTGCAAATAAGTATTCGAAGACTTGCCAATCTCCAAGACCTGTTAGTCTGCCTTTAAAAAGTCCACCTCTGCTGCACTGTGTGCAAACCTAGTCTAACAGGAAACATTTGACCTCTGTAATTGTCAACAAAGGCTTCTATACCAAATATTAACATAGATTTTCTCAGGTGTTCAAATACCTATTTGCAACAACATACAAATAAATTATTACGTTATTATTATAGGATCTTAAAGAGAAACAGCCAGAAATAGATATATCACATGGGTATCGCTGTGATGTGATGGAGTCACCAATTATCCCTCCTACAGAGACCCGAGCCAAACACAATTACAGGCAGTCACACTACACACTGTCAAGGTGATGTGTAATATATTTATATCGCCATATTGCATTTGAGGGTTTGTTTATTGTTACACACAACTCGTTACGCATTAAACTAGGTCTGTGCCATTGATTAATCACAACCATTACACTCCAAGATTACAAAATAGAAAAAAGATTTACAATGAAGATTTTTTTTTTTGTAGAATATGTTCCTAACAGCCTTTTTCATCTTTTTATTCTCTTAATAGTAATCAAACGATGCACCGCCCTCTGTCTGTGCAAATAATAGTTTGAATAATTGTGATCTCAATTATGATTAAAACTATTTAGATATTTATTTTTCATAATTTCATAATCACCCTTACAGCAAATTACACTAAGTAAACAATAGTATTCACCATAATAATAAGACAATAATAATAATAATTATAATAATTGCTGATATTTTGTATCATTGCAGTGTCATGGGCACTGGGGTTTAAAATGTTTGAAAGTAATTTTATTCATGATTTGAATGTTTCTAAATAGAAAACAATAAATTCTGCAATTATTAAGATATATCACACATGTCCTTTTAATAGCCCCTTTCCAATATCCTTTGTATCAGACTTACCCTATAACCATATTGTGTCAGTGTATTTTAGTGCACATTTAGGATGATGGATACTGTTTACAGTAAATACAACAATAGTAACAGTAGAAAAATTCCATTGTATTGTACCTTTTTCCTCTTTGTCATCTTCTTTCTGTTATCTCCACAGAGCAAGGAGCCATGAGAGAAGAGCCATCGAGACGGGCAAAAAGATGTAGTCGATAAAATCTAAAGTGATGGAATTATGATTGACAGAGAAAGACTATTTTGGAACATCATAGATCCTAAAGTGATACAGTTTCTGTTGGATCCAGAGATCGGCAGGAGACAAGCCAATAAGATGTAAACACCAGAACTATGGCCTGGCTGCATTCCCTTGCTTCCTGTATCTTGTGTACAGGTTATTGCAAACTTCTTACCATTGGACACTGGAAGAAAGGATGGAAAATAAAGAACAACGTCACACAACGTCATTGACAACTCTCAAGACATAAAGAGTTGATTTGGGGATTATTTTTTTATTATTATTATTATATTTTTTTTGAGAGGGATAAGACTATTTTTTTCTTTTTTTGGCACGTTTTCTCATTACAAATTGGACTTAATCCATTTTGCAAAGTATTTTTTTTTAAGTTTTTGTCAAATCCTATATGGCACAATATCCAATAGAGTATGATACATCTATTTTCCTGCAATAGAACAGGTTACTCATGAGTGCCACAAAAAGATAAGTCTCTAGTTTGTGATGGATACTCAAATAGGCTCTGCCTGCACTTAATTGTCACTTTGTGAATGTTGGGTGACCAAGAGAAATAAGAGAAATGGTGAGCAAAGAGCCGAGCCACTTGCTCACTGGCCAAACTAATAGTAAGAGCACCTTGGCAGACAAGCTGCCTGGGACTATGACTGTGCGCTCTGTACTGCTTAATCGAGACTCCCCTGATATTGAAAGTCGTCTTAAGAAGAGACGTAACCGTACTCACCAAGTTCGCTTTAAAGATTTGGAAGATGGTAGTAGCAGCAGTGGAAACAGTGGAACGGGTGAAAACAATATCAATCAAAGAACTTCTACCGATCGTTCAAGTCCACATCCTATACGTAAACATGGAAGCAGGACTCCTCTGCCATGGGCAGATGAACCACACATTAGTAGTCTACCTGGCCAAACCTCTGTGGTCGGCGCTGTGCGTGGGGACATGGCAAGTACCATAGAAGTAGTGGCTGCTTTCTTAGCTAGAGCTCCACCTCACCCATTAACACCAGGTCCAACACGCAGATGTTGGACTCCACCTCAGGCCAATTCATTAACCTTGCCAATGATACGGAAGCCCAGCACCAGCACAGCAATTCAGACTTCCCCATGTCTAAAAAAGCCCCTCTCCACCCACACACGTAGCCACAGCCTGGGAGACTCAGTAGGCATTGATGGTGATGATGAACATGACTCCCAGGATGAAAACTTTTTCCACAATCACATATCTGCTCATAGGCCCAAGGATCTTAATGGCGCATCTGGATGTTCAGAACGAACTACTATAGAACGGAGATCAAAATCTAGGACGGAAATGAAATCAGCTGTTACTGTTGTAAAGAATCCAAGACACAGCGGCCCTCCTTCAGTCAGTAATATTGAGCCACGTCACTGTTCCTCTGTTTCATCCCAAGTCGGTCCCAAACGCCAGGGTAGTAGCACCCCTTCATTAGTCAGAAGAAGAAAGCGTTTTAGTCGGACTACCAGTGACCCTGGAAAGGAAGTGCATTACTGCACTACCCCTACACAGACTGAGAGCCATAGTCTGTCTCCACCTCGCTCAAATACAAAGCTGTGTAAGACTCAAATTCTAACTGAGATTCCATCTTCATGTCCAGACACATCAAAGTACTTCACCACCCAAAGTCAAACTGAAGGCCACACTCAGTCCTCCCCAGTAAATCACCAGACCCTACCTCCTGATGGCATCCAAACACAAAAAAGGTCATCTTCCTGTCACACTCCCCATGCGTCTTCAATAGAACCTTGCACTACCCAGCCACAGTCACAGAGCCCATGTGCTTCCCAAGAATTGCCAACATCGGTGGACACAATGCAAATTAGGTCTGAGAGCCTCGATTCTTCCCTTGTGAAGGATCGAGAATCTCTTCCAAATCAAACCGTGCCTTACAATTTTACTCAATTACCACCATGTTTACAAACTCATATTGATCACAATAGTGCCAATAAGGCTTCTTTCTCAGTAGAAAAACCTACATGCTCCAATTCAACAAAACTACTGTCTAGTCCCTACTCTACTGTAGCAACTGTTGCTACAGCACACTCTGTAACTCCCGTTGTTACACCACAATCTGTGATCATTGATGTTACAACATATTCTGTTTCCCCTGTTGTTACAACACACTCTGTAACGCCTGCTAATTCACAATGGTCTGGAACCAATGATGATGGCCCTCTTGCAACACCCCACTCTGTAGACCCTGATGCAACACAACACACTGTTGCCACTGTTGTTGCACCATACTCTTTAGCACCTGTTGTTACACCACTTTCTGTAACCCCTGCTGTAACACCAAACTCTGTAGCCCCTGTTGTTACACCACACTCTGTAACCCATGTTGTAACACCCAACTCTGTAGCCCCTGTTTTTACACCACACTCTGTAACTCATGTTGTAACACCAAACTCTGTAGCCCCTGCTGTAACACCAAACTCTGTAATCCATGTTGTAACACCAAACTCTATAGCCCCTGTTGTTACACCACTTTCTGTAACCCATGTTGTAACACCAAACTCTGTAGCCCCTGCTGTAACACCAAACTCTGTAACCCATGTTGTAACACCAAACTCTATAGCCCCTGTTGTTACACCACAGTCTGTTGCCCCAGTTGTGACAGCAAACTCTCTAGCTGCTATGGATACACCATACTCTGTAGCCCCTGTTGTTACACCACACGATTTTGCCCCTATTGTAACATCGCAGTCTGTAGCGCCTGCTATTTCTCTTTCAACTCCCGTTTTTACACCACATCTAATTCCAGATTGTTCAGTCGTGTCTCACCCTGCAGTAATTTTGCCTGTTTTCTCTTGTAGTACATCATTATCAGTGATCCAAGATTGTCCTCCTACTATTTCAAACACTGATTCACCCATACCATTAACATGTTCTACTCCAAGTTCTGTTCCAAGAAGCTCTCTTATTGTGCCCCCAAATGTAACTGATACAACAAGGCATGTCCCTACCCCTGTAAATGTAATGTCTCTACTGCCAAATGCAACATCACCTACAAATGTAGCTCCTTGTACATTTGTAACCCAAACTGCCATATCTTGCACATCAATATCCTATTACACTACTACACATCCAGTTGGTCCGACAGGTCTTCAGTCACACATTCTGCCCCCAGCTTATGCCACTCTTGTCCAAACCGTATCACATTGTAACATACCTTGTCAGGTTTTGCAAAATACTGTTAGCGCCAAAATAACCCCCTTCTCTTCCCCTGTTCCAAAACTCAAATCTTGCACATCTCAGCCTATACTAGTGAAAACGTACACATCCAATCTTCCAATTATGCAGCAGTGTGTAACACCAACTAAAACTGCTCCCTTATACTCTTCCACATTTCGCGCCGCACCACCTTACACTCCCCCCTTTCAGACTCAGGTAAAGAGGGGCTTACGGCTTCCGCCTCCACCACCTCCTCCGCCTCCTTACACTCCACGTAAAAACACAAATCAGCCTGCAACTCAAATCTCTGTGCTCAGGACCGACAAGACCACTGAGAAAGACAAAGATGGAAGTAAAGACATTCAAGAGGATGCTAAATGCAAGGAATCACCCAAGATGAGTGGAAGAGCCAGCACTCTGAAACACAGGGCCCAAACTCCACCAGTTGCTCTCATGAAGGGAAGGGGCTCCCCTGCTAAGGCGTGTTTTAAGTCCAGCTGTCTCAGTTCAGCCCATGCTCAACTAGGAGTTCTACATAAAATGCTCTGCTCAGGCGCTAGACCTAGGCCCAATACCCCATGTCAATTTCCTCTTCCTCAAAGTCAGCAGGGCTGCTCTAGGGTGAGGAGGTGCTCTGTTCCTGCAGAACGTCCAACAGCCGGACCATTGACTCCTGCTCAAGCTGACACACTAAGACAGGTCCAAGAGATTTTGGGGGGGTTGATGTCTGGAGCCAAGTGCAAATTGGACCCGTCTATAGTGACTGAAAAGTTGCTGAGTCCCAATGGACCACTGCGCGACATTCGTAGCCTGCAAACCCAGCTTCAGAGCTTAGAGGGAGTCCTGGAGACGAGCCAGAATACCATTAAGATTCTGCTGGATGTCATACAAGACCTTGAAAAGAAAGAAGCTGTTCGTGATGGGTGAGACAATATTTCACTTGATTTTTATTTTAATTCAGGATTGTACCTCTATTGTGATACAGAACGCCCTGGTTAATTTCTGTTGTGTAGCTTTATAGGGTACTGTTTTTGGAAATGGGTTGGTTGGATTTTATGTTTATTAGGACCAAGCCCGGCGAGAGACTTCAAATTTAAAGTAGTAAACATTGACAAATACACGTAAGTGGCCTCGAAAATTAGAGCTCAGTGAGCTCTAATTTTGAGTCAAGACAACTCAGTAGCGCCACCATAAAAATCGATTAACATGGGGCCAAAAACAATATCACAATTTTTAGAAAATTACAAAAAATATCAGTGTTTCTTCAAGAAAAATGATTGAAAAATTTTAATAGAGCGTTTGGAACATTTTAAAGTTGAACGCAACAATATGCAAATTAAGTTGCTTTGTAATAAAAGACTCTCTTGCACCCTCTTCAAATTTAATTTAAAAAAATAGTTTAGTGTAGACAACTGCAAGAAATTACTTGGGTTTCATTTGTAACAGGGCACAATGTGACAGTCACGTGACTTTAGCTCGAGTCCTTATAAGAGAAAAGTGTAGGTCGAAAAAAAAGTTTCCCTAAGGCTGAGCAAAATAATATGTCTGTTTGCCGTAACCCGACCGACCCGCTATGAAACTAGCCGACTGAAAAATAAATATCAGCATATTGCTGAAAAAACATCAAAATCTTTTATTTTTCAATTATTTCTCCGACTCACCGACCGGTCTGTCCTGATCCACCATGTCAAATATTTTATCACGCTTGTTAACTTTACTTTCATCTCCTCAAAGGACTGATAACGCACCGCGTAACACATGCGCGTGATCATTTTCAGTCCTCCACATGCATCAGTAACAAAACAGGGCACGCGATAAAGCCGTCATATTGCCTTTAACAAGATGGTTTACCCTTGTCGGCGCCACTGAAATGTCCAGAGTAATGACAGGCTCTATCAGAGTGTGAAATTTGACTTACGCAAATGCATTCTGGGATTGAAACACGCCCAGTAGCGTCATCACAACAAACATGGCGGCGCCCGTGTCCCCCACATGTTGCCCCCGCTCGCCTTAGCTACCAAAATAAAGGATAGCGGCATACAAAAGGCTGATTGAAATATCTTAAAATCGTGAGATTTAGTCTCCCGATCGGGTTGATAGAGACGTTTTCCGTCATTGACTGTTGAAGTCTGACCCCTGGTGATCACTCCGACTCAAAAAATGACAAAATTTTGATCTTTTTTTTTGCCTTCAAAGTGAAAAAAATAAGAATTTGCCTACCGACCGAGCCAGATGAAAAATGTTGACTCGGGTTACAGCAAACAGACAATTTATTTGGGGTAGCCTAATTATTATAATAATTTTTGTTTTTCTTCTCCTACAAACCTCCCCATTTTTTATCCCCTGAACATCAACGAAAACGTGATATTTATTTTTCTACCCAATATTCAAGGACGGTGAAAAATTTGTTTTTTTGGTGTCCAAAAAAGTTAATGTCGCCAAATGTCTTGCTAGCAATTTCAAATGTGGGAATGACAAGCCATTTGCAATTTTTTAAGTGTTAAAACTTGTGTATCTGGCATGCAATGTTCTATTTTCCGGCACATATATACGTTTTGTGCAAAATGATTGGCCGAGAGCAATGATGTACACAATATAGAGCTATATTTTATGGTTGCCTTACAGCGCCCCCTTGAATATTTTAGTTAAGTAGACAAAGAAAATCTGGCATAAACATCCTTCTTACCATTCTGAACAAAAACCACTATCTGCAAGCATGTTACCGTGGCAAACTTGGCAAAAATCAGCACGCGCATACACACACACTCACACACACACACACACACACACACGGTCAGAGAAATTGTAAGTTAATGTGTCCTTAATTGTTTCTGTGATGGCCTTTTCCCTGCCACCAGAAGCATGTTCCATTTATCTTGTAGGGGTTTTGAGGCCCAAATACATAGTTCTGAAATTGAGTGGGATGGTGGTGTGGTCTGCAATGCCCTAGTAATTTCTTTCCAATATTTTTGTGCAATAGGACACTCCCAGAAAACATGATAATGATGTGCCTCCTAGCAACCACCATTTCTCTGACATTCAGCCCCTCCCTGTGAATAATGAGCACTTTGACTTGGTGCTATAAAAAAAAAAAAAAAACGGGCAACATTCTTCCAACAGTATTCTTACAAAATTACCCTCTTTTTTCCCATTTACAGATTTTATGTTTCACACGATTTTTGGGTCAAAGTTGAGCCTTTTTACATTAAAGTTTTGAATGTGAAATTAGTGAGTTCCTTAGGTAATTGGAACTGTAAGCCTGAGGCTAACAAGAGACACTCAGGGGCCAAGGGCCAATTGTGACTAGAAATAGCCATCGAGTAATCTATGACATGCCTTGATATTGGCTTTACACAGCAGAAAGAACACAGTCACAACTGTTTGGTATCTGAGACTAGGTTTTTGAAATATCAGCTCATATCATAGCCCTTGAGCCTGATATTTGCTTCTTTTACAGTTTATGTTGCTGCTAGTATACATAGTATAGTATAGTTTGAATCAGTGACTGAATCTAATCAAAATCCCCAGTTCATTTAATGACTAAATACTTGGCTAAGAAATGTGACACAGATAGAGCATTTTGTTCTTAGTATTGAGGCTAAGTCTGATGCATGCACACTTGACTTTACCTCATAAGCATTATTTTATGCCTGGAGAGAGATAGTGAGTCACAGTTTATATAACCGCCTGAGCTGGTTGGATGAGGTATCATTCATTGAAAATGATTCAAGGGTTGATTTTGCAGAGGACATTGCAGATGTGCAGCTATACACTAATTTATACTGGAAGAGAAATGTTTGTCCACACACATGTGAGAGCATGTGAACACACAGACAGATGCATTTATGAAAGTGTTTATTTTACCCCTGATATGTCATCTCCATGCTTGTCCACAGAAGACATTTGTACAGAACAGGACAGGACATTGAGAACTGTGGCACCTGCAGGGACTGTGCCTGCATCATCTACAGGTAATTCAATCTTTGTATGTGTTTGAAAAGCATTATCAATAAAAAACACAAACATTTATAAAACTATACAGAAAAGATCAAATGTATTTAAAAAAAAGGTTTATTAAGAAAATAATTATTTACATTTATTATTTAAATCACGATTAATGTGACCATGTGGGTGATATTGTTTGAAAGTGTCAGAAAGTGTCACCTTCTTTTAAGTGTTACACTTTTGTGCAGCTATAGAAACATGACAGAAACCTGTTTTATCTGCTCATCAATATCTCCCTGAACGGAACAGGTCTTTCTCACTATTCACTGCTGACTTGACATCCTTTACTGCTGCGGCTGCTGCTGCCTCACGGACAGATGAGGATGATTCATGTCTACATATCATATCTTTTTAATACTTAAACGACATCAGCAGAGATGGGAATGGTGGACAAAAAGAAAAGAAACATTGACAGAAACTATTATGGGATATTTTAATTATATCCTTAGGGTTCAGATGATAAATTACCAAAACTGCCATGCAATTAACAGTTGCTAAATAAAACTAAATAAAACAAAATATCATACATTTTGAATGGGCAAAAAGTTCTCAATCGTCAATGGCAATTCACCCATGACTTGTGAATTGCACTCACTATGAGATGAAATAAACTATACTGTGCATATAAGACTGTACTGCCGTATTTAAGATAAGATAAGATAATCCTTTATTGTCCACACATGGGGAAATTTCATAAAAATTTGGATAAATACTTTTGTGTGAATACTAACCCTACCTAGTATCATAGATTGTATTCTAAATTGTTTTGTTTTGACAATAAATCCTTGTTCTTTACTTCATTAAGATAAAATGTGTGTTAAAATGCGAGCAAGGTAAATAGGTCTTCAGAATGGTTTGATGTTTCTGCACAATGTGTACTTTTCAAGCTCATAAAGAATCTTCGTCTGATGTATTTTTCTGTAGTTACAGGAGAACATGAAAGCGTTATTAGCTAAAACAGCAAACAATGTTTTGCATGCTGTAACTGTTACACGTTTTCCCTTTACTTTAATGTCCATCCATGTGAAATCTGCCTTGTTTGGCTGCATGAGGCAGAATATAACACATGTTGTGTGATGCATAATAAGTGTTTGTGCCCTTGAATATTACAAATTCAAAAAAGGTTGATATTTCTGGTGGTAAAAGTCATTACATGCGTGTTAATATGTCTGAAAGTTATAATTAGTCATTGAGGTTGTGATTTCCCTTGTTATTCTTTTTGCTAATTGAGCGTCTGCGTGATGTCACGCAGGCACTATATGTTCTTGTATTTTGAGTGATGTCACACATTTTTTATTATTGTTGTTGTTGTTGTTGTTGTTTTATGGCGGTTGGCATCCAATTGTTGCATTACCGCCAGACTTTATTATTATTATATTTAGTATTAGTACTTTGAGTGTCTGCGGAATTCTTTGATTCTTTAGACTTTATTCTTTAGGCTTTTTTGACGGAGCCAGTTGAGCGAGCGAGAGAGAGAGAGAGGGGGGGAGAGGGAGAGAGGGGGAGATGGAGAGAGAGAGAGAGAGAGAGAGAGAGGGGAGAGGGAGAGAGAGAGAGGGAGAGGGAGGGAGTGATAGGGAGGGAGAGGGAGCGAGAGAGGGAGGGAGGGAGAGAGGGGGAGAGAGAGAGAGAGGGGAGAGGGAGAGAGGGGGAGAGGGAGAGAGAGAGAGAGAGAGAGAGAGAGGGGAGAGGGAGAGAGAGAGAGGGAGAGGGAGGGAGTGATAGGGAGGGAGAGGGAGCGAGAGAGGGAGGGAGGGAGAGAGGGGGAGCGAGAGAGAGGGAGGGGGACACCTACACACACGGGAGGGGGAGGTGGCGGAGAGGGAGGGGGAGAGAGAGGGAGAGACGCAGACACTCTAGCAATGGCTTCAGCCATTGCAAATTTTCTAGTGTTATATGAGCTACATGAAAACAGGAGTTCTAAAAAGGAACTGAATCCCTGTGGGGTTCACACAGGCCTAATCAGATCTGTATGCTGTCTCCATGAAGGAAGGGGGAGGGCTCTGATAGGGATTAATGACTTTTGACCGAAGGCTTGTAGCTGAACCATAAAGCTACGTACAGACCGCCGCGGCCTAATCGCGCCCCACGCAGAATTTGAGCGCGTGTACATTTGAAAGGTTTACGCACCAGACGCGCGCTATCGACGCCCCGACCACTGTACACAGACACGCGTATGGCGCGCTTGAGCTGTCTGCGCACATGCGCAGTAGAGGTGTTGTCGCATGAGCAGTGGAGTTGTTTGTTCATTGTGTAAAATGACGGATATCGAGAGCGTTTTTGGTTTTCAAAACTCTCACACGGAGGCGCCGGACTTGTTTCTGTTTCTGTATTCCACCGTGAATACATCGTAGAGCTCCTTTCTCCCACAAACAGCCACAATCGGTCTTTCGTCTGCTTGGGGAATTCCACGGGGAATACCGAGGGGCAATACGTACGTACGTACGTCACTGGAGCTTCAGCTCTGATTGGCTGCTGTGGCTGCTGCTACGCTTCAGCTGCCATAGACCTCAACATATTTGAACGCGTCGTGTAGCCGCTTTCGTCGCCTTGGCCGGCTCATACGTGCGCTCAAAGCGTCGAGAGCGTAAAAAAACGCACCAATCGCGCCGCAAAAACGAAGAAATCGTGCCGCGGATAACGCACTACGTGCTCGACGCGCGTTTACCATAGACTTTGAAAGTAAACTGGACGCTTTGGCCGCGGCGGTGTGGACGGGCCTTAAAGGTCCCATAACATGCAAAATCGACTTTTCAGAGCTTTTAACCTTCTTACATTGCTATTTGTGCTTCATATATGTACCCAGAGTGTTTTTTTTGATTGATTCCCGCAGTTTTTAGCTATATTACAGACTATCTCCTTCCCGCGAATCTCCAAACTGACGGGCGGTGGGAGCAAGACCGCGTCATAATCACAGGCATCATCCCTCCTCACCCCCCCCCCCCCCCTCTCCACCCCCCCCCCCCCCCCCCCCTCACCCTCCCGTCTGCCGCCTCCCGCCCCCTTCCCCCCGGCTCCGCGCTGCTCCAGGCTAACCCGTGTCTCCCCATACAAGCCCGGGAGTTTTTCTGCTTCGATTTACGATGAAACACGGTTCAAAGAGGCCCAAAACTTCATTAATGATATCGCACTCTTTACTATTATCACAATGGTGACGGTTTATGTGGCAGTTGATGCAGCAACCGGGAAAATAAACGGAGAGAAGTTCTATCCGATACCGAAAAACCAGGAAATAATAGCGCGATGGACATAAGACTTTCCTCTCTCTCTCTCTCTCTCTCTCTCTCTCTCTCTCTATATATATATATATAAAAGTCTGTTATCTGTTCTGCGCACGCTGTAGAATAAACACCAGTTTTATTTAGTCTCAAAGTAGACTCTTTCTCACTCACTCGCGTGGAGCGGCGCACCGCGGAGCTAACAGCACACAGCTGTGGGGCCTACGTCACGGGTGGGCGGGGCACACACGCTCTCTGAGACTACGTCACGGGTGGGCGGGGCACACACGCTCTCTGAGACTACGTCACGGGTGGGCGGGGCACACACGCTCTCTGAGACTACGTCACGGGTTGGGCGGGGGAGCGAGATAGCTCTTCGCAAGGGTGGGGGCGAATGTCAAACTGAGCCGTTTGCATTTCCGGGTTGGTGAGGGGGTCCAAGGTCTGGGTGATATTTCTTAACTATTATGTTAAGGGTGTTGCACAACACTCATTATTATCAATTATACACTTAGGATAGACTACGAAACGTGAAAAAAAGCATGTTATGGCACCTTTAAGTCCACTACAGTTTCTTTTAAGACAAGCCCTCCATGCTCTTCACTGAAGACCAGATCATTGAGAAGAGTGTTGCTGAGGAAGCAGTCTTGTGTTCACTGTGTCTTTTCTTTGCTTGGTGTTCCTCTAGAAAGGCTTGTTTTTCCAAACTTATTCACTGGCTGCCAAGGCTGTTTAAGCATAGGTCAATAAATTCCTCCTCTCATTACAGATGGATTTTTTGTGATTCTGGCAGAAGGGAGAGGCAACAAGATGCTATTTCTTACTATCTCGCACAGCTCTTCTGACTGCAGTCTACAGTAACAAATCCTCACTCTGTATTTTCACACGCGCCCCCCAATGAATCAGTAGTTTCCGTTGGACACCATACTGAATGATGGAACTATAATGAGTGCTAATTCAGAAATTACACTATATATTATTATTGTTTTGTTGTCATTCAAATATTATATATATATATATATATATATATATATATGATTGATCTCATTATTTAAAATGATCACTTTGTTCTCAGAAATGCTACACTGCTTTTTAAATTTTCAAAAGAATTGTGTTAGAAAACAGTAAAATTGTTCTTTTGTGCTTGGAAAAGTGTTGCATCAAGGAGGCCTACACTGCCAGAACAAGGCATCCACTTCATCTTGATCTGAGCATCCACCTCATACCCACGTAGAGGTCAGTGTTCAAATCTAACAAACCAGTAAAGAAGACAATATTTGGTCAGAAGATGCCTCAGAGGAACTAAATGGATGCTTTCTGTGTCGTCAGGGATTGCATCCAGAAGAAAAGCTTTAAAGTAAATGACACAGCAGCTGAAAAGGCTGCACAAAAAGAACTTGCAAGACAGAACTCAAGCAGAAATATGCATTTCATTTTGAGAGCGACACCTTTAGTGCCTCTTGTGATGTTGCTAATGAAATATCTTACGACACTTCTGACAGGATAGTAATTGATTTGGAGTTGGTTATGATAGTGTTAAAAAGATCCCCACCAAGGTTGGGCAAGAGCCTTCAAAAAAGGAGTTTGTTACCTGTTACTTTTCCCTAAATAATCTGTGTTAGTAACTGCGTTTCTGAGTGATGAAAGTTATTAATTACCAAGTAACTACTAAATAGAAATTAAAAAATCTCAAAAACTACACCCACAGCTTATTTTTAGTCTTATTTTGCTTTCCAGGACTAGCTCAAAACCAAGCTCAAAGCCTTAATACACAGTCAACTGCACAGCTACAACAATAACACAAACAACTGTTATCTTCATCAAACAGCGCTTCTACCAAAATCAGGATATCATGCCGAAAGTCGAAAGACAAATCTCTTGATTTACCGGTCGGTCTATGTTCCTACCCTCACCTATGGTCATGACAGAAAGGACAAAATGAGCGGTCGAAATGAGTTTCCTCCACCGTGTGGCTGGGCGCTCCCTTAGAGATAAGGTGAGGAGCTCAGTCACACGGGAAGAGCTCGAAGTAGCGCCGTTGCTCCTCCACGTCGAGAGGAGTCACTGAGATGGCTCGGGCATCTGTTCCGGATGCCTCATGGGCACCTCCCTGGGGAGGTGTTCCGGGCATGTCCCACCGGGAAGAGGCCCCGGGGAAGACCCAGGACAGGCTGGAGGGACTGTCTCTCGGCTGGCCTGGGAACGCCTCAGGGTCCCCCCGGAGGAGTTGGAGGAAGTGTCTGGGGAGGAGGACGTCTGGGAGTCCCCGCTTAGACTGCTGCCCCCGCGACCCGGCCCTGGATAAGCGGAAGAAAATGGATGGATGGATGTTTGCATAAAGCTTTGGTCCTGACTAGCACCTTGGTCATAAGTGGATACTTTGATTAGTACTTAATGGAGTAAAATTTATGGGAAAACAGTGGGTTATAATGTTTAACCCAATCACAGTATTTATTAGTCTAGAATGACAAGCATTTAACATTCAGTGAAATTAAATGCAACACAAGCATTGTTAAATGCAGATTTCCCCTCTAAATATTCAAAGATGCATGTATTGATTCTAGGGGTTGATTTCCTGCAGACAACATTAGCACATAATCTGTCAACTGTTCAGCCCCAATCTGCTTTTCCGTGATCTCTCCAATGGCCACATTGTCTGAATTAGACAAGAAATACTGATAATACTGATCCCAACCTGCAGAACCCTTTATTATTTGTTCAACCCCACTACAACTGGATCTTTAAGAGTCAATGAGAATGAAAATAGACATTGTTGTAGAAAACGTTTAACCAGATATGAGAGGTATGAGTTTGTCTATAGAAGATTTGTCAGATTCTTGACTCTGACCTTTTGCTAAGAGCCCGAGCCAGAGGTTTACAGAGCTGTGTGTGTTTCTGTGTGTGTGCTCGTGTTGGACAGAGAAGAGAATAGAGAAGAGGTGTGTGTGAGATGTGTAAAGGGCAGGCTAGGCAGTTCTTCTGCAGTAATCCATCTTCACTTCAGGGCTGAGCCGTGGAGCAATAGGCAGCTCACAGGGGACAAGCAGGAAATACACCATAGGCACTGCTCGCATTGATGTGTGAACTACACAGAGGAAACCTGCAGCACGGCCCTTTTAAATAGGATAAACACACAAAAACACTATATTTTTATTGCTGACAATATGGCTATTACAGATATATGGAATGTGCAATGATAGTAGAGAATATGGTCACAATGTGCTGACCCACAAAAAAATCTAGATTTTCCTTTGTGAAAAACATACTCACGTTATGTATTCTCACACAAGCAGCATTGATTTAAAATGCCATTGCTCCAATAACCTGTTTTCACCAATTCTAGACACAACCACTGGTCTTGACTTACTTGGTGCTCCATTTTATTTCGTTAATCTGTGATGGTATTTTTCAATATTGTGCAGCCATTTTGATATGAATAAAATAAAATGTGCTGCTTGAGATCATGAACTGTAGTTCTCCTTAGACTGCAGGGTCCGGCAGTGCGGCGCTTTGTTGTGATGACATTTCTGATGACGCACTTTAAAGGCACAGAAGGAAATCAGCACTACAGTATTCAACTGGAAAGCAGCAGACTTCTTTCTTTAGTTTAATTGTTTTAGATCAATGTTGCAATTTAGGATTAGTGAGTGTCATTGATTTTAACTTTGTATAAGACAAAATATGTCTTCTTTAATGTTACTGTCAAATTTCCCTGAACATTACACGACTATCATCACACTACTTTAACATAGGGTTTAGTTAAGGGTTAATGCTAGTAATCATTATGCATATATGTGTACAGTGTATGTATGTTATTCTAGTTTATGTTGTCAGTTAATTCATGACACTGTTCTAGTTCCTGTTGTGGTTGTGTTTGTGAGTTTCAGATGTAGTTCTGGTCATAAAACAACAGAATAGACACACAGGACGTGGAATGAGGAGTCTTGTCCATTTGGCAATAATCACATGGCCTTCACACTGGTGCCAGTAGTGAGTGCCAGATGGTGCTCATCTCTGGTGCACAATGTCTTTGAACAGGACGAGAGAGGCAGATCAAGAGTGGCATGTGGCACAGGAAAGCAGGGCCTAATGTGGATGATGTGTCATAGAAATACTAATCAGGCTGGTCACACCCACAGCTAAACGAGATCCCAAAAGCCCTTCCACAAGCACCCACACCAAACCTGCAGCTCAGCTCACTTTCCGCCTTCCTACACTGCATTCATTTTGGCTAATCATTACATATGAATTGCAAATGCACAAAATATTTGCTCAATCTAGTGGAATATTTCTAGTGACATATTTATCTATCCAATCAGGCAGTGGTGAGCCATTAGGGAAATCAAGGTATTCAAAGATTACAATGAGAGTACAAAAGAGAGACATTTCAATTCTATCACTGTCAGTAAACATTGATTTGGAACTTATGCTACATAATTCATACCATTTTAGTTCAAATCGTCCATATATCTTTTTTGTTAATGTTATCAAGATTCTCTTATATTTGCAGGGTTTGTTTTAATGGAGTTAAATCCGAATTCTAAATAATAACTTGATCACAAAATTCTACCAGCGTGCTTTTGTTGTTGTTGTACATGTAAAGGTTACACGTCATATGGACAGGACTAGGACAGGACTAGGACAGGACTCAGACCGGACTAGGACAGGACTAGGACAGGACAGGACTAGGACAGGACTAGGACAGAACTAGGACAGGACTATGACAGGACTAGGACAGGACTAGGACAGGACTAGGACAGGACTAAGACCGGACTCGGACAAACAGGACCCAGCTGTTGCTAATGGCATAAGGAAAACTTTTAATACTGCTGCAAAACTATGAATTACATGTTAATATTGGCTAATATGCATCACAGGCTTCCAAAATATGACTCACCATGTTTAGCGTCAGGGACTAGGCTTAGAGCAAAGCAAATTCACAGATTAGTCATTTATATGTTGGTCTGAGTTCAGTACTGACTTCAATACCGTGGCAAATTTAACACACAAAAGTTACAATTTTGAAAAGCATCATTCTTACCTGGTCATACAACACACAATCTATTTTTGTTAAAAGCCATTTTGCCAAACTGTCAAAGTCTCATTTTGTCATTTTCCAAAAGCATAAACTGATGATCAACCATTTAAGCCTAGCTTTATTACACAGTCAAATAATTTTATATTTGCAACAGTACAACAGTTTTTAGACAGCTATCTCAAACAATCAAACATTAAAAAAACTAGAGCAGTTATTCAAGTATTCAAATATTTGAGTAAATATATAATTTACTAATCAGATGACTTTTGGAGACAATACTTTGCTAAGTGACTTTAGGCCCGTGTTCAAAATGAAGGTTTCACAGATATTATGAGTAAACTTAAGTGGAAAAGTGTTAGCGAAGATTTATTTTAATAACAATGCTGAAGAAAAGCTAACAGACATTGTACTCTTTAGGGTTGTGAGTAAAGGTAAACCAGCTATTCCAAGTAAAGGTATTAATCTTGAGAAATATTAAGTAGGGATTCCTTGATTTGATCAACAAAGGTTTGTATTTGTATTTAGAGTATATTTACTGCACCTCCACTGAAATATTATTACCTTGTGACAGTTGCGTGCTATTATGAGACAGCCATTAGAAATAATGGGCCTTGACTGTGAGTTGTTTGAAGATGGCACGCTGCCACCTCGGCGTCACACTTCTGTCTCAGTTCTCTTCAGTAGCTGCCCATCCATCAGAGCCTTCCGCTTCACAAGTTATCACTCAATATCTCTGCAGTGTTCAGGACAAACAGGTGCTGCTGACTGCACTCAGCCAGTTTTGTCTTTTCATTCACACCAAATAATTTACCAAATCTTTGCACAATGCATTCCTTCCATCCTTTTTACTTTTCCCTTGTACTATTTGCCCCCGGGATTCATCTTTCTATTATAGCGCTGTGATTTCTATTGTATTTCTTTTCTTAATGGAGTCTTGGAACCAGCTTCCTAATGTAAAATTGTAAAGTGTATAATCAAATCACTTGTAGAAAAACGTTTTTACCTTTATTTTTTAAGATTTGGTTTGTTTTCATCAGCGTACTTAAATATATTTATATATTTTAGCGGCTCAAACACTGTCTTAGTGAATGTTAGACAACTGAATTGAAAATAGAAAAATGTCTATTACTGCCATATTCTATCTAGAGTGCAATAGTTATGTCCGGCTGCATTATGTTTGAGGATCCTTGAGTTTTTTGACAATGAGAAGACTTATAGGAAAACAAACGTGTCTCCCGCCGGTTTGAGTCTTCTCTGATCAGTCTTTATACTTCAGACTTAGATATATATGTATCTCCTCATCACTGGCCTTTATACAACTCCTTTATACTTCAATAATCACTTTTGACCTCACTTGCTCTTTCATTTGAGGAGCATTTTGATGCAGGGGTTTTTCTCTGATCTTAAACCTTCTGCCTCCTCATCTGAGGGTTATTTATGCTTTGAGACGGCTGCGCTGTTGTTGATGTTGCAAAGTGTCATGGCGCATAAATAATCGCATCTGCAGTGGTTTTGAAGATCTACACATTAACCCCATGGTGGAAACACAAGTGAGGTGCTGCTTATCATCACAAATAGGGGACATCTGTGACTTTCTGGGAAATATTTTAATAATTGTTTGTAGACATTAGCATTTTTAGTTCAAATTCAACCACCTCATTGAATCTCTGATGCATGAACACAAATACATTTGAAAAAATGCGCCCGCAATTATATGTTTTATAATGGTCCTCTACACCTGGTTTCATTTGAGGTCACATGTCTTTTTCTTTTTTTCAGTTTGGTTTAACTGGTCATGATAATGTATATAAGCTATGAAACATGTCAAAGTCATTACATTTATATCATTACATCTTATCACACTCTTATAAACACTTTTTTTTAAGTTATCTGTTTTTTATTACTATACTTGTGTAACTACTCTGTGTTGCAACAGTGTTTTTTCCCCATTGTGGGACAAATAAAGGGACAAACAAAGGTTATCTTATCTTAGGTTATCTTATCTATTGTCTAATAAAGGAGAAGCAACAAAACGATCCTACTAAAGAAGACAAGATGAATATTCATGATCTATTTTACTCGTGTGACCGCTGGAGTGGTGGACGTGTGCTGGTTACATTTATTCTCATACATTTTATTGCATATACTGCAAGCCCACAACAAAAAGCATAAATCATGAGCTTATGTTTCCCTGAGTCATGTTTATCTGTCAATCAAGCTTATTCTGTCAGCACTATAAAGTCTCATGTCTTCATGAAGCATACATTACAGTGTTGGTCAACGGGTCTGTTTGTATGGATCACATTCTGTTTCACAATTCCCACAAATAAGAAACTACCGTAATAAGTGAGTGGAGAGCAGAGATCTGTGCCAAGACAGTGTTCTGATGGTAAAACAGCTCCAGAAGCTGCTCTCCATGAATGACAAAGCAGTTTGTTGGTACAAATTCGATACAGTTAGACTAATCATTTGCCCTTTTAAAGCCACAGTTTTTTTTTTTAATCCCTTTTCTTCTTCTTGACAACTCTAGCAATCATCTGATTTTATGATTTAAACCCCGAACCCATTCAAGTGCGTCCTGAAATGCACTGTTGCAACTGTAAAATAAATATTGTCAATTACTTTCATTTTAAAGACAGTTTTGTAGAAATACCATCATTAACTGTACATTTATGGGAGTTTAACTGTAAAATAAAAGCCAGCATGTATGTTTGCATGTTTTATTAACTACAAACATATTTTTCTCTGTTGTAAAATTCCAGTAAAATACAGTAAATAAAAGTGCGGCACATTTTATAACGGGTTCATGATTGCAATTCCTAGTTTCATATTTTATCGGCTAAAGACATCTCCAATTAAGTGTCTCAGGATGTGCATTGTGATACAGTGGTCTTCAAAAGCATAAAATAATAATAATGAAAGAAATGAAGTCCTTTTTTATAACCTTTGTACTAAAGTTTGCACAAATGAAGTTATGATTCTGAATTAAGTAAGCGACTTGAGGCGTTATTTGGTGTTCTCTCTCTGCATATGCAATATCTGTGTTTCTGTGTATTTTTGTGAACCGCTTTTTGTCGCACTGTGCTGACACTGCACCACATCTCTTTTTATCGTGAGCCAAATATCCAGTCGGTGCAACATCAATCATGACGGAAATGTTTGCCGTAGTTAGTTTTTATACCTGACACTTTTTAAGTCCATTCTTCAGCAGCACATTCAAGCCTGTTATTCTCCCAAGAGCTATTTCAATCTCTGATTTGGCTTACGCTATGTAATTATCTCACTATTGATTCCATCGCTGCTCTTTTCACTCAGCTTTATATGCTCAGACAAATCCTTGAACTCCAAACATCTATTAAATTTGCTGGCTTTTGTGTCTTACTGCAACTTTTTTATGAAACGAATTATTCTTTTTTTTTAAATCTGTATTTTTTTCTACAATAAACAGAAAGGAAAATTGTTGCTTTGGTGTGGAATTGCACACCAATCGCCGTTGCCAATGTTCTATAATACCAAGGTAGAATTACTAGAAGCCATTATCTGCTGCAGTTGTTCACACTTTCCGCAAAAGCATCCCCAGCTCACACACAGTTGTCAGATTGGGTTCATTACGTCATCAGTAACTCTGAGATTCTTACAGTCGCTGTCACAAGTGTCACATGATGCTACTGTGACCATTGATGTGACCTTTTTTTCTACTTGTAGCAGTAAGACGAGCGGGGCCGCCTGCAGTCCGACTTCAGAACTGTATCGCAGGTGTAAGAGCGTCGCCAGCACGTTTCTGTATCTCTTTGGTCTCCCTGATCCCAAAATGGTGCTTTCTGTTTTGGGAAATGACGGACTTGAGCTGTTGTTCATATGCTTGTCCCTGAAAGGCTCAAGTGCGTGATTTGGAGGTCTCTTGTTTTTCACATTCGGTTTGATGTTGAATCTCAAAGTCACATATCTAATAATATTGACCGTATGATTGCTTAATAAGGTAGCTTTCATGCATTATATTTTGAGTGATCTGAATTAGGGCTGAAAAAACTGAATCAATTAATATCAACTAATCTACTACCAACTGATTTAGTAATCGAATAATGAACTAGTCTGCACTGACTACAAAACAAGGCATGGGCTGAGAAAAAAGGTTTTACAATTCAGACAAAGCAAGAATTACATGAAAATGACACAGGAAACGTGTAAATGTAGTATTTTTTTTATTTAAAAAATCTCTCTGTAAATATTCTCCATCAATATGTCTTTAAGCAGCATCATTTTAGCTTCATCTCGGTCAAATTTACTAAAAATCTGATATTCGCAATCCAAACAACTAATTATTTAATTGCTAGACTAATCGATGAGTAAAATAACCGTTAGTTGCAGCCCTAATCTGAGCTGAGACACTGCGACACAAGTGAACATGTGACAAATATGTATCTCGAAGTCTTAGTATAGTTGGCTCAGTGCACATAAATACAAAGCCCGCGTAAACTTGACTGCACTGAAAGAAACAAAGTTATTAATTATGCATGTGTCAAGGCTCAGGGCACATCGGGCGCATGTGTTTGTGTGCTATTCCCATTAAAAGAGAAACACTCATTTTAAGAATATTTCCCTTTCTTATGTTCTCTGAGAAAATTGCACGGACATGTCGAGTAGATTGCTTTTTCTCTGCTGTATTTCCAATGAAAAGTCTCTCCTTGCCACTCAGAAGCAGAAGAGTCTGGGGAGCACTGATGATCTCTCGCTTCTGCCAACGCTGTATGAATGTTTAATGCACGACAGAATGAAAAAGGACTAAAACCCCGCTCAATTTGTATGCAAATATATACTTTTTAAGATATACTTTTTGTCACTTGTTCTGCCTAACGTGTTTTCTGAGTATAGCTTTTTCACTCTTCAAAATTTACCACGACTTCCATCCACTAACTCACACCAGATTATTCAGATTTTCTCATTAACTATTGCATGCATCCGATTCGTTGTTTTCTCTACAAATAAACCCATAAAACTTAGTCTAAAGCAAACCTGCTTGTTACTGGGGGTTGATTCTAGCGTTAGAGCTGGTTATTGCTCTTGGACAAAGTTTCTCTCTCTTTCTCTTTTATCTTGAAGCTGATAAAGACATTGATATTGGAAAAATATTGCAACAAGTGATATGGCTGTTAATTACGGTGATCACAATGTTATCGTGACATTTGAAATCTTTTTGACACAATCAGTTCAGTCGTATTAAAATACATGTTCATGTCTTAATGTCAAACTCTGTCAAACAAGCTGAACAGAGACAAAACGGAGACTAAATCAAGGCAGATTTTAGAATAATCAGCCTTTTTCAACATTTTAAAAACAATATTTTTGGGAGGAACTTCGTGTTACTGTATTCAATATATTTAGTCTGTTGCTATAACGATTATTGCGTTAGCCAACAGTGCGATATCGATACATTTGCGACAAATTGTAAAACTTTAAACAGTTCTCATTTTTTATTTATCTTTACTTAAAATGTAAGGTCACTTTTGCCGATGTTATTACTTTGTCCGGGAACGTCGACGTGAACATTTATGTATTTACATAGAAACATAGAAAAAGTACCTGGAAACACATGCATAGTTACTGTGATAAGGGTTCGCCTCTCCCCAGATCTGACCTGTAACTTGGCCTGGTGGTGTCAACTGCTTGCGTGTCCATGGCGATAGATCAGATTATGCCTTACTGTGGAACATTCCAGGCAAAGCACAAGAACACAACACAAGAAAAGTTACATAGTCCACCTTTAACTTGGATTTGGATCAAAGACACAGAGTGTCACACCATAAAAAACATGAGGTCATATATAGCACAGATACAGAATGGCATATGCATAAGAAAAAATATGGTTTTGGTGAAACTTTTACATAAAAACTGCAGGTTTATCCAGACTAATGAGGTGCAAATAAATCTTCAAATCTTCTGGAATCTATAAAGTCCTGAACACAACAATGATATCTGCCGAGCCTTATTAAAGGAAAGAGGGGCTATGGAAGGGCAGTCTTGCAGTGGTGGTGTGCGCCGCAGTTTGTGGGCTCAGTGTGAAGATAATGAAGGTTGAGGATGGACAGATCTCCGTAGTGCCAGTGCGCCTTCATCATGCAGCGCTGAGACCCTGGACACTCGAGGCAGGAGTCACCGTGGAACTCTGCAGGGAGCTGAGTGTAAATAAGCAGGCTATGCAAAGGAGGAAAAACTGCTTTAGTTACAAGTAGCGTGTCACTCCACTCACGTATGCCTCGGTTTACTTGGATTTCCGCCTGCGTTGAGATGCTACAAAGGGAAATCCGTGCGCTGAAAAGAAACCCTTTGCACTGCTGTTTTGCACACACACAACATTGGTCGTCGCAGTGTCCTTTGTATTTTCATGTCTTATTTTGCTGTGCATAAAAAACAGCTCATCCAGTGAAGAGCCAGTGGGTGTGTGTTGTTTTTTTGTGCAGATGCGGGTGGGTTTGAGAGTCATCATTGTTCCCATGGCTTCCTCTGCACCACTCTTCTACATGCTCAACCTAGGGAGTCCTCTTTATTTCTAGCATCTGTGCTATGATGAGAAACACCAGCTAACTAGGGCACTGCATAATAAGCAAGAATAGCAGCAGCGTCGGGAAGAAAAGGGGCAAAAAGAATCGGTTCTCATAGGGAAATCTTACCATTTGCTGACGGAAGTAATTCAACGAACAAAAATTATTGTCCCTATGCCTTTAATGCCTTCATTTAATATAGTTTACCTATTGCTCTCTGGTGGAGGTGCATCAGAGTTCACGTCTTATTTCAACAGCCAGAGCCCTAAGCTATAAACTGTCATGTGATGGACAATGCGGCGTGCTGACTGTAGATTTTGGCCAGTGTGTCAAAGGAAGAAATGCAAAAAGCTGCAACGTTTCTGTTTTAGTCAGCAATCAGTTTAAGCTTTGTTTTATCACAACAAAGTTAACTTGAGGAAAACTTGTCCATACAATTCTTTGGTAGTGACCTTGCCTTACTTAAAAACAATAATTTATCTTTTGTGGCCAATTTTTTGTTGTTAAATGGCTGAATATGGCTCATTTTATTTTTTATTTTCAGTGCTGTCAGTACAGTGACTGCGATACCTTGTGTATTAGGGAGTTAAATATCCAGAGCAGTGTTTTTTAGGTCTGACTCTATGGCACAGATAGAGCTTCGTGTGTTCTTACAACCAGGGCCAGACTGATAAGTGTCACAAACAATTTGCTCGTTGTTGCCCACCCAATTTATCTGTCCATCTTTCCTCTAAAGCAGAAAGTGGGGGTCAGGGGGTCCCGACTAGGCACGGGTTGGGGTTTGTAAGATGACTTGCAAGATTACATGCACAAAAAATCTGATCATTATCTGATTTCTGGCATGATCAGATTATTGACAAGTCATACAAACAGTTACATCTGATGTGAGTAATCTGATTTCTTTCTGATTGTTCACACCTGTTCACAACTGAAGGACAATTCATTAACTGACATGTTTTTGATAATCAGATTTCTCTTTGTGTACAGGTTTCACAAATCAGATCTGATTATTGGGTTATCTAATTATTCTTATCTGATGTTTACTGATTATGTAAATGTACCCAATGAAACTGGCAACAAAAGCAGGGAAAAGGACAAACAATTGGATAAAATGTCCAACAGTCGACAGTGAAACAAGCAAATAGATTACTGAGAAGAATACTTCTCAGCAAGAAAAAAAAGAACAGTTTGCAAAAAAAGATCCCTTGAGAACTACTCTGAAGGAGAGATCAACTGTGGATGTGATCAGGACTGACAAGCGTCTCCATTTGCACATATAGAGCTCAGGAAAGCTAAGGTCCTGTCATTGCTGGGGCATCTCGTGAGAAAGGTGAAGGAAGTATCCCGGCAGGTGAGAGTTAGAGAACCCTCCTGTGGGACAGAGCGACAACATGTGAAAAGCAAAAGTATTCTACATCCATTACTCAAACTGCCTTTCACCTCTAAAGTCCCTAAACCTTTTCATCTCTGTTATAACGAACATGTGGTGCCTACTTTATTTGTTTGCAATTGACAAAAAGGGTGAACAGTTGTTGTGTAATGGCCTGATTTTATGTGCCTTGTGGTACGCCTTGAAAAAATTTCAGATTCATGGATGTGATTGGATATTTTATACATCTCGGAGTGAACTGGGAAAACATCTGAGTCAAAAGAGAAAGCAAAACAATCAACATCACCACATTTAAAGCCACAGAAGTATTGGGCAAACTCTGCTACATTAAAAAGACATTTCCAGGATCCTTACACTGCCTTTTTACATTGTCCCTGTATTTTAAAGCGCCTTCAAGTGTTCAAAACTTGATTTGGTAATATTTCAGTCGGAGACAAAAAAGTGTGCGGTGACTCAAAAAACGGTTGAAAAATCCTGATCTAATAGTAAAAGTGGTCCATGAATCTAACTGTACTTTCTGTTGCTTCTCTCGACAGTGTAGAGCATGATTTCCGTCTTCAAGAAGGGCAGGTGGTTCGCAAATGGAAAGTGGGCGACCCCCCAGAGGACCGGCCGCAGACCCCCACTCCCCCGCCCTCTACGCCCCTCCAGCAGGACTCTCCTCAGGCCGTGCGACCACCTATCTCTGCCAAGAAGAACCGGAAGAAGTGCTTCTGGTTCCTTTGAGCCTCAGCGGATGCGCGACACACACCCTCGACTAAAAACAAGACAAACTTTGGCAAGGACAAGAAGAGAAATGTGGAATTTAGAGGCAAACTCATGGATGCGGCAGTTTGTAGCAAAGACGTGCTGAGGCTAAAAAATTAAATGAAAAAAAAAACATATGGTTCAGCACAAAATACAAGAGATATATTGAAATATACGGAAAAACATATTTATGTGGCAAAAGTATGATATATATAGAGAGAGATGGTTTATTTAATTCAATATTGGACTAATGAGGGTCAGAACACCAGCTTTTATATTAAGAGACGTTATAAAGTTATAATATGTATTCAAATCTTTTATTATGTTGTAATTGATGAAAAAAACTATATGTCAACACGCACATACAAATTTCACAGTGATGTATTATTTAAAGTATATATAGAGACACAGAGTAAGACGAGCTCTGCGTGATCAGAGCTGCTTGGATGCTATATTTCAGATATGGATTAATGCTCTATAAAAGTATTTTACCACAGCTGCTGTTGTGTCACTTTTTCTTCTATTTTTCTTCCTCTTTTTTTTAAAGTCTAAAATCCACAAAACCTTCATACAGTGGTAGGTTTTGGGGAAGATTCTTGACCAATTTGAGCTCTGAATGAGAGTGAATATCTGTGTTATCTCTTTACACTGGTTGTCATGGACATGGAAAATGGAAGTAACAAAGTACAAAAGTTTTAGGTTTACTTTCCTTTCCTTTGCATTTTACAGTGGATGTTTTAATTTCACTTCACTACATCTGAAAGCAGGTATCTGTCCTTTCTACTTTTCAAAATGTTTTAACTTTACTTTCTGTTGGTTTGAGGGCTTATTTTTGAGCACATTCATGGTGACGTGCCGCCTAAAAGGTTAGAGTTCATGTCTTGGCTTTGAGCAAACATAAACATACAAATAAAAACAATAGAAACATTGAGAAATTTAACAAATCTGGACAATTCTTTATCCAGATCACCACATGTTACTTTTTAGTTAAACTATAGTGCAAATGTAATGTTTTTTTTTGTTTCTTTTTTTTTTGCTTCTGTATCTGTACTCTTACTTAAGTAACAAAAGTGAGTATTTCTTACTGAAAAAGTAATCTCCGAGCCAAATCACTTTCAATGATTATAAGTGGTAAAAGACAAACATGTATTAGTACAAATTTAGCACAAAAGGACTGTTATCACATGAGTACTTGGTGCTTGGTAACACGTGAAAGCTGTTTACCATCTCTCATTCTCCCTGAACGCGGGTCTGAGGAAATGAAGTCTCAGCTCGAATAGTCCCTGATATGACTCCTTAGTAATTCATGACACACATAAGCAGCTTCTGAGCTGCGTGAGATCCTGGGCTCATTTATCACACACTCTGGGAAATGTCGCCTCCAACTTTTCTGCTTAGTTGTTGGTATATTTAGTGCCAGGATAAGTTTAGGATAAGGGTTTTTTCCCCCTGTGACTCTATTTATCCAATTAAAGTTTCATGTGTTTATGGAAAACAAAAAATGGTTACTCTTTTAAGTTTTCAAGTTAACGAATCCATCAAGATGTGATACGACGAATTTTCTGTGATGAGATACTTAATTTAACAACGTGTGTAAAATATTAAACTCGTTTTTAACACTGTACAAACACTAGAACAGTGGTTCTCAACACTTTTACACCAAAGACAAGTCCCACCACTAGATCTAAATTGGGTCTGTAACAGGACTCTACTAGGACTATTAGGAACGGTTCTTCATCTGCCCAACGGTTCTTCATAATATGCCCAACGGTTCTTCATAATATGCCCAACGGTTCTTTATATGCCCAACGGTTCTTCATATGCCCAACGGTTCTTCATCTGCCCAACGGTTCATCATATGCCTCAAAGAACTGGTTCTCCTCCTGAGTGGTTCCAGTTCCGCAGTCTATCTGCAAATTGAAGCGTGTCCGGCTGTCATTGTTTAATCTGTTTTCACAGTATTATTTCACAAATTCAATAATTTACTAAAAAGAAGAGCAAAAGTGTGAATAAAATGTTCTCTAAATGAAGTAAACTCTAAACAACAGAGTACCACAGTTTGGGAAACACTGCACTGGATATAAGTTACCGTCATCAGAGTTGTTCAAATAAGATAAGATAAGATAAGATAAGATATTCCTTTATTGTCCCACATGGGGAAATTTCATTGGTGCAACGCAGGTAGATCCAGAGGTAGATACAGAAGAACAGATCACTTATAGGAAGTCTGAAAAACACTTTCAGTAGAAGATCTCCTATAAAAAAAAAAAAAAAAAAAAAAAATGTGAGTCCCATAGACACAAACGGCATAAAGAGAGACTTATCTAAACCTCCTGATGAATTAAAGACACACTCTGCTTCATATTAAAACATAACAATGGGGATACCTATTTTTGTTTAGTAAAGTTATTTTTTTTTTGGGGTTGTGTTGTGGAAAAAAATAACCAACCATTTCCCTCCAATTATTACGACATTTTACTATGGGCATGTTGTGTCTTCTATCTTTTACACCGGCGCACATAACCTTTGCGCTGCTGCCATTGATTTAAAACCAGCGTTGTCTTTAAAAACCACCTTCAGCTCAATCCAGTCGACACAATTACCCCTTTTCACACAGACACAATCTCACAGCTAACTCATTGTTCTGCGACCAACACAAGACATTATCTCCCCCGCAGTTGCTCCCTCTCTCCTTCACACACCAGCTCAGGGTTATTAATCTGCACAGTCTAAAATCCAGAGTCCAGCATAGGTTTACAATACAAGGAGGATACGAGCACAGCCTGGTGAAGGAAACAAAAGAACCAGCCGAGACGGAGATTGAATCCGTAAGAATCCAGACTGTGTGTGGACCCGTGTGTCATCGTGAGCTGCTGTATGTTCAGTCTGTATGTTTGGGGGTTTCACACTGAGAAGCTACATTTACTGATGCTTCTGGTCACATCTCCAGTGATGTTCCTGGATTCTGAGGGTAGGGCTGGGCGATATGATTATAAGAATTTAATCATGATCTTATTCTTGTGGTGATGTGTTGGGCACATTGTGATTTACTAATTTTCCCTTAAATGCAGATCTATTCTCAAATAGCAACACTTTTTCCCATCCACTCCCCCAATGCTCTGAGTGAGTGACATGAGGATTGAACAAGTTACAATGAAGTGTGAGCGTTCAGAAGAAGCAGATTTTTGTGATCTGGCTTTTAACATAATATAATATTAAATTTTTTGCATATCGTCCACGTAGTCTTTTATGGTGTGTAAATATTACGAAAGCAAACAAAACAAAATCAAAGGAGCCCAAAATAATTAAGCAGAAAAGATCATGTTAGTCAGGTATTTGTCTGAGTAAATATGCTTAATAGGCCAATTCCAATTTATTGCTCAAAAATATCTTACTTTCTATACTATAATATGACCTGATGGTGTTACTTGTGGTTTCCATCAAAGATGAACTTAGTTTAATGCCACTACATGGATCATTCTAACAAGCAATAAAACAGAATAGTCAGAAATATAGATGATTAGATTCAACTTTTGTGGCTTTTCAATGCCTTAACAAATCTCCACGCAGTTGCACAAACTGGTGAAACATTTTCATAACTTTACGGCTCATTTGTGTAAAGGCTGTTTAAGAAGAAATGGGCATTTTTTTCATAAGGTAAAAGGGTCATAGAAGTCACTTTACCAGCAATTCCATTTTGTCCACATGACACACGGCACATAGTCAGAACCACTCATATCATTATAATACACTTACGTCACTTTATGTGCAATTTATTCTGTCCAGCACTGTGCAAGGCATAGTCACTTATTGTACACAATAGTTTTGCTCGACCTGGACAGTCTATGTTACGTTGAAGTCTATTTTTATTGAGTGTCTGCGTAATGATTACGCAGACACTATATGTTCTAGTGTTTTTGAGTGTTTTCCATTTGGCGCGTTTCAACTCCTTAACGCTTTAACCGATTTCAACATGTTATACCTCATTACGATCGCTTTCACAGTAGTACGTGTGCTATTACTTTTGAGTTTTTAAAAGTATTAGTACTTTTTCCACATTGAAATGAATGGGGCATTAGAATTATTATTCTTTCGACTTTATTCTTTAGACTTAATTATTTTGACTTTATTCTTTAGACTTTATTCTTTCTGCCACAACTCGGGTATGTTTGACCCCTGAACATCAATGAAAAGTCCCGGGTCACCGAGGCTCTCTCTCTTTCTCCCTGCTCAGGTCTGCATTCAGCACAATCTAGCAATTTGTCAGGACAAACTACTATTTGAATCGCAAACTACGCAATCATCAACAGTGAATTACTGAGCTTCGTTTGGTATGCCGCAAAACGCAGCAGAAAGCATGGTCGGATGGGAAGGCGGTTGTGCGGGAAGGCGAGAGTCATCATCGCCACTAGCGCAGCTTTAATGTAATTTGTTGTCAATTAAATCTGACTTTTTATCTTAAGTAGTACCACCAGTACTACTTACACACATGTAGTACTCTTACACACATGTTGTACTTTTACGCAAGAACGCAGACACTCGCAATGGCTTCAGCCATTGCATATTATCTAGTTTTTTTTCATCTTTTATTGCAGGTTTTTGATTTTCCTGTTCTTGAATTATACATTATACAAAATCATAATATTTTTTTACATAATACAATAACAACTCCACTGCCAGGCACATATAAAGGTGCAAAAAGCATGGAAAGCGCTGCTGCCGCGGCGTCGGTCTCTCATGTTAAATGAGCAGCAGTCGTTAATGAGTTCTGAAAGACGTGATGCCTGTGGAGAAACAGTGAACACAGCTGGTTTTTGAAGAAGGATCTCTTCAAAGAAACATGAAGGGTCAAAGTTAGCACACGCAATTCAGAGCAACATCACTGAGGAGCTGCTGTAAAAATGAAGGGGAAAAAAACTGTCTGCGGGCATCAACAAGCATGCATAATGGGCATGAGAAACAACAGCGTCAATGCTGAGAGGAACCCAACCAGGCCTCAATAACGAAACGGAGGAACAATGAGTCAGTGCTCTCTTTGTGCCAGTCCCAATCCTCTAATAAAAAAGTGCGCAACTTGTATTCTAAATGTGTCTTATCTCAGTAACTTACACAGCAAGACAATAAGCAAAGATAATACATTTTTGCTCGTTAATCTGAAAGTTTGTGGGAACATGACATTGACCCCTTTTCTGGAATTTAATGAACACTTTACCAAATGTGGTTTATTAAGATTTATTGATCAAATAATTAAACCGATAAATATTAATTGGAAGATGCAAATGAGTTAATGCCAGATGGAGAAGCTACACATGATTGTTCTAGATCTATCTAGTTGTGTGTTAGAGTAAATTCTTAAAATGATATTATCAGCCAGGCTGTGAAATGCATTCATAGGACCAGAAGCAGGAGCTGTGATCCTGAGGAGATGGGCCTGAGTGTGTCCATGTCGCCTTCAGGGTTCACTCAGGGGTCACGCTGGGAGAGACTGCATCTCGCTCCACACGCTGGGCAGGGCAAGGACAGGACAGTGTCAGGCTGAAGAAGCACTGGATCAGGTTCAGTGATCTGCGTTCTCCTTGGCTCTGAGGGGTTCTTCAGATAAAAAGGGCCGTTGCAATGATTCACCGGTGAAGCTGGTCTGAAGAGACTGTCCTGGATCCAAGTTTGGTTGTAGACTTGAGTTTGCATGACGCAGTTTTAATCACGTCTAAAAAAAACGGGCACAGAATTCTTACTTACAGGAGAGAAAATGTAGCTTCCACGGGCGTGTCTCTAGAATGTTCTTTGTACCGTGGGTTAGCTTAGCTTTGCTAGGCCAGAGATAAGCCCTTTTCTCATCTCCCGGGTTGAGGTCATTCTTTTCTTGAAGATCTGATAGAACTGAGTTTGTCTTCTATTTCTCTCTCTCACAGACCCCTGGGGGGGGTTAGTTTTGCACCAGTGTTCGACCAATCAGCACGCATGCTGAGTCAGAGTTGATCAGAGAAAACGATCCGGAAAGATGCAGCCATTGTTTAGCAGTAACATTAGGCCACAGAGTTACAAAGGTAATATTGTCAAGACGAGTTATAAAACAGCTGAATGCAGAACACAATAACACTATGTACAGCAAATGTATCTTGTGGACAAAGTCTGAAATCAGATGATTGTTTACTAAAACCGCATAGTCTTTTTGGCGTTTTAGCTTTTGTCTCGGGAGAGAAAATGGCTTTGGAGTTCAATTTAATCCCAAAGCAGTCATTTGATGGACAAAGTTTTTCCCAACATTCAAAGCAAGAAGTTTCTCTTTCTGCAGACGTCATAAATCTCCAGTACCACCTTACTCCCGCATTCCTGTCACCATGGCAACATTCAGAGGTCATCTGCAGGTCCCTACAAATATCATTAGTGATTGAACAAACAGATGCGTCCCTTGATTGTAGACATACGAAAGAACGGCAAGATAATTCTATTTACTCAAGTAAACGTCTTCATCTACGAAACAACAGTGTGTATATTGAGCGTGACATTGGGAACATTAAATAATGAATTCAAATGTACTCTTTGCTAGCGACCTGTCAGGCTTTAGCTCTGTCGGCTACACAATTGGTTTAATAAAATATGAGTTAATTTTCCCAGGCCGATGCTGTCAGGAGCAGTTGTGAAGTGAATGACACAAATATTACACAAATCTGCCTTCTCCGCCCGAGCAGGGAAGTGATCTGGTGCTGCTTACTTTAAATAAAACTTAAAAGAGTTCAGCCCGCTGGTCTTGTCTTCATACAACAGATATAGTATGTAAAAATCAGAAATAAATCATACATGTGTGGAAGTGCCGATCCAATATTTCTGAATAAAAGAGCTCTTTCTGTCAGTCCCAAACTGTGATAACAGCAAAGGAAAAAGGACCCAGTCAAAAATGTAATTGTTGCATATCATTATAATGGGTTAGGTCTATATTATTTCCCCTTTGTGCTCAGTAATGGGGGATGATGAGTTTTTTTTGCAGACAATCCTAAAACATGTTTTTAGGATTCGACAAGTTTGACAAGAAGAACCCTTGTGCACAAAGACAGATGGAGTCATTTCAGAAAATGTCACAGCATGTTCCAGTGACAGGGGCTATTTGTAGCTGTGACACTTGCAACCAGCGACGACAGTGTGAAGAAGTATAGGAAACCACAGTCTGCAGAGTAACAGAAAAAGGAAACATAAGCATTCCAAAATATCAACAATCCTGAAACTGTTCGTACTAATTATGTGTTTTCCTGTATAACACTTGACAGGCACTGCTCTGTGCCTGTCATCAATTTACTTGTTAGTGTTTTTTTTTTCCCAAGCCAACAACACATTCCACAGATACAGTATCAATCTATCTTTCTGTTGTTGGAGTTTTACATCTGGGAAACATTGTTTTAAAGTTAAATGAAATGTCTGTGTTGTAGACAGTCTGCAGTACTTCATTAACTCACTCCAGGATTTATGAATAACAGGGCAGTCCCAAAACACATGATCGTGATGAGCTTCTGGACAGCCACATCTTCTCTAACACAGTATTTCCCTGTGAAAAATGTGCACTTCTGAACAAAATTCTAACATACATTTTAGTTGTAACTATAACTGTGCTGCTTGTTGAGAGAATCTTTAGCATGTTCTTCATCATCACACAACAATCAGTCTAAAAATAGCACAATTATTAGTTTAAGTATTTTGCAAACATCAACAACAGGCTTTCTGTTACTTGGGACTCTTGTGAACGTTATCACCCAGACATGTGATGTGTCTGAAGCTGACACTGCTGTGAGAGTTTACAAAATTGCGAGAGGCAGAGAAGAGGAAATAAAAGAAGATGGCTGCTGTGCCTGGGGCTAGAGAGCACACTCAAGAAGACATTTTAACAATTATTCTCAGGTGATGGTGTGAGTGAGAGGACTAGCTTTGTGAACATCAAAGTCCGCCTCTCAGAAGACATGTTATATAACTTCAAAGTCAAAGACTGCACAGCCAAGAGGTGCTATCCTATTGTTTTATGTTATGTTTTAAAGTTTATGAGTCAATGAAGAAGAAAACAAGAATTTATTACAGCAGCAACCCTCTGCAATTTAGAGCAAAAATGTAAACATGAATAAGTAGATAGCTGTGATTAAAAAAAAAAAAAAAAAAAAAAAAGTGTGGAAAGTGAAAAAGTGAAAAGTGAAGCTGCTGTTGAACCCATCCATCCATTTTCTACCGCTTGTTCCCTTTTGGGGTCGCGGGTGACTGGAGCCTATCCCAGTGACTTCGGGCCTTAGGCTGGGTACACCCTGGACAGTGGCCAACTTGTTGCAGTGCCAACACAGAGACATAGACATTACAGACAGTTCACTCTCACATTCATTCACTAGGGCCAATTTAGAGTCACCAATTTTACCTGACACATGCATGTCTTTGGACGGTGGGAGGAGCCGGAGAACCCGGAGAGAACCCACGGTAACACGGGGAGAACATGCAGACTCCACCCAGAGAGATCATGTGATGTTGGTCTGGTCCGCCTTTGCCACCGTGCACCCCAAATATAATACTTTTTTTTTTTAAGTCCAGGTGAAAAGACCTATTGAAATGTTGTACATTTTTGGCAGATTTTTTTACTTTTGGGTTTGGTGTACAAACTAACCTGATTCTTCTCAGAACAGTTGATTTCATTGAAACAAAAATAATATAGTTTTTCATTTAAGTGTTACATGCCAAGTTGCTTGATAGTTCACTTTTCTCTTTCGTCATGCGGATGGTTGACAAAAGGCAATGAATTAAGAGAAAAGGGGGGAAATGGGGTTAAAAGAAAAACCATGCATAAGTAATTTTATTAAGTTCAGCCAAGCCAAGTTGTTTTAATTCAGTACCAACTATAGGGACACGTGACAAAGCCCATTATTCAATTCAATTCAATTTATTTTTGTAATGCCCAAAATCACAACAGCAGTTGCTTTGGAGGGCGACAGTGAAAAACAGATTAAACAATGTCCATAGGGACGAGGGGCAATGTGCCAGGGTCCCCTGTCCTTAGACCCTCCTTCTCTGCCAGGAAAAACTATCAAACCTCCTTGGGAAAAAGAAATGGTGAAATTAATGTGGAGTTGCACAGTGAAGGAGAGATCCGACTCCCTCAGACGGACGCGAGATAGACAGTGGAGCTGGACCCGCTGAGGAGGAGAATCAGTTCTTCCAGGCAGATGAAGAACTGTCCATGGAGTAGAGAGTTTCTCCAGGGACGCGAGGAGCATCTGGATCCACAGCTCATCGATGTGCCTGTCCTCCTCCCCCAGGAGTGGCGGGGAGTGGGAGAAGAAGAAGAAAAGGCAATGAACAGATTGAACACTGAAATTAAAATATTAATAATAATATATTTATAATAATATAAATTGATAGAATAAGTAGTCAGAATCAGAAGATAGTGCTCAAGCTGCCATACTTCCCGCAGCATAGTTGCCCCTAGCTGGGAAACTGTATGTGTTTATTTCAGTTCCTAACTGGCCTGACCATAAGTGATTTCAAAGAGGAATGTTTTAAGCCTGGACTTAAATGAAGAGACTGTGTCAGCCTCTTTAACATGGACAGGAGCTTGGTAGCTAAACGCTCTGCCTCCTACTGTGCTTTTAGAGACTCTTGGGACCACCAGAAGGCCAGCACTTTGAGAGCTCTGTTTGGATGATATGGTTCTATAGCATATTAGAGGTAGGATGGGGCCATGTCATTTAGGGCTTGGTAAGTCAGGAGTAGGATTTTAAAATTTTATTCTAAACTCGACAGGGAGCCAGTGAAGAGACTTCAGCACCGGCGTAATGTGCTCTCTTCTTTTAGTTCCTGTTAGTAATCTTGCTGCTGCATTTTGAACCAGTCGAAAGCTTTTCATAGAGCTTTTAGGACACGCTGCGAGCAGGGAGATACAGCGGTCTAATTAGGACATAACAAATGCATGGATACGTTTTTCAGCATCGTTTCCAGGCAGGATTCTTCTGGTTTTGGCTATGTTGCACAAATGGAAATAGGCAATTTTACAGCCTTGATTTATATGAGCTTTAAATGAGAGCTCCTGGTCAAATAAGACTCAAAGGTTTCTTACAGTAGAACTGGAGGCTACACTGACATTGTCAAGTGTGACTATCTGCTCAGATAAAGCGTCTCGTAGATGTTTAGAGCCGAGCACAATGACTCACAATGAAAAGCAGATAGTTAAGTGTCATCCAGACTTTTATCTTCTTCACACAAGCACTAAGTCTGTCTACGCTCTGATCAGGTTTCATTGATAAATACAGCTGAGTGTCATCTGCATAGCAGTGGAAGTTAATGCCATGCTTTCTGATAACGTTACCTAACGGCAGCATATAAAGAGTAAACAGAATTGGACCGAGTACTGAACCCTGTGGCAAACCGTAGGCTAATTTAGAATT
This sequence comes from Eucyclogobius newberryi, assembly GCF_026437365.1. Taxonomy (NCBI): domain Eukaryota; kingdom Metazoa; phylum Chordata; class Actinopteri; order Gobiiformes; family Gobiidae; genus Eucyclogobius; species Eucyclogobius newberryi. Next base: position 23,947,170 of record NW_027315834.1, read on the forward strand.
TAGAAGGTGAGGAGCTCTGTTTAAATAAACAAACTGGTACCTAACTGATAAATAGGATTTAAACCAGCTGAGGGCTGTTCCGCCGACACCTACATCACATCTAACCTCTGCAGTAGAATGTTGTGGTCGATGGTGTCAAACACTGTGCTGAGGTCCAACAGAACCAGGATTGAGACCAGTCCATCAGCAGCTAATAACAAATCATTTGTGACTTTAACTGGTGCAGTTCCAGTGCTGTGGTGGGCTCTGAACCCTGACTGGAAAATGTAAAATAAGTTATTTTCCCGCAGATGGCAACAAAGCTGTTTAACTACAACTTTTTCAAGGATTTTAGAGACAAAGGAAAGATTTGAAATAGGTCTGTAGTTTACCAATAGGTCGGGATCTAGGTTAGGCTTTATTAAAAGTGGTTTAATGACTGCATGTTTGAAGGACTGTGGAACATAGCCACTTTCTAGTGAAGTATTTATTAAGAAAGAGTCTATAATTAGGGGGAGAATTTCTTTGAGGACTCTGCTTGGAATCGGATCTCGGATACAAGTTGAGCTTTTAGAGGACATAATGGCTAAGTTATCTCTGCTTGATCAACAGCAGTCATCCTTTCTAAAGTTACTGATGGATTTACACGGGACACTAGTTTTACAGCTTGGGCTTGTTCAGGGCTAATAGTGGAAGTAATTAAATCTAATTTATCTCTGATTGTTTTATTTTATTGTTAAAAAATTGAAGGAAATCATTAGAGTTGAAAGAAGCTGCGATTGTGGGCTCTACTGCGCTGTGACAGTTTGATAGCTACAGTGCTGAAACGAAATCCAGTGTTACTTTTGTTGACTTCTATTAGATTTGATTAGTATCTGGTTTGGGCCTTACCTAGAGCCTGCTTATAGGACAGGCAGCTTTTCCATGCTTTTAAGTATTCTTGCGTGTGGGAGCGTCAAAATGGTCTTTCTAATTTTCTGACTCTTTGTTTATGTGAACGCAGTACTTCGTTTTACCATAGGAGGCGCGCTTTGGCCTAATGACCTTCTGTTTTAACGGAGCTGCAACATGAAGTGCAGACTTCAGGGAAAACATGGTCAATTCAACAAATTGGTCACTTACCCTGGGACTAAAGCTGTTCTCAGCAGGATCACATGACATGTCACTGAATATTGGCACTATTATTTCTTTAAGAAACAGAATCAGAATCAGAACTTCTTTAAGATTTGTGTCATTTGTGAGTGTTATTTTTCTTAAGTTATTTGGTCTGACGCCTGAAATAGTTTTGTTTTTCTGAGATTTGACTTTTTGGCATTATTTGCACGAGGGACACACACAGTCTCTATCTGCCTTGAATCTGAACACTTCAGCGAGAGTTCAGTGACAGAGGAGCGTCTTACACTGCTGCTCTGCCCGGGTCTCATCCCTGGGTGGTCACTTTAGACGACTAAGGCTATTGGTCAAATTCTGAACTAATAGGGATGCACCCTCTGAAGTTGGATGGATTCTATCCCTGTGTATGAGCCAGGGCTTTCCCCAAAATGCACTCCAGTTGTTTTGAGGGCACCAACTAGATAACCAGCTGTTGAATGCTGAAAAGCATTATCTCACAATTTAAATTGGTTGAACATCATTAAAGTCTATATGAGAGGTTAGAATACAAATTATATTTCAGATTTTACTGAACGTTTTGCCTATTTGTCCCCAATTTGATCATTTTTGTAAAGTTTATAATTGTACTTCCTGGGTGAACATGAGCAGCAAATATGAGATAGGTAGGGTAATTCCACAACCTAGCAACCATATAGAGCCAAAATCAATATACTTTTGCACAATGGTTATGATTTGACAAACAATAATACAATTTAACAATTTATTTTGTTGATTGAATGTTTAAACTGTCAGAAAAGTATGTCAGTTGAGTGTAAATTGTCTCTATGTGTTTTTTTCGTGATTGATGACATCACAGAGATTTCTTCTTGTCAGCTCAACTTCCTTTTATTTTAAACTCCTATCTTTCAAAATGTCTTATAAACTGCAACTTAACGAATGTAAAACTACGATCAATATTTACCACTGGTGCTATCCTACCAAACTACGTCATAAATACTAAGAACAACACAAGAAGAGTCATATACTTTAATTTTGTCCAGCCAAATCGCCTGTATTTCCATCACCAGTTCATCTACATTTCTTAAGACAAGGTTAGTAAATAAGACCAGATTTATTTAAGAAAAGCTTTACGTGTCTTGAAATCCTCAAACCGCTTCAGGCTAACCATTTGGCTTATTTCTCATTTAGTCAGACTCAGATGAGAGGTGCTAAGCTTCAGCATGGACAGGTGCAGAAGAAAATGCAGGTGTACCTTGTTGAAACTGAGCCATTTAAAAATATATATAAAGTACTTTTCACACACAAACTAACATAAATTGCTTTACAGTGCCCTAAAACATTCCTGCAAACCCTCCCACCCAGTCACCCCACCAGCCGCCCATAAAACCAAACTGCCCTTGATAAAGGCTGTTCCTCCTGAACGCAGCAGTTGTTTTCGTGCCTCTCCTGTGACTGGACAGTTGGGTTAAATATGAGCGCACCAAGACTTGCTCAAAGACTGATCTCTGGCTGCCATATTGAGGTGGTCATTTGATAGCCATTGTTTCCCACAGACAGGACAGTCGAGACCTGGCGGCACCGCTCCTCCTGCCATCAGTTTGTGAGGGACTTTGAAACTTTGGGGAACTTCAATAGAAGCTGACACAAATGAAGAGTTACCACTGAGGAAAACGAGGAGCGCATGTCTACGCAGTGTCTGAAGAAGGGTTCCGGTCTGAAGATATGATGCTCTTAATTATGTTAATGGCTACATTTTTTCACTGTTGTCACGCAACAGTCTATACAAATGAATGGGCCATAAAAATCACCGGGGACCAGAAGACTGTCAATGAGATCGCAGAGAAATATGGATTCTCAAATATGGGTCAGGTAGGTTCAGGTGACATGTTGACGTGTTAACATGTTAACACGTTAACATGTAGGATGAGGCTATTCTACTTACATCATGTGTTTTTGTCAAGTTTAATGACTGAGAAAGACTATCAATGCATATATTTAGGCATTGTGAATTATATTGTAAGATAATAGACATCGTTGATCTCACTGATGGCGAGAAAGGTTTATGCTACAAAAAACAAGATAAGAAAACAAATGTTTTTATTTAATAAATGTAATAACAACATGTTTAATATCCGGCCTAATAATTATATATAGTGTTAATATAGAGGCTAGGCCTACATCATTGGCCTAAAGCTTTATTTATTTAATTACTCTCTGTCAGCATAAGATAACATTTGGACATTTCTCTAGATTTCTTGGGGCTCCATAAATAATCAAATGCTGTTTGATTTTATACAGTTACATTTTCTTTGAGATTAAGCCAATGCCATTGCTTTATTTAACTTTAAAGAGGTCCACATTACGTCACCACATTGGACAGGTGTATAAGCGTCCTGAGTGGTTTGTGTTGGGATCAGGTTGCCCAGTCTAAAAACCACCACAGGTATAAGGTGGCCCTCTGTGAAAGATAGCAGGGACACATTCATAATTCAGTAGGTCTTTTGGACAGTCACAGAGAATGGCCAGCAGTGTTACTGCAAAAACATAATTTTAACTCAGTTGTTGTCTTTGTCATCAGGTTGGAGACCTGGTGAGTTATTACAGTTTCTGGCACAATGAGACGGCAAAACGATCCACAATGTCCAATGATGGACTCACTGTTTCTGTCTCCAAGGAAACCAAGGTAAAGTAACTCGGCATAAAGAGGACGGGAAGACTTGGCTGCATTATTAATCGACTTGATGTCCCTGTGTTCCCATTTAATGACACGCTAGCATTTTACACCTACGTCTTACCCTTGACATGTTCAAATGTATACGGTAGACACTTTGGTGAAACGTCATACCAGACAGAGTGAGTTCAGTGTCTCTCAGACTTGTTTGGAGACATGGGTGGTGTACACTGCATGGAAATGATGTGAAAAGGGAACTTTTACTAGTAGTACTTAAAAACGTTATTTATATATTTATTTATCAATTGCAGTCATACTGTGGTGGCTCCTTAAGCAAAGTCAAATTTGCCCTGGGGCAGACAGAGAAGTGGGAAGAGGCCTCTTCCCACCTGAACACACCACACTCTAGTGCACATATCATCAGTGCCACAAACACTGGAGGTGAACTAAGTCTTGCCAAAGACAACAGCCATGTGAAGTGGGGGTGCACCAATCTATTCATTATGTGACTAGCTGTCCTTCTTTGGCTTCTGCTTCCACACATGACATAAACCTCTCTCTCTCAGGTGAAATGGCTCCAGCAGCAGTTTGTTCAGAAAAGGGTAAAGAGGGCCTCCGGGGTCAGGCAAATCTACTCCACAAAACACTTCTCGTCTTTCCATCTGCCGTCAAAGCAGACGATGCCTCTGCACTTCAACAACTCAATGTGGAGCAGGCTGTGGTTCATTGTAAGTCTGATTTTTCCTTTTAAAAAATCAAATATGAACGAAGTCAAACCGACAAAACCTAAAATAGAGCCTATTCTTATCCAACACGGGTGTCTTGGTTTTTGCTTCACAGCATTGCAGTGACAGGGCCACAGGCTGTCGCACTCATATGAACATTGCAGGAGCGTGGAATAGAGGCTACACTGGGAAGGGCGTTGTAGTGTCTGTTCTAGATGATGGCGTAGAGGGAACGCATTTGGATCTGAAGCCAAATTATGTAAGTGCCCTGGGACAGGACTTTCCTCCCAAGAAAGGGAGTAATATTTAAGGGTATTGGAATAATCATTAAAGGTCCAATCTGCTTTATTGTCAGTCGGACTGGGTGAAAATCCCTTTTGATGACATCTCATTATATAATGTTACTTGTTCCTATTGTTTAGGATCCCCTCGCCAGCTACGATGTAAACAGACACAAACAAACAAATCACATCACTAACTAGTAGGTTTGAAAGTTTATCTACCTATTATGTGGTTTTATTTACCTATTCATCCATAATTAATACATGTTTTCCTTTCCATTCAGTAATTACATGCATATATGCAAATACTCTATTCTCTATTCTGTCTTCTCAGTGTCTTGATGTAACAGAAATAGCCCATCTTTCGCTCATACATATGCATCTAACCTCATGTTCTTCTTCTTTCGCTAAAGCCATGGGACTCAGTGTGCCGGAATCATTGCTGCCGCAAACAACTCTCACTGCACAGTCGGAGTGTCTTTTCATGCAAGAATAGGTGGTACGTGGAAGTAGCAAAAAGGGTGTGATAAAGGATGTCTGAAGGTCTTGACTTGTCACATAAATGCTTCTTTTCTTGCAGGTATCAACATATTAAGTGACGATGTGACAGATATTGTAGAGGCCCAATCATTAAGCTTCAAACCACACTACATAGATATTTACTTGTGCACCTGGGGACCTGAAGATGATGGCATTACTGTGGAAGGACCTGGGCCTTTGACCAAACTGGCACTGCAACATGGCGTCAAAAGAGTGAGAGAAATATTTGTGGCTTGTCTTCCTGTGGCAGAAAAGCACCGGTTTCCTCTTATTCAGATTTGTAAATGTGCTAACCTTAAAGCTGCACTACGTAGCTTTCTAGTGGCTTTTGATACTGTAACAATTAATCGTGACTAGTCAACTGTTAAAATGTAAGAAAAAGTATATAAAACACTTCATTTGTAAATACTATTTTACTGGAAACCTTCAGTCACCATATTTCAACCTTTAATTTAATTGATAATGTGTTTAAAAAGTAGGCGACTAATCAAGGAAATAATTGCTGACTAGTTGCTCACCTGTTGCAGCCCTAATTGCTTTGCTTCAAAGGTTCCACAATATGACATTAAACATATCTATCTCCATAGAGACAAGTAGGTGAGGTCAGATCTGTGGAAAGTTGACCCAACTAGATAAATGTAATTGCATAATGCTGGACATCTCCAAAGAAACAATTTGATGGCAGAACCTGACCAGAAAAGTTCCATTGTGCACCTTTAATTGTGCACCTTTAATTGTGCTGTCATTTTCATTGTGAGTTGTCTCTTATATAGATTTTGGACACAAGATTATAGTTGCTCGTCGTTACTTTTACTGAATTTGTGTCTATATTGTAGATAAATAATCCGTTGTAGTCATCTGGACACTAGACATACTAACCTGTACTATTCATCTTTTTAGGGTCGACGGGGCAGGGGCTCAATTTTTCTTTGGGCCTCTGGGAATGGAGGACAGTCAGGTGACCACTGTTCCTGTGATGGCTACAGTAGCAGCATCTATACTGTGGCTATAAGCGCTGCCATGTGGAGCAGAGCCAGGCCTGGTTTCCAGGAGCGTTGTCCTTCTACTTTGACGACAGCTTACTCTGGAGGCGATGGCCAAACCTTGGTGAGAATTGAAAACACAAAACATACATCTCTACCAATTGTACTCTTTCTTCAGCATTCTTTATAAAACAAAGCCTCAACTTGACTTCATAGATGACTGTTGGGGATCATCAGACCTGTGTTGAGGCACGTCCATCCTCAGCTCTCGCTGCTTCTGCAGCAGCAGGTGTCATCGCTCTCACTTTAGAGGCCAAGTACCTACACATCCCACAAAACAGTATATTCAATGAGGACACAATGGCAGCAATAAATATCTATTGTTTGCTTTTGTCAGTCCTTTGCTAACCTGGAGAGATGTCCAGCATATTATTGTTCGTACATCAAAGACTGAGCATCTTGAAGCACCAGACTGGAGAATTAACGGCGCAGGATACAGAGGTCCTCCAACAAGCAATTTAGTTTATATAATTTAATTTTTGCTGCTATTTAGTAATCCTAATATTTACAATTTCACCTCAATACCACAGTTAACCATTTATATGGCTTTGGGCTGATGGATGCGGAGAGCATGGTGAAAGAAGCTGAACGGTGGAAACAAGTCCCTTCACAGCATATGTGTGCAGAGGAGGCTTCTGTGCAGCAAATCAGGTAACACACAATCATAAATGATCCCTGCTTTGGGCTTCCCCGATGCCTCCTCTTTTTATCTCACTTCATCTATTTCTGTCTTGGCACTTCTGTGTTATGTTCTCACTTTTTTTCCATTCTCATTTAAGCTTTCCTTCTCTGTTGACAGGACCATTTACCCCGGCTCTGTGATGACATCTGTGTTTGAGGCGACAGGTTGCGCTGGCAACTCTTTGAAGCATGTGACTTATACAGAGCATGTCATTCTCCGTGTTACCATCACTCACCGCCGTCGTGGAAACCTCTCCATCAGACTGATTTCTCCATCTGGCACCATTTCAGAGCTTTTGGCACACAGGTATCTAACAGTGATCTCCTAATCATTATTTTTCCACAGTGTGTTTTTATTTGTTCAAGTTTGTAATAACACATAATGATATTACAAAAATGCTCCAGTGGTTGGCTCGTCGTCTCTTCTCTACATTGTCAGCTTTGAAATGTTCTTGATAGTTTAGTGTTTGGCAGAGAGTGTCTTAAATGGTGTTGACTATGCTACACTCAAAATATGACTACATGCAAAACATAGAAAGCTTAATACTTATTTTAGTATTATAATTTGCATATTCAGGCCTCTAGACAACTCCAGTGAGGGTTTTCAGAATTGGGAATTTATGACAACTCACTGCTGGGGAGAGCCTCCAAATGGAAAATGGACACTGAAAATAAATGATATTTCGTCAATCAACACTGCTGAACGAGGTTTGCTTCATCCCTTTTCCTGAACTTACAGTAATAAGTCAGTAGAAGTTTGAAACTAATTGTTCTGTTATGGGCTATGTGGTACTTCTAGGGGCCTTGACAAAGTGGTCCCTGGTGATTTATGGCACAGCAGAGAACCCATATGTGCCTCGAAAGAATGTACGTTCAGTGGAGCCCTTTGATAATGAGCTTTTGGAAGAATATACTGGTGAGTTATGTTCAAGCTTTTTGTGCTTTTGAATGGCAGTTCCCTAAATCTTGGTTTATAGCCGTAGCAATTGTAAGAATAGCAGTTAATGTGTCTGCTCTGACAGGACCCTGTGACGCAGAATGCACTAGTGATGGCTGTGAAGGGCCCGGCCCACAGCAGTGTGTCGCATGCTTACACCTTTTTCTCAAATTCAAAAATGGAACAAGGTGAGTCTGAGTTCTAATGCGATCTTTACCAAATAGTTAGTAGTTAGTCACTAGTTTGCTTAAAGAAATGGATACATTATCATTGATGTCAGACATTATTGTGCTTCTCCAGGTTGTGTGTATCAGAGTGCTCAAAAGGATTTTGGGGTGACCGGCGTCGTTGCAAGAGATGCTATGCGACTTGTGAAAACTGTACTGGAAGTCGAAGTGACCAGTGCACATCTTGCCAACCCGGGCACCACTTAACTGAGGGCACCAACACTTGCACCACCATCTGTGGAGAAGGCTATTATCTGGATCATGGTCGTATTTTCTGTTTGTTCAGTTACTATCTGCATGTATGTGTATTATGAACTCAACTGCAATGACTCTTTGTTAGGACTATAGACTATTCACTAAAATACAGTACACTCTTATCAAAGTAAATCTGCCAAAGACTCATGAGAGTGTTGCAGGTTTCTCCTTGGATTTTGGGGTGTTTTCGGGAGGTTTTCTCCTTGCAAAACAATTGGATAAAAGTGAAAAACTTTAAAAGAGAAGCACTATTTTCGCCTGAACTATAGATCATAAAAGCGACAGTGAATGTGTGATGTCAATGGACTGTTAGCTCATAAATCAGCAGTTGAAGGACGTGTGAGTGAGAGTGATTAATCAGACTGATGTGTTTTCTCATTTCCTCACAGATGCAAATATGTGCAGGAAGTGCAGTGAAAACTGTTTGAAGTGTACAACCTTAAGAATTTGCACAGAATGCAAACAAAACACAAGGTAAAACCAATAACCTGATACATTAGATATATTTAATTACCGTACTCGCTATATTGTATTATTCATTATTACAACCTTTGAGCAGCACAAGTACAAATAATTGTAGCAAGGGATTTACTTTCTTAAGGCTTGATCTGTGAAGAAGGAAAAAATACAAATTACGGCCTATTCTGTGCACAGGAAAACTCGATGACTCGAGTCATTATTGAATGATTTGTTGTCACGTTTCTCTCCTTTTTTTCTTTCAGTCTGCAGGGAAATCAGTGCTTATGGAGCTGCGCAGCAGGATTTTACCATGACAAACAGGAAGGCAAATGCAAACCCTGTCACAAAGCATGTGCTACTTGTGCAGGTAGGTGTCAAGTCCAGCTGTGTAATGAATATTAGGCACCAAACACATGATTGGTGTTTATGAGGTGTTTGAACTTGTGAAAGGACTTTGAAATGACGTGTCATATGACTACAGGCCCAGGAGTTGAATCTTGCAAACATTGTGCAAAAGGATATCTAATGGAGGAGTGGAGGTGTGTGCACTCCTGCAGTGTTGGCTTCTATGCCACAGAGCCAAGCCCAGAGATGGCTTATGGGCAGAGGATATGTAGGAGGTGAGCACTGGTGTGTGTTCAGGTGTGGGTGGTTTGTTTATCTGCTGATTGCAGCCCTTGGCTCCATTGCCTGTGTTCATGCTTGTTTTGACGCTAGAGTTTGTTGGGTGGATGGGAGGAGTTTTAATCCCTTTATGGACTTCTGGTCTTTTTGGGTTTGTATGCTCTGCTCCTCAGGTGTGACGCCAGCTGCTCGGCCTGTGTGGGACCGGGGCCGGAGAACTGCAGCAGATGTTCCAGTGGCCACAGTCATCAGGATGGAGTGTGTGTGCTTAACACAGAGTGTGAAGAGGGTCAGTCAGCCGGCTCCTTTTATTACATACTGCTTCACTGAGTAAAGATATACAGCCAACTCTGAGAGGAGATAAAAATGTGATTCTTTTAGATATTTAGTTGCACTACAAGAATTATTGCTGGTCAAAATAAATAGACAAAACAAATAAATGCAATATAATGCTTGGTTTGTTTCATGTTATCTCTAACCCTTATCATTTGTAATTGTATGTTTACTAGGAGAGTATCCAGACACTGATGGGAAATGCCATATATGTGATCCAACATGTCTGAAGTGCACAGGGCCACAGAGTAGTAACTGCATCAGCTGTGCCTCTTCACGGTGAGTTAGACTCAGTCTGAGTCAAACAAAGTGTAATCCAATACATTTTTATTTTTGTTTTAAAATCATTTGATTTTTTTTTAATGTTTCTATTAATTCTGTGCTGTAGTTGCTAAGATAGTATGTTGTTTTTGGTGACAGATCTCTGGATGACGGTCACTGTGTGCTGGACTGTGCTAAAGGCAAATACCAGTCAGGCGGACTGTGTTACCTGTGTGATCACACCTGTATCACCTGTTCAGACTCAGGGCCCACCAACTGCACCAGCTGTGACACGGGTGAGGAGAAAATCATTTGTCGTCATGTGTTGGTATGGATTTAGTGTTGACTCAGAGAAGACCGTACTTCATTTCAATTTCATGTTCTATTTGCTGTAGACAAGTTTGGCATGGCTCGGTACTTGTTTATGGGCCAGTGTGTGGATGTCTGCCCAGAGTCTTTTTACCACACCAAAGAGAAGAGCTGTGAGCCTTGTTCTGACCACTGCCAGCTGTGCTCTGGCCCCACCCATTGCCTCAAGTGCAACTCCTCCTACTATATTTCTGATGGACTGTGCAACAAACGAGAGTGTGGAGAAGGTAACCAAGGTCTTATTCGGGTTATTTCTTCGCTATTATGTGCCTTGTGACAGGGGCATCAGAGTGACCTTAAAAACATTGTCATCCACCTGCCCCGACTGCCCCTTCTCACACCTTTGTGCGCTGTCTTTTTCATGCTTGTTTTCTCAGGGGAGGTGGAGGATCCAGATTACGACGACTGCATGGCCTGCGAGGAAGGCTGCAAAAAGTGTGTCTTATGTAAGTCACCGCGCTCTAACCTTCAGAAAGTTATTTGAGCTTAGAATCATCCTCGCTGCCTTGCTGCATGATTTACTATTGTAGTTCCAGTCTGATGAAGAGCTTGTTTGTGTCTGCATTTAACAGATAACCCTAAGCATTGCCAGTCCTGCATTGAGGGTTTTTACAAGTAAGGTTGTGTGCCCTCTGTGTGATCACTTCAGAACTCTTACTTTATTTTACTTTATTGTGGGTTTTGAATGTGTCTGCAAAAGAAAAGCAGGATTTTAATGTTCCAGCATCTATTTATCAGTTTTCAGGATGGTTGCTTCAGACACTGCCCAGCAAAGACATACAGCGTGGAGGAGGACATGACTTGTATCTCATGTGATGAGAAATGTGTGAGCTGTGACGAACACGAGTGCTACTGGTGTGAATCTGACCTGTTCCTATCAGGTAAGGAAGCTGCATCAGGTTAGAAGACTATATGTTGCTTGATTCACTAGCAAGGACCACAACCCCAGCTACGATGCAGTGTTTATTGGCATAAGAGAAACATGAACAACACAAATTACAGAAATGGATTCTGTATTGGGGCTTCTGGCAATGAGGGCTGTAGGCTCCCGGGCCTCGATACCCCCATCTAGGAAATAAATTAGAATAATTAGACTAAAAGAGCACAGTGAACACGGGTGTGTATGACTTGGATGGTTAAATAGTGTAGCCGCAGGAAGGGGCGTGAAAGGGGTGTGGTCCTGCTCACGAACTTAAGAAAACAAACATATCTTCATTTAAACTTTCACAATACACAATTAATTTCAATTCAGTTTATTTTATTTTTGCAATGCACCAAAATTCCAACAGCCATTGCCTTGGTGGGCAGTCCAGAATTGTTGATTTAACCAACAGAAGGGTTAGAAAATCAAACAATGAAACAAGCAGAAGCTGATTAAACAATGTTCACAGGAATTTAGCAAATGAATAACTGTCCTTGAGCATATCCTCCCTTAGACCCTCTTTCAGTGAGAAAATACTACAAAATACCCTGAGGGGGGAAGTAGAAACCTCAGGAAGAACCACAGTGAAGGAGCGATCCTACTCCCAAGGATGGACATGCATACAAAATACAATGGAGAAGGACATTTCTACATTAGAATTGTACACTGTCCGTTTAGTAGTAAATATACTTCTGTCAGAGGTGGGTAGAGTATCCAAAAATTGTACTCAAATAAGAGTAAAGTTACTTCAAAATAACATTACTCTAATAGAAGTACAAAGTAGTGGTCCAGAAAATGACTCAAGTAAGAGTAAACTTTTGGGGGGTTATTTTCAGAGTAACAGTCAAACATCAAATTTATCATTTTAAATTAATTTAATTTAATGGACAAATCATTAAATAATTCACAAAATATGGTATTTTCAAAGGAAAGACACAAACATGATCCGAGGGAGCAGTGCAGGAATCATAATTAATGTTAAAATGATTTAGTATAATCAAATTAAAGCATTTGTCACTTGTAGACAAAAGTTCTGCTACTGCAATAAAAACATGACTTGAGTAAGAGTAAACATTGTGTGTCAGAAAGTAACTCCAGGTAAATTAGTATGTAACTTCTATTGCTTATAATAACTTATTTATTTATTGATTCACAAGCAATGTAACATGGACACTGCAGCTCTATTCTATTTGTTCCTGTTTTCAGAGGGTAGATGTGTTGAAGTGTGCCCTGATGGTTTCTATGGTGACGAGGACACAAATGACTGTGAGGAGTGCAACTCGGATTGCGTGACCTGCAGTGGGCCAGAGGACTATGACTGTGAATCCTGCGAGGACGGAAAGACACTGGAAAACGGCCTGTGCGTGTTTGAACATGAAGTCTGCCCCGTGAAGACGTATCGCAGCGGTAAGAACTATATTTATGTCTTCTGCTAATCCCACTTTTTGTCCATAATGAGGCAGGGATTTGAAAACTTTTACAGATTGATTGAGGGTCATTTTAGATTATTAAATGTTATGTTATTAATATTATATTCTCGACTTAACTGTAGAACTTTCTCAATACGTAAATTGTATGATGACACTATGATGATGTTTGATTGAATGAGCTGATGATGTTTGATTGAATGAGCTGATTTGTAGATTAAAGATAATGGTAGATGATTGCCTTATGTTCAGATGATGGGGAATGTGAGGACTGCCACCCTTCCTGTGAAGCCTGCTCCGGAGATGAGGAAAATCAATGTACAAAATGTGCAAAAGGTATTATATGAGTGCAACATTGTGGTCAATGTACAATGTTTTGTTGATTATGGTAACAATTGGACCTCTAGATTATATGCTCATACCCTTATAATCTATTCTTGTATCAGACCGTTTTCTCAGCCCTCAGCAGACGTGTGTGATGAAGTGCCCAAGGGCCCACTTTGCAAATCGACTAAACAATGTTTGTGACGAGTGTTCCTTTGGCTGTTCGACATGTATAGACACACAGCGCTGCACACGCTGCTACAGCTCCCGCAACTCTCCATTATACCTGCAGAATGGCCAATGTGTCGAACAATGTGTCAGGTCAAACATCAACAAAACACCCAATTGCCTGTTATTTGACTGTTATATTTCATTTGTGTTTTAAATTCCTTCTCACAGGGGTTATCCTGCTGGCTTAGTATGTCGGAGTTGTGTGGAAGGCTGTGCTTCCTGTTTGAGAAACAGCACTCACTGTCTAAGCTGTGATGCCCCTCTTCTTCTGCACAAGCACCAATGTGTGGAGGACTGTCCTGCAGGCCACACAGTCCGAGATGGGGAGTGTCACCGCTGCCCACCTGCTTGCCCAGAGTGCAACCCACTTGGACACTGCATTGGTTTAATATTGTATTCTGGTTTCATTGTGATTATTTTGTAACTTAGCATTAACATGTTTTCTTTGCACAGAATGTGAAGAATATCATTTTTTGCACGAGGGCCAGTGTGTGTTAGACTGTCCCGAGAGGTTCTTTGCGGACACGGAGCAAAGGGAGTGTTCACATTGCCACCCCGATTGTGCATTGTGTGATGGACCAAACAACAATGACTGTGATAGCTGCGTGGACCCTGAGGCCACTCTGCACAATGGGGCTTGCCTAACAACCTGTACCTCACACACCTATTTGGATGACATCTCAGGAGACTGTAACGGTGTGACAGAAACTATTTATGTTTTATTTTGTCAGCATCATTGGACATTTTTCATGCATTTCCAAAATCCTCACCTTCAGTTCAGCAAATCAAAAATGCATTTCATGTTCAATACAAGGTCCTTCTCAAACCAACAGCCTTCTATCTTAAACTGCACCAAAAATTACATTTTATTTGACAGCTGTCAAACCTCACAAACTGATGCGCAGATTGTTCCCTGGAGAAACCACTGCTCTGCAATGTTATCAAGAAGCAGCTGACAAAGGATATGTTTAAGTTTGCTTGCAACATTTATACAACGCAAGCATATGTTACGAGTAAAATATGGAGAAAAGGGTCAGCACTATGTTTCAGTAAAGCACGAACTTAACTAATTTAAACCCCATGAAGTAACAGATATTGTACTTTTCACCACATGATGTACGTTATACTCCGACTAATGTACTTGTCATCACTTTTGACTTGTTTTAACAGAGTGTGATGCATCTTGCCTCACTTGCTCCGGACCATACAGTGACTCTTGTACGAGCTGCAGAGATGGCTACAGGCTGGAAGGCCATGGTCACTGTGCACCAGTGACCCACTCCCAATGCACAGTTCACCAGTATATGGACCAAAGCGGGGAATGCCATCCCTGTCACAAATACTGCCACAGATGCTCTGGTCCTGGTACAAATCACTGCCTGACCTGCAACCAGGGACATCTCCTGCTCAGTAAGTCAAAGTGATTGTCATTTAACCGCAAAAGCACTGTACTTACTGTTTCTGTGGCTGCATACCTGGATATCTGTCTCTGCAGATGGTACCTGTTTTGATAGATGCCCAACTGGCTACTACCAGGATGAGATGGGACTAAGATGCGAACCCTGTCATCCCTCCTGTGAGTCCTGCATCGGAAAACACAGCCACGAGTGTCTATCCTGCAAATTCAGTCTTTTCCGAGAAGCCAAAGAGTGTGTGGAGACCTGCCAGCACGGGTAATTCAACCCTCTCAATGTCCAACTGTTTTGTCCGTCCATCTTGTTAAGAGAAGACTTTGTTCATGTCATTGTCCATGTGGCAGGCACTATGGAAACGCAGCCTCCCGGATGTGTGAGAAGTGCCACCCCAGTTGCAGTGAATGTCTTGGAGCTGAAGACGACAGCTGCCTGAGCTGTACTATGGGCCTGGTTTATTTGCGTAGAGCAGGTCGATGTCTTCCAGCGTGCCCTGAAGACTACCATCATGACGCTGGGCACGGGACCTGCGAGCCGTGTCATTCCACCTGCAAAACTTGTTTAGGTTTGGAAAAAAAATATATGATCAAAAACACTTCAGTCTGGTAATGATTAATGATGTATGTTTCTTCTTTGTTAGGGAAAGAATCCCATTCATGTCAGTCATGCCATGTTGGGTACAGACTGTCAGATGGTATGTGTGAATCTATGTGCTACAGAGGCCAGTATCCTGTAATAGAGGTAAAGCTATTAGTACTGTATATATCGCTAATTAATATAGTAATATAGTAGTACTATGATATAGTGCTAATTAAGCACATGACACATTGAGTACATATTAAAGATTTATTTATGGCTTCTCTGAGACAATAATTTCCTTTGGGATTAACGTTATATCTTATCTTATGACATTGTCCTATAATAAGTGGCATGTGGTATAAAACAGTAACTTTACTGTGAAAGTTGTATGAGTCCAGAAAAAGTGAGGACTTGGACTTGCAAATGAAAAATAAATAAACAAATAGAGCTGGTGATATTGACAAAAATGAATATCCCAAAATGTTTCCTGATAAATATAATCAGACAATATTATGTCAGTCTAACAAAAATGTGTGAAAACTTTTTCTTAAAATGTATTAACTGACAATTATTTATCAGACAAATACAAATACATAATAAAATTATAAAATTAATCACAAAAGTGCAGAAATGTCCCCTCATAGCGTTGTTAGAAAGTTTACAACACAAATTTATTTTCGTAGCATTTCTTAAAAACAACCTTCACAATATTATCAAAATTTCAACATATTGCCCACCTCTAATCTTTCTTTCAGTGTCTGACAAAGTAGCCTCATGCGAGCTCATGTGTTCTCAGGGAATAGAGCTGGCCTGTGAAGACTGCGATGCTTCGTGTCTGGAGTGCTGGGGCCAGGGTCCATCCAGCTGCACCTTATGTCCTCCTCAGGCGATGCTCGAACCTGGGGGGCGCTGTCTGCTTTGCTGTAGCCATAACAACGACGACGAGGGGGCAGATAATAAAGGGCAGCTGCAGGCCTGTTGTAACTGCACTGAGTCTCAAGGTGTGCTGAAAAGCTCATACTCCTCCTGCGTTAAAACAAGAATATTTTCATCTTACAACACAAAATGCAAAATTAATTTACTACACATCATACATTTATTTATAATGCATTTTTATTATTTGTGTTTGTGCAGCACTTTTGTCAACTTCTGTTCATAAAATGTGCCATATAATTCAAGTGGATTTGAAAATATACACATGTAAACATTTTATCCAGCCTTTGCTGCTTTGCTTCAACTTTATAATATCATCTGTTGCTCGTTGTTTTAGGAGAGTGTGTCCTCAGCACAAACTTGGCCTTCAAAAACGACGTTGAGGATGAGGAGCGAGGGAACCTGGCCGTATTCGTCACTGCCTGTATTCTGCTGGTGGTTGTGCTGGTGGCTATAGTCTTCCTCATCAGGCACTCCCGGTCAAAAAGTGCAACCCGGGACATCCCCCCTCGTGGCTATGAGAAGCTCGGCTCAGGGGGTTTCGGGGGCGACAGACACGGCTACAGCTCGGCCTCCTCCACCTCTTTCGGCGGCGGACAGTCAGGCTCATCCGGCGGCCGCTTCCAGGAGTCCCAAATGGTGGACTTTAGTGACCGGCGCTCGGGGAATAAGAGAAATGATGATGATGACGATGACGACGAGGACATAGTGTACATGGGCCAGGACGGCACTGTGTACAGGAAGTTCAAATATGGACAACTGGGAGACGACAATGAGGATGAGCTGGAGTATGACGACGAGAGCTACACTTTCCGATGAACAAGGAGAATAAGTCATATTTCTGTGCGGTTTGTTTTCCCCGAGGGAGAGGCCGATTCATCCCTCACTGAATATGTATCTACTAAATGAGACATGAAAGGCTATTTATATTCTACAGTAATTGTTTACTAGAGATGCAATAAACCTCACAGCGTGTATTAACCTGAATGTAGTATTTTGCATTATTGTAGGGAAGTTCACAGAAATGTTGAGATGCTACTTTTCCCCCAAAAAAAAGAAAAAAGTGATACAATATTGTTTCTTTATAAACGATTACCTGTTTAAGGTTATTACATCTGCCCTTTTACAAGGCTGAAACAAAACAATACATGGAGCTTACAACTCGACAAAAAAAGAAATGAGTACTTATATTATATGCACAAAACAAGGAGCTGCAATGATAATGTTGGCAGCTTCAATATTCACGTGAAAGCATTTATTTTGTTGTTAGGATATTGTGAGTTTTTATTGTGTGTGCGTTTACTATTAGTGGGTTATAACTTCAAAAATGTGATTGGACAAACTGTATTTAAATGTAAATGTTAGCTTTACAACTGTTAATAAACACAAATGAATACAACACAGACAAAAGTCTACGCTTAGTATTGTTTTATTGAAATACTTGACTCTGTTTACGTCTTTGCACCCTGTCTATACTTGACAACAGTAAAACGGTGAAGAGACATGCACGCTACAGGAAACACGGCAACAAGGAGCTGAGATTTGTGCTTTACAGTCCCTGTGTTTATTTCTCATTTTGAGGTCATTCTTTATATTGGCATCATTTAATTCCTGGGTTCATAATATTAAGTTACTAATCTAAATATTTATTATAAAAAATAAATTAAATAAATAATTACAATAATTCTTTAGGCCTGTGTCTGGTCGGCCATCATCACTGGCACAAAAGGCATGCTAAACCCTGTGCTCTTCTATAAACTAAACACATCCAACAGAAGTAAAAGTGTCATTATTGCTCCACAGCTTCACATGCTCACACCAATATATTCTAGACTCAAATGAATCAAGTCTGCAGTGAAACCGTTTTCAACCACACATCAAACAACAACCACGGAGCTGATTCTGCTCCGCGTTGTGAATTACAGGTGTACATTAGAACTACACACAGTGCTACAGCAGCAAGAACAATGAGACAAGATGAGTAAACAGGCACTATTAGTAAGTAGTAAGTGAGTGAAAGTTATTTAGGAGGCCTGGCTTTGTGGGTTGCTAGTTGCAGCCTCCTCTGCCCTGAGAAAGAGAAAGAAAAACAATAGAGGCATTAAAAAGTGAGGAGTGACAAAGTTCAGAAACAAGGCCGTTTGTCTTGTGTAAATGCGTTTGAATGTGTCGGAGGAGAACTTACTGTGTCCTGTCTGCTGTTGGCAGAGGTCCCAGCAAGAAACTATTAACTCTTGGAGAAAAGAGAGAGGACGGTTAGAACAAGATTTATCACTGTGGGATGTTAAAATTAATTGGTAAATTCTATCAAACGTGCAAGTTATGATTTAAAAACACAATTAGCCTGTCTTCTGCTTGTTCTTGGCATTAAATATCAGGGAAATGGATCACTTGATATTAAAGAGCCCAATTTAAGTGAATGATGAATGAGACAAAATGCACATAGTAAACATTTTAGAAACTTTGTCTGTGCTCTTCCAAAATACAACTTATGAGAAATTAAGTCATGGTACAGCCAAACATCTAAAACGTATTTGGTAAATGAATGCTCGTCCCCGTATGAAGCAGCAGCAGTGACTAATGCCATGTTCAAGTCAAGTGATGTGTTTTCTTACTTGGAGTTCTCCGCCGCTTCCTTCAGCTCCTTGTCCAGTCTGAATGAGAGACAAGACGCATTATAACGTCATTGGAAACTTGTGTAAAGCTTAGACGTGTTTTGAGGAGGCGCTCACCTGATGATGCATTCTGGGATCTGGATGAGGTCCATTGGGATGAGCTGCTGCAGCTCATCCAGGCTGTTGACATACTTGATCTTACTGCTGAACTTGGCACTGTTTGGGCAAAATAAACATAAACAGATATTAATAATGTACATTTAGAGGTGTACAACAAACTAAAGCGTGATGTAATTGTCAATCAATTGACATAAAGGCAGGAACACATTTGTATAATTGTGTGCTGCAAGTTTTCCCACTTTGCCCCAGGTCACGCTTAGACCATTGAATTCAATCTCAACCGTTTTTTGCGTTTTTTACCTGGTTAAATAAAGGTTAATAAATATAGAAGGCAGCAATAATAACATTGGAAAAGGGTGTTTGATGAGGTCAAATACAAATCACCCCAAATGGACTTATTGGGGGTATAAAAAAAGAAAAATGCCAAAAACAGATTAGAAGCTTAGTACTTTACCTTATGAAAGGTTTTGTGACGGCTAGAATAGTTCTGATAAACCATGATGGGTGGAGAATAATGAAGGATTTTAAGTTCTTCCTGAGCCTAGAGAGAGGATTCAAGGCTGTAATTTTGCACATGATTTTTATGATTTGTTATTTAAGTAAACACACCTTCTATCAATCATTTGATAGCACTTCTTAAGCCAGCCCAGACCCGGCATTCTTCTGTGTGGTGTGGCCCCATTAAGATACACAATCATGTAATCCTCTGCCACCATCAGCTCCAGTGTGCTGATGACATATCTGTGCCAAAAAGAAAGACAAGGCTCTCAATCAGCAAACAACAAAGCATTCACAGAGAGAATTCTTTATGAGCTTAAGACAATCCTTCTTCAATAATTCAATAAGAAGAAAAAAAATTACAAGTACACTTGAAATCCACACGATAATGAAACAAGTAGCATCAAGTTTATATTTTGATTTAATGTGGAGACAATTAAATACAAAGAACCCCTCAATTATTCATCCAATGTCAGCTGAGGAAATTGTAAAAGTTTTCTTTATTTTTACTCATATATAAGACTCATAAGATTCACACTGTGCAAACGTATTTTAGGCAATACTTACAAAAACAGGTTTTCCATAATTTCATGATAGTCTGGGAGGTCACTGTCTGGCAGGATACAGGCAGCAAAAACTATGATAGCATTGACGCCGTTTCCATAGTAACCTTGACGAAAAAAACAAAACAAAGACTTAATATCATCGCTTGCCTTACTATTAAAAAACAACATAAAGCATCTTCATACAATCTTTCAATGAAGTGCAGTGAAGATGCTGTCTGCTGACTGAGAACACAGTTGCTTTTTACTAATATCTTTCCTTCTTAAACCACAAGAAAATTGTGGAAAAATCAAAAGTATTTTGCTGAAATTGTTAAATTGGCAAAATAAGAAACAAAACTTCACCTCCATGTGATACGACTTTCATGTATGGCTCAATGATCTTCATATTAATTCGATGCTCTTGCTCTCCAATGACGACAGTTCGCCACAGTTTTCCGTCCTGGCGGTCCTGATGTTCTTCCTCAGCGCTGTAAGTAGGGGTCGTGTTGAAGGCATCACTTGTTCCACCTTGAATGTCCCTTTTCGGCTCTATAAATATAAATAATATATAAATACATGGATAAAAATACAATAAGACAAACAGCATTACACTTAAAGATGCCACCTCTGAGACCCACCTTCCCAGTCCATTTCATGGTCAGTGTAGTCGAGGTCCGCTTCATCTGGAGTGTCCATGTCATCCACATTAATGTCCAGGTCGTCTGGAGTCTCACCCAGGTCATCTTCACTCTGGTCCAAAGACAGGCTCATACGAGGCGCTGAGAGTTTCTTCCTCTGACTTGGACCTCCTTCTAGAGGTAAAGAGGTGGGAGGGACTGCACACACAAGCACACACACAAGCACACACAAGCACACACAAGCACACACACAAGCACACACAAGCACACACAAGCACACACACACACACACACACACAAGCACACACACAAGCACACACACAAGCACACACACAAGCACACACACAAGCACACACACAAGCACACACAAGCACACACACAAAAGCACACACACACACACACAAGCACACACACACACAAGCACACACACACACACAAGCACACACACACAAGCACACACACACACACAAGCACACACAAGCACACACAAGCACACACACAAGCACAAACACACAAACACACACACACAAGCACACACACAAGCACACACACAAGCACACACACAAAAGCACACACACACACACACAAGCACAAACACACAAACACACACACACAAGCACACACACAAGCACACACACAAGCACACACACAAAAGCACACACAAGCACACACAAGCACACACACAAGCACACACACAAGCACAAACACACAAACACACACACACACAAGCACACACACATAAGCACACACACACACAAGCACACACACACAAGCACACACACACACAAGCACACACACACACACAAGCACACACACAAGCACACACACACACAAGTGATTTATCTATCTTGAGCATCAATGGGATTCATTACAGATCTTTCATCCATACCTGGTCTGCCTTCAGCTCCTTCAGAGTTCATTTTAGCAAAATCCGTCCACAGGAGGACCTACAAAAACACAGTACCATGGGATGAATATACAGTATTACTCACTGGCCTCTCCAAACGAGCTGTAAAACAGCTGCAGTACATCCAGAACGCTGCTGCTCGGGTCCTGACCAGAACCAGGAAGTACCATCACATTAGTCCTGTTCTCAGGTCTCTGCACTGGCTCCTGTGGCTCAGAGAAGAGACTTTAAAGCAGCTCTGCTTGTGTACAAGTCTCTCCATGGCCTAGCACCAAAGTACATCTTGGATATGTTAGTGCCATATGAACCATCTCAGACTCTGAGGACCTCAGGGACCAGCCTCCTGCTGGTGCCAGAGTCAGGACTAAACATGGACCGGCCTCCTGCTGGTGCCAGAGTCAGGACTAAACATGGACCGGCCTCCTGCTGGTGCCAGAGTCAGGACTAAACATGGACCGGCCTCCTGCTGGTGCCAGAGTCAGGACTAAACATGGACCGGCCTCCTGCTGGTGCCAGAGTCAGGACTAAACATGGACCGGCCTCCTGCTGGTGCCAGAGTCAGGACTAAACATGGACCGGCCTCCTGCTGGTGCCAGAGTCAGGACTAAACATGGACAATCTGTGTTTCAGTTTTATGCAGCTAAAATCTGGAACATTCTTCCTGAAGATGTGAGACAGGCTTCTACTCTGACAATCAGGGCCGACCCAAGCCTTCAGGGGGCCCTAAGCGAAAACATATTTGGGGGCCCCTCACCACGTCATCAGAATCAGTTTTATTGCCATTGTCAGTGAACAATTCACATATGGGAACTTTCTTCAACGCAAACAAAGCGCACCAAAACTCCAGGGCATCCGTTTGCCAGTTAGTTTATTCTCAACACCTCACAGGGTCAAATATTGATAACTTAAATCCCACAATGTAACTTGGTATTCCGCTGACATCACCTCTACTCCCTGTACAAATAACACACGTCCCAGATATGTTTTTGGGTGTATTTGTGGGCGTTAAGGGTCGACAGCCACATTAGCAGTTTAAATTAATGAACGGGGGGGGGTCTGGGGGCCCTCCCCCAGAGATTTTCAGACCTTTTGTGTGTCTTCTGCTGCATTTTAATGTGGTCCAACCGGCTAAAGTAAGAGTAAAATGTTGAGGTTGTAATGCTATAAAATGATGATGTGATGAAACTGTGCCAGGAGAAAATGATTAAAGCCAGTTATTAATACATTAGTGTACTTAATTACTCAATACAATATTGGCTATGAAAAATAATTATGGTCAAATTGATTCATTTTAACTGAAAACGTAAAAGTAATAGTTATCCTTACTAATTTATCTTTTACTGCTCCCAACTGTTCCTTCTTGCCAAAGTGACAAAACAAGTTATATTAAATTAAACAAATGGCATAAGCATTGCTTGATTAACAATTAACACTGATAAAACAGTGCAAACATGTTATTCCCAGAGAATGAACAGAACTAGAAGTGAAGGTCCAAACCTCGCTATAGTGAAGAGACTGCGTTTCTGCAACTTTGCCACTTTTGTATAAAAATATATAGTATTATTCTATAACAGACGTAATTTTAATATGTCTGGTTATGTTTCACTATCAATTTATTATAATGTATAACAAATAGTCTAATGATGCTTTTTAAATAAATGTAAATGTTTTATTGCTCTATTAAAAGTTAATTAGAATGTAAATGTTGGTTCTGATCAGAACACCACACACTGGACTCCTGCATGAAACAATGCTGCGATGTGATTGGCTGATGGACCTTAAGTGCATAAACCTTTACGTTCCTCTCATTGCACTTTAAGAAGTCAAAGTAAAACAGACATCAAGAGTCACGATTGATCTCACACATGGTGATGCGAGAGAGAGGGACGCAAACTCAAACCCGCTCATCTCTAACTGAGGCCGCACAGGGGCCCGGGACAGGGGCCCGGGACAGGGGCCCGGGACAGGGGCCCGGGACAGGGGCCCGGGACAGGGGCCGCACACTGTTCACTCCAAAGTCTCACGTCAGAGGTTCTGGACGAGACGGCGCTCGTCCGGACCGGATCTCCGCCTCTTAGTGACCGGGGCACAGACGCCCCTCACCGGCCTCACCTGCAGCTCACACTACCGGGCTGGTGTAAATGTTAAGCTTATTATCTTTCATTCAGACATATTATTATGCGCGGGGCAGAGCTCTCGTCGCCTCCAGCCTGAGCGAACTAACGTGACAGAATCGTGTTGTTTCAAACAGCAGCATTAACCGTCTCTTTGTAAGAGAAGTTCAATACCTGGAGAGTGTTGTTGAGTTTGCAGTTTCTTTACATCGTCAAGAAGTTTCTTCTTTCGTTTTTCGGCATCGGGGGGATATATTCCTCTGGACATGAGGACCACGTTGTGTTGTGTTTATGTTTTGCTCTCGAGCTCCACGCGCACAATGACCAAAGTTGACCAATCAGCGCAGGTTTGGTGTCTTGGTTGCCAGATTGTCATTACAAATAAATGCTGTTTGTGCGTTATATGTTACCGCTGTGTGTCGCTGCCGCGCCAGCATCGCTACTGCACTGGTGGCGCACGCTGCGCTTGCACTTCGCATAAGACGGGTTGCCAGATTGGGGGCCCTTTTAACGCCTCGGGGCCCTACGCGGCTGCTTAGTTCGCTTATAGGCTGGGCCGGCCCTGCTGACAATGTTCAAATCCAAGCTTAAAACAGTTTTGTTTAGCTGTGCATATGACTGAAAGGATTTGTTTCCACTCTTCTCTTTCACGTCTTAAACCGTTTTGTGATTCCTGTAATTTCTTTGTGATTTGATTGCATTTCTTCTCCTGTGTGAAGCACTTTGAATTGCCTTGTGTATGAAATGTGCTCTACAAATAAACTTGCCTTGCCTTACGCACAAATAATATATGCAATAATATTATAAATGATAAATATTATATTTAAACAATATGCTGCAATCTAATCTACCCAGCTTAGTTCATGATGCCACGTATTCACACATGTTGAATTAAGAACATGAATTATCTCCGGTGGCTGGTCTACTACCTTCTTGTCCCTGAAATATATCCTAGTATGGCATCAAACATGCTTCTATTGCTTAACAAATACATTGAAAGACTTGATTTTTTTTACTGTGAACAGGGGCGCCTCTCCACAGACCTAACCTGTCTGGAGATAGAGAAGCTATGAAATGTTCCCATGTTGTTGTTGTTGTTGTTGTTGTTGTTTCAATTTGGGTGGTGACTAAACATTTGGTGGTTTAGTCCTTGTGGTAAATATGTATCATAATTTTACATCACATTACGTCACATTGAGTAGATATTTTTTCTTTAAATAAAAGTGGAAAAGTACAAGAAGAGCTGAGCTCTGTGATGTCATCAGAAAGCAACATTCAAATAAAAATTGAAGCTACAATTTGCACAAAATTGATAAATCTTTCTGACAGTTTAAACAATCATTTAACAAAATAAAGGTGTTATCAGGTACAGGTTTTGGCACTTTTTTACAGTGTGGTTGCAAGGAAACAGAATTATATGACCAACCAGGAATTAACATAATCAATTTAAACCTAAATTGTCAAACATGGAGGTTAATAGGAAATGGTTTGTTTTTACATTATCATGTACACTACGTGTTATGCATTATGTATAATAGATCCATGAGTCTAACCTGTGCTGTGCACGTAATAATATCATAGAAAGTGGTCAAATAACACACTGTTAATACTGACTGAAGCCAAACCTTTCCTGTGCACAGATCGGGCAGTGATGCAAATTCTCCAGGTGTCATGTGCACAGACTGGTTCGCATGAAAGTGAAAGCGCCCTTTGGACTGCGGTGTCTGGAACAGGCTCCTCACACACGGCCACCGGACAAACACCAGAGCCAAATGTTCAGGGTCCAGCATCTTTCATCTGACACTTTGCACGGCGGCGGAAGAGGAGTACCACTACTACACCTCCCTCTGTGCTTCCTGTGTGCAAGCTCATTTCATTGTTGGTTTCCCACCTTTACACACCACCATCTACTCACCGTTGCTGAGTCACGTGAATCTGTAAACTCTTCAGACTTTTAGACCATTTGCACTCTCTTGTCCCCTGCTTAGTCCCTGCTCTCTTGTCCTCGGAGGAGATGCTCGGCTTGCAAACAGCTCACAGCTTCCACCATTTTGCGATCACGTGGCTTCTCCCATATAAGGACAATAACCCGCTACGACAGCTCTGCGCGCGCGCGCGCGCGGCTCTGCGCGCGCGGCGACTCTGCACGCGCTTGTGACCTATTACAACATACTGTATATATTTGTGTGGCGGAATAAAATAACAACAACAACAACAAAATCCATACGCATGTTATTACTCGTTATTACACTGAAGGCCTCTGATATTGAATAAAAGCTTATTAAGAATACCGCGGTGAAGTTAGTTTCACGTTGGACGTTGGACATTCGCCTCCGCAAGTAGAGCGGGAGCTTCCTCTGAGTGTGCCCCGCCTGCAGTAGCTCGACGCGGGGAGCTGCGCGCTGAAGTCCCGCTTGGTACGCCAGTTAGGGACCAACTCTAAAGTACCGTTTGTTTAAAAATGTGTTGTCTTAAAAAATATCAAACGTATTTATATTTAAAAAAACAACAATATTGAGCATGAATCCAAGTTGCTAATATTAGATGCAATAGTCCTTTTGGGCTGAAAAATTAACCCTTTGTAGATTTTTAAAGAATATTTTTTGTCAAAAATCAAGGATTCTTATCAATAGCTCCTAAGTCAGCTAGCCTAGATAGTAAACGCTAAGTGATTATAATAGTTTGAGTCTCCAGGTATCACGCACACCTTTTACTTTTTCGAATTAACCCTTTATAGATTTTTAAAGATTTTTTTTCCGTCAAAAATCAAGGATTCTTTTCAATAGCTCCTAAGTCAGCTGACCTAGAAAGTGAAACCCAAGTTATTATAGTAGTTGTGGTCTCCAGGTATCACGCACACCTTTTACTTTTTCAAATTAACTCTTTGTAGATTTTTAAGGAATATTTTTCGTCAAAAATCAAGGATTCTTTTCAATAGCTCCTAAGTTAGCAAACCTAGATACTAAACGCTAAGTGATTATAGTAGTTGTGGTCTCCAGGTATCACGCACACCTTTTACTTTTTCAATAGCTCCTTACTTTTTCAATTTAACCCTTTATAGATTTTTAAGGAATATTTTTCGTCAAAAAACAAGGATTCTTTTCAATAGCTCCTAAGTTGGCAAACCTAGATAGTAAACGCTAAGTGATTATAGTAGTTGTGGTCTCCAGGTATCACGCACACCTTTTACTTTTTCAATTTAACCCTTTATAGATTTTTAAGGAATATTTTTCGTCAAAAAAGAGGATTCTTTTCAATAGCTCCTAAGTCAGCTGACCTAGAAAGTCAAACCCAAGTGATTATAGTAATTGTGGTCTCCAGGTATCACGCACACCTTTTACTTTTTCAATTTAACCCTTTATAGATTTTTAAGGAATATTTTTCGTCAAAAAACAAGGATTCTTTTCAATAGCTCCTAAGTCAGCAAACCTAGAAAGTCAAACCCAAGTGATTATAGTAGTTGTGGTCTCCAGGTATCACGCACACCTTTTACTTTTTCAAATTAACCCTTTATAGATTTTTAAGGAATATTTTTCGTCAAAAAACAAGGATTCTTTTCAATAGCTCCTAAGTTGGCAAACCTAGATAGTAAACGCTAAGTGATTATAGTAGTTGTGGTCTCCAGGTATCACGCACACCTTTTACTTTTTCAAATTAACCCATTGTAGATTTTTAAGGAATATTTTTCGTCAAAAAACAAGAATTCTTTTCAATAGCTCCTAAGTTGTCGGTGTAATCCCTCATTCGTCCAGGCGTGTTCCATAGTAGAAAAAGCTTCAGTTGTAGTCATCTGGACTCAGTTTGAAAAAATAGACGTTTCGACTCCCATCCAAGAGTCATTGTCAATAAAAGAATTTAGATCGAGAACTCCGATATTGAAGCTTTTTCTACTATGGAACACGCCTGGACGAATGAGGGATTACACCGACATATTTCCAAGAATTTTGGGCCAAAAACCTTGGATTTAGTTCGGGAACTCGAATCTGTAGCCAGGAAACTAGCAGACAACAGGAATCACTTGAGGTTCAATCTTAGATGCAGACAGAACAACATGATCCCGAAGAGCCTGCAGATCAAATCACCGGTCAGAGGACACAGATCAGAGAAGATTTGGAGAAGGAGCCTTATGCAGATGCTCAGTGAAAGGATCCAGTAAAACAACGTCAGAATTGATAAATTGAAAGACAGAACAGGAACTTTACAGGAGAAATTAACCAGCATACTCCCTGAAGAAGCTTTCAAAAGAGTGCTGGATTTTACACAGACAGCACAAGAAGCACAGCACAGGAAGAGCAAAGAACGCCAAATCAAGAAGTTCAACATTCTTTTGAACAAAAAGAATGCAGGTGAGGTCGAGCTAGACATTAGGACTGAGACAGACAAATTAGCGACCAGCAAAAACAATTGGATTAAGAACCTATCAGATCGTGTTCTGACACAGGCAGAAAAGGAGGTGCTCTCTAAAGGTCTCAACTTTTCTGTCACCTCTAAACACATCCCTACAGAGGACTACATCACAGCCACTAAAACGGCAATTAGAAACAACAAAATGACTGAATCGGAGGCTGCAGACCTGAGGTTACGTGTCACAGCGACCCTGAAGAGTGCCAAACCACCGCCTTCAAATATCACATCTGAAGAGAGAAAAGCACTTTCAGCACTGGAAAAAGATCATAGCATCAACATCCTCCCAGCAGACAAGGGACGTTGCACTGCTCTCAACGCAGCTGATTACGAAGCCAAAGTCCACACCCTCCTCGAGGACACGACCACATACGAGCGCTTGAAAAGAGATCCGACCAGTGGCTACAAGAAGAAAGTGATAGACTGTTTACAAAGGCTGGAAAAAGAGGAAGCGATAGACCGGCCTCTGTATTACAGACTGTATCCTGGTGAAGCCATGCCCTGCATTTATGGCCTTCCAAAAATACACAAAAAGGAGGTTCCACTCAGACCCATAGTGTGCAGCACAGATTCCATCACTTACAATGTGGCCAGGCATTTAACAACTATATTGGCTCCGCTTGTGGGGAATTCGGAACATCATGTGGAAAACACGCACAACTTTGTGGATAAAGTGAAACATCTCCAACTGGACCCAGATGACCTCATGGTTTCATATGATGTTGTGTCCCTGTTCACCTGCATCCCGACCACTGATGCAGCAGCAGCAGTGAGGATCAGACTGCAGGAAGACACCACCCTACAGGAAAGGACCAAACTGACACCTGAACACATATGTAAACTGTTGGACATCTGTCTGAACACCACTTACTTTCAATTCCGGGGACAATTTTACAGACAGATTCATGGCTGTGCCATGGGCTCGCCCGTCTCTCCAATAGTGGCCAACCTGTACATGGAGCACTTTGAGAAGAAGGCACTGTCCTCATTCTCAGGCATAGCCCCAAAACTATGGCTCCGCTATGTCGATGATACTTTTGTAACAATTAAGAAACAAGAGCTGGAAACCTTCTCTGATCACATCAATGCTGTGGACCCACATATCAGGTTTACAAGAGAAGACGCTAAGGAGAATCGCTTGGCCTTTCTTGATTGTTGCACGATCAGAGGAGAGGACGGGAAACTCCAAATAGAGGTATATAGGAAACCTACACACACGGACCAGTATCTGCTCTTTGGTTCCAACCACCCACTACAGCACAAGCTGGGTGTGATCAGAACCTTACAACACAGAGCTCAAGGTGTGCCCACCAGCTCAGAGGGCAAGAAGAAAGAGGAAAAACATGTCCGAAATGCCCTCTCAGCCTGTGGTTACCCCGCTTGGGCTCTCAACAGAGTGAAGAGAACCAAGAAGCAGGACAAAAGGGAAACTGAACAGAGAAGGAAGGGTATTTCTATCCCTTATGTGTCTGGCCTGTCGGAAAAACTGCAGAGAATTTTTAGACAACACGAAGTCCCTGTTTATTTTAAACCAGGAAACACTTTAAGACAAAAACTGGTTCACCCTAAGGACAAGTTGCCGACTCAAAAACAGAGCAATGTAGTTTATTCGATCCAATGCAGTGAAGAAAGCTGTAAAGAACGGTACATAGGTGAGACAAAACAGCCTCTACACAAGAGGCTCTATCAGCACAGAAGAAATACAAGTTCAGGACCACAGAGTGCCGTGCATCTCCATCTTGAAGCCTCTAATCACTCGTTTGAAGACGGTGAGGTGAAGGTTTTAAGCAGGGAGAAAAGATGGTTTGAAAGAGGAGTCAAGGAAGCTATTTTTGTTAAAAAAGAAAGACCTTCTTTAAACAGAAATGGAGGGCTAAGGTTTAATCTTCCTGTTATTTATAATGGGTTACTGAACCCCTGGAAAGGTAGAGGACATTCAGATGCTAATCAGGTACTCAGGGTGGTTGAGCCAGTGTCTCACAAAGACAAAGAGGATTCTAATAGCCCATTAAGATTCTGAATAGGCTAGCTCGGTAGATACAAGGGGGAGGTTTCTGTTGAAACAAACAACTCTTTCTACTTCAGGAAGGCTCCTCCCAATGGGCTGGACTTACCACAGAACAGTATTAATATCGGAGTTCTCGATCTAAATTCTTTTATTGACAATGATTCTTGGATGAGAGTCGAAATGTCTATTTTTTCAAACTGAGTCCAGATGACTACAACTGAAGCTTTTTCTACTAAAGCTCCTAAGTTAGCAAACCTAGATACTAAACGCTAAGTGATTATAGTAGTTGTGGTCTCCAGGTATCACGCACACCTTTTACTTTTTCAATTTAACCCTTTGTTGATTTTTAAGGAATATTTTTCGTCAAAAAACAAGGATTCTTTTCAATAGCTCCTAAGTCAGCTGACCTAGAAAGTCAAACCCAAGTGATTATAGTAGTTGTGGTCTCCAGGTATCACGCACACCTTTTACTTTTTCAATTTAACCCTTTATAGATTTTTAAGGAATATTTTTCGTCAAAAAACAAGGATTCTTTTCAATAGCTCCTAAGTTAGCAAACCTAGATAGTCAAACCCAAGTGATTATAGTAGTTGTGGTCTCCAGGTATCACGCACACCTTTTACTTTTTCAATTTAACCCTTTATAGATTTTTAAGGAATATTTTTCGGCAAAAAACAAGAATTCTTTTCAATAGCTCCTAAGTCAGCTGACCTAGAAAGTCAAACCCAAGTGATTATAGTAGTTGTGGTCTCCAGGTATCACGCACACCTTTTACTTTTTCAAATTAACCCTTTGTAGATTTTTAAGGAATATTTTTCGTCAAAAAACAAGGATTCTTTTCAATAGCTTCTAAATCAGCTGACCTAGAAAGTCAAACCCAAGTTATTATAATAGTAGGCGAAATAAGATCAAAATAGGGACAAAACAGGAACAAAACGGGACGGCAAAATAGGCACAATACAGGATCAGAACAGAGCAGGAACAAAACAAAAAGAAGCCAAGAAGGAACTGAACAGCAGAGGGGGGCGTGCCCAAGCCGCTGCGGACCACCACAGGAGACCTGCAATATTACCAGTGGAATTACTACATTCAATCGAAACTGATCAAAATAAATTCTCGGCACATACCGGGCATGGTTGACAGAGTAGCACACAATACTTCCTTAGCTGCTCAATGGGATCGCTCCACACCACAGGCTGCATCCAAACTGAGTGGACCAGCGCATGCAACGTTGGCCAGCTGTTGCCGCACAACAGCGCCTTCGCCGCAATCTGCGGCACGTGGTCATGGACAAGGCGTTAAAAGCCAAACGGGTGTACTTGACCGGTGTATCTGGGGCAAACCGGGATTTAGGAGCGTTGAAACTGAATGACTGAGGAGAATTGGGAGTTCATTACCTGCTAGGTGATTTGCCAGAGCCCCGGACCGGATTACGGGTGCCTGTGGCACTGCAGCGGCACTACCGGAAGAATTTAATTCATGAATTTGTGAAATGAATCGAAGCCGCGGGATTGTCATTACCTGGAATGGAGGACGGAGTGGCCAACAACCAAGGCCCGGAGGAGCGTGTGGGTGAAACGAGAGGCGGATGAGGAGGGCGCGCTTAAAGTGTCTGCCAGCTGAGCGCCACGGAGCGGCAGGTAAGTGTACCCTCAGCACAGGCCTCTACAGCCCATATTGCCACATTCCACCCCCCCCGAAATGCATCGTCGCCCCGACGATGAAACACAACTTAACACCAAGGCCTAAAAACTACTTGTGTCAGCCTGGAGGATGACACAGGAGCACCTTGGCCGGATAGTTGTTCAACTAGGGACCTTGGAATACGGTGGGGATTTAGGTATTGGCCAGCGGTCGTGCGAGTGGACCGGCGTACAGATGCCTCGCTGAAGCCAGGATTGGCCACAGCGTCAATTGCTGGCAGAGCCTGGTCAGTGACCACGGTGGGGAGAGCAACTAATGGTTCTTGAGCACTCGGCACGTGTAATGGGACGTGGGAGGAGTTTTGGGGCACAACTGTTGGCTGCCGCACCGGCGGCTGTAAAATCAAATCATCCTCAAATGACTGTTCATCTTCTACGATTGGTGCTACAGGTGCATCCGGAGGATTCACACCAGGGACAGTGGCAGGGGAGTCACTGCAAAGCAGGGCCTTCAACGGGGATCGGTGGACCCTTTTTACCTTGGTTTGTTGATCCACAGGAGCCACCATGTACACCACACCATCTTCCCTTGGGGCTTGCAGGACAACATAGGTTGAGGACCCCACAGGTCTTGGGTCTTCCGACAACCCCTAGCACTGTAATCGCGAAGTAGCACCAGCTGGCCTTCCTTAAATGGCACATCTATGACCCGTTGGTCATGATTTGCCTTTCTGCGTGAGGCCGCCAGACGCAATCTTTCTCTTGCCCCGTTGAAAGCCACCTGAAGACGCGTCTGGTGCTCTTTTCACCCACTGTTACGAACCTAGGGATTCTGTAGGGGTGTCAGCTCCCTGGGCAGTGGGAGTCAGCACCCTCTCCTGGTTGCCAGGTGATTCTCTCCACTGCAGGTCCCTCCTAACACACCTTAGGATCGTTTGGCTTGAGTGGAGCCAGCCTGGATATAAGGGAGGCTGGTGGGAGCGGTCTCTCTCTCTCTCGCCACGCCCCAAGACTGGTTGCTGTACTGTGTGGCAGCACAGTTTAATTATGTTTATTTTTGCACATTTTCATTGCAACGATACATATCACACTACACTTATTTAGTTGCCATCTACACAGATACATTAGTTTCTTTTGCAGGGCCTGATTATTTATAATAAAAATATACTATTAATTATTGTGAGTGCTGTGTGGACTCCCCTCTTTGTTTGGCTGCCGTTGAGCCGGGTGGTCGTAACACCCACTCATGCACACTTCCCCCCCCCCCCCCGGGGTCTTGCACCCTACCCAACAAGCAATCAATAGGCAGACGTGGTTCTTGCCCAAACATCAGGAAGAATGGAGACTCACCAGTGGACTGGTGGAGAGTGGTGTTATATGCGTAGAGAACCTGGGGTAAGCAACCACTCCAGTCCCTCTTACGGGATGCAGGAAGAGCACGCAACATATTGTGAAGTGTTCGATTGAACCGCTCACACTGCCCATTTCCTGCTGGGTGGTACGGAGTAAGATAAGACAAGATAAGATATTCCTTTATTGTCCCACATGGGGAAATTTCATTGATGCAACGCAGGTAGATACAGAGGTAGATACAGAAGAAAAGAACAGATCACTTATAGGAAGTTTGAAAAACACTTTCAGTAGAAGATCTCTTATAAACAAAAACTCACATTACCCAACAAGGGATGGAGGGGAAAAATAATAAAAATAAAAATAAATACATAAATACATAAATACCATTGCATGTGATCACGACAGTAATTGCACATGAATATGTGTCATGACGGCACATATTGCACATATGACGGAATTGCACATTGTTAAGTCAGTATTGCGAGTGTTCAGGACTAACAGTGTTTGTTATAAAGTCTGATAGCAACAGGAAGGAAAGACCTGCGAAACCTCTCCTTCACACAGCGAGGGTGGATCAGTCTCTCACTGAAGCTGCTCTCCAGAGCGGACTGCAGGGGGTGGCACTCATGGTCAAGCATAGATGTGAATCCAGCCAGGACCCTTCTGTCCCCCACCTCCTGCACCGAGTCCAGAGCGCAGCCCAGGACGGAGCTGGACTTCTTGATGACTTTGTCCAGCCTCCTCCTCTCCCTCTCTGCGATGCTGCTGCTCCAGCAGGCCACACCGTTCAGGAGGGCTGATGCCACCACAGAGTCATAGAAGGTCTTCAGGAGTGGCCCTGTCACTCCAAAAGACCTGAGTCTCCTCAGGAGGTAGAGCCGACTCTGGCTCTTCCTGTACAGTGCGTCTGTGTTATGAGTCCAGTCCAGTTTGTGGTTCAGATGAACACCCAGGTACTTGTATGAGTCCACTCTCTCAATGTCCCTTCCCTGGATGTTCACTGGTAAGGGGGCAGTGGGGTGGCGTCTGCGGAAATCCACCACCATCTCCTTGGTCTTCCCCGCGTTGATGAGGAGGTGGTTCCGCTAACACCAGTCCACAAAGTACTGCGCCAGTCCCCTGTACTCTGCATCATCGTCGTCCGTGATGAGTCCGATGATGGCAGAGTCATCAGAGAACTTCTGCAGTGTCGTGTCTGAAGTCTGCAGTGTAAAGGGTGAAGAGAAAGGGTGCGAGGACAGTGCCCTGGGGCGCCCCCACACTGCAGGTCCGAGTGTCAGACACACAGTTCCGGGCTCTCACAAACTGGGGTTGGTCCGTGAGGTAGTCCAGGATCCACTCTGCCAGGTCATACTCCACACCAGCAGTCTCCAGCTTGTCCCTCAGGAGCTGATGGTGTTGAAGGGGCTGGAAAGATCGAAGAACAGGAACCTCACAGAGCTGCCAGGCTTTTCCAGGTGAGAGAGAGCGGTGCAGCAGGGAGATGATGGCGACCTCCACTCCAATGCAAGGCCGGTATGCAAACTGCAGCGGGTCCATGACTGAGCTCACGGTGGAGCGGAGGTGGTCCAGGACCAGCCGCTCCAGTGTCTTCATCAGATGGGACGTGAGAGCCACCGGCCTGAAGCTGTTGAGGTCTTTGGCGCGCGGTGTCTTGGGCACAGGTACCAGACAGGAGGTCTTCCAGACCTGTGTTACCACCCTCAGCTTCAGGCTCATGTTGAAGACATGCTCCATAACTCCACACAGTTCATCTGCGCAGGACTTAAGGAGCCTGGGGCTGATGCCGTCAGGTCCTGCTGCCTTCCTCATTTTAATCCTCTTCCGCTCACTCCTCACCTGTGCTGCTGTGACAGTCAGTGGTTGGCAGGGGGACTGTGTGCTGGGGGGATGGGTGAATCCAGGCGAAGTGGGGAGCTGATGGTCCGGGGCGGAGAAATGAAGAGGAACGGATGCAGGGCATTGTCCAGCTGTGGAAGAGGGCGCATGCAGCTGTGCAGGGGGAGGGGCGGGTGACCAATCAAATCTCAAGAAGTGAGCATTTAAATCATTCACCCACTATAGATCCCCCTCTGTCTGGGCAGGGGAGATTTTGAAGCCCAAGATGGTTTTCAGGCTTCTCCACACTCCCTGAATGTTCTTCTGCTGCAGCTGCTCCTCCATCCTCCTCTTGTAGCCGGCTTCAGCCTGCCTGATCTTCCTCCTCAGCTTTTTCTGCACAGTCCTCAGCTCCTCCTTGTTCCCTGACCTGAAGGCTCTCTTCTTCTCCTTCAGCAGAGCCTTCAGTTCACGGGTAATCCATGGCTTGTTGTTTGGAAAACACCGCACCGTCAGGGAGGGAACAATGTTCTCAAAACAGAAGTTGATGTAGTCCGTGATGCACTCTCTGATGGTGTTGATGTCCTCCCCATGGCCGTAAAGCTCAGTCCAGACAGTGGTGCTGAAGCAGTCCCTCAGAGCCTCCTCGCTCTCAGCAGACCACATCCTCACCTCACGGGACACCACAGGCTGCCTGCGCATGATGGGTTCATACACAGGCCTCAGATGTACAAGGTTGTGGTCCGAGCTGCCCAGGGGAGGGAGGGGGGAAGAAGAATAAGCCTCTTTGGTGTTGGCAAAAAACAAGTCCAATGTTCTATTGTTTCTGGTGGGGCAGGTGACATACTGGGTGTATGTTGGTAGAACAGAAGAGGGAGAAGCGTGGTTAAAGTCACCAGAGATGAGGAAGAGAGCCTGTGGATGCTGTGTTTGCAGCCTACAAGTGCAGGAGAGCAGTGCTTCACAAGCATATTCAGCATTGGCAGACGGGGCCACATAGACTACGATCAAAATCACATGCGAGAACTCCCGGGGCAGATAATATGGCCTCATGCCAATAGCCAATAGTTCAATATCCGAGACTTTGTAATCTCATACAGCTTACACAACTGCTGGATGAGAGGGCTCTCAAAGTTTCGTCCCTGGTCCGAGTGTATGCGTGCCGGAACACCAAACTTTGCAAACCACTCTGTGACCAGGACTTGCGCCACAGTGGAAGCGTGCTTGTTGCGGGTTGGAACTACAAGTGTGTATTTGCTAAAAACGTCAGTCATGACCAGCACGTTTTCCAGACCAGTGGAGGTCTGCTCTAACAGGGTAAAGTCGATAGCAAGGATCTCGTTTGGCTGTGAAGCCAGTAAGTGGCCCATAAAGGCGTGAGGAACCGATTGGTTGTCCTTTGCATGCTGACAACTCTCACAAGCCTGGCACAATTGGGCTACCTCCCGTGACATACCTGGCCAATAGCACCGGGAACACAGCAAGGCCAGAGTCCTCTCTATTCCTTGGTGTCCATGCTCCTGATGGACCTGGGTGAGGACATTCTGGACCAAGGCTTTAGGCAGAAGGAGTTGATACACAGCCCCACCACCGTCAGGACGAAACACCTGCCGATACAGCAGCCCCTCTAACTCTACCAGGCGGTCCCACTGGGCCAGCACTAAGAGGGCAGTCGAAGAGAGGGCTCGTCGCTCTTCACGAGTGGGCTGTCGATTTTGTTGCCAAAAGGTCAGGATCTCCGCTCGCGGAGGTCAGCAGGGGCAACTTGCGGTAGAAAAGTCACAAGGACTGTGTTGCCTGTGTAACCATTCCTTGTAGGGCTTGTTTTAACTGCCCAGGCAGACATGTGCCCCAAGTTCCCGGTGCCACTTCCTGTAAGGAAGTGCCAGGCTGGCGAGACAAAGTGTCAGCATTTTGGTTACACTTACCTGAACGATATTTTAATTCAAAATCAAAAGAGGCCAACTGGGCGGCCCAGCGCTGCTCAACAGCTCCCAGTGTGTCTGAGGAGGGATGACTCAGGGGATTGTTGTCCATATAGATCACGCATTTGTGTCCTAGCAGTTACTCCCTGAATTTCTCAGTCAGGGCCCACTTAAGGGCCAACAACTCTAGCTTCATGGAGCTGTAGTTGGACATGTTGCGCTCAGAATGAATGGGAGGGAGAAGTCAGCGTAGGCAAAGTACCGGGGCCGTGGTGAGCTTGGCTTTTAAGGCCTCAAAGCTCTGCTGACATTCTGTGGTCCAGGGTCCAGTAGCACAGGCCGTTTCCTTGACCGTTTACCAGTCAGTTCAGCAACTCTACGGTGTTTGCTAACTGCTAAAATAATCCTTGATTTTTGGCGGAAAACATTCCTTAAAATTCAAAAAGGGTTAAATTGAAAAAGTAAAAGGTGTTACCTGGAGACTCAATCTACTATAATAACTTGGGTTTGACTTTCTAGGTCAGCTGACTTAGGAGCTATTGAAAAGAATCCTGTTCTTTTGACAAAAAATATTCCTTAAAAATCTATAAAGGGTTAATTTGAAAAAGTAAAAGGTGTGCGTGATATCTGGAGACCACAACTACTATAATCACTTAGCTTTTACTATCTAGGTTTGCTAACTTAGGAGCTATTGAAAAGAATCCTTGTTTTTTGACGAAAAATATTCCTTAAAAATCTATAAAGGGTTATTAAATTGAAAAAGTAAAAGGTGTGCGTGATACCTGGAGATCACAACTACTATAATCACTTGGGTTTGACTTTCTAGGTCAGCTGACTTAGGAGCTATTGAAAAGAATCCTTGTTTTTTGACGAAAAATATTCCTTAAAAATCTACAAAGGGTTAATTTGAAAAAGTAAAAGGTGTGTGTGATACCTGGAGACCACAACTACTATAATCACTTAACTTTTACTATCTAGGTTTGCTAACTTAGGAGCTATTGAAAAGAATCCTTGTTTTTTGACGGAAAATATTCCTTAAAAATCTACAAAGGGTTAATTTGAAAAAGTAAAAGGTGTGCGTGATACCTGGAGACCACAACTACTATAATCACTTAGCTTTTACTATCTAGGTTTGCTAACTTAGGAGCTATTGAAAAGAATCCTTGTTTTTTGAAGAAAAATATTCCTTAAAAATCTACAAAGGGTTAAATTGAAAAAGTAAAAGGTGTGCGTGATACCTGGAGACCACAACTACTATAATCACTTGGGTTTGACTTTCTAGGTCAGCTGACTTAGGAGCTATTGAAAAGAATCCTTGTTTTTTGACGAAAAATATTCCTTAAAAATCTATAAAGGGTTAAATTGAAAAAGTAAAAGGTGTGTGTGATACCTGGAGACCACAACTACTATAATCACTTAGCTTTTACTATCTAGGTTTGCTAACTTAGGAGCTATTGAAAAGAATCCTTGTTTTTTGAAGAAAAATATTCCTTAAAAATCTATAAAGGGTTAAATTGAAAAAGTAAAAGGTGTGCGTTATACCTGGAGACCACAACTACTATAATCACTTGGGTTTGACTTTCTAGGTCAGCTGACTTAGGAGCTATTGAAGAGAATCCTTGATTTTTGACAAAAAATATTCCTTAAAAATCAACAAAGGATCAATTTGAAAAAGTAAAAGGTGTGCGTGATACCTGGAGACTCAATTTACTATAATAACTTGGGGTTGACTTTCTAGATTACCCGATTTAGGAGCTATTGAAAAGAATCCTTGATTTTTGACGAAAAATATTCCTTTAAAATCTACAAAGGGTTAATTTGAAAAAGTAAAAGGTGTGCGTGATACCTGGAGACCACAACTACTATAATCACTTAGCATTTACTATCTAGGTTTGCTAACTTAGGAGCTATTGAAAATAATCCTTGTTTTTTGACGAAAAATATTCCTTAAAAATCTACAAAGGGTTAATTTTTTAGCCCAAAAGGACTATGACATCTAGGATTAGCAACTTGGATTCATGCTCAATGTTGTTGTTTTTTTTAGTTTTTTTTATAAATATGTTTATATTTTTTAAGATAACAAACGGTACTTTAGAGACGGTCCCTAACTGGCGTACCAAGCGGGACTTCAGCGCGCAGCTCCCTGTGTCGAGCTACTGCAGGCGGGGCACACTCAGAGGAAGCTCCCGCTCTAGTTGCGGAGGCGAATGTCCAACGTCCAACGTGAAACTAACTTCACCGCGGTATTAAGAATCAACTCTTCAGGAAGAATAGCAACTGGTTTGCAGGAGCTAATGGGGATCTTGATAAACTAAACTAAACTCTCTGCCATTTGATGTCAAGTGGGAATGTGTTTCGTTGCCACTCATAAATAAATAATTCAAACTGCTGATACAAATCAGTGCTCTGCAAGAGTCACTTCAGTTCACGGCCCGTGTGGCATTTGGCCTAAAACAAGTCAAGCCGCTCTTTGAATCACTGTGGACACACCTGGTTAATGACTGTCGTGCATGTCTGCTTACTCAGCAACTTAGACAACACGCAGAGGCTCAACCAAAGTCAAGTCAAAATAAAAACAAAGAGGGTTAATTTAATACAAAGTTAAAAAACAAGTCTTTATTTGCAGCCTACACATGTCAGACTGCTCACCTGGTTGGTTTAGAGAATGATTAGCTACGTTCAAATAACTCAAATGATCTATCTCCAACAACAATAAAAATTACAATATTAATACCAGCATGAATACCACACACAACAGGATTAAGTTTCATTTTTACAGTTTTGGTCAAGTTAGTTTTTGTCAAATACAATTAATCCAAAATATAGACCATCCTTTGTGAGTGATGGGAGAAATACTATAATAAATAAGAAATAGTCTGCCCACACATTGAGCTTCATGAATGAATGTGTAGTCTACATTCCAACTTAAGAGTTAAAGAATTGTGGACTATTTGGAGCTCACTCTTAGTAATATTTTGTGCAATACAGAGCAGTAAATCCTTAACATGGGACGATATCTCTGAACAAACCGTCTTTCACACATTTAAACACTTTTTTAATGTTTCCAGTGTCGGTGGCACAGGTGTAATGTGTGTAGAGAGGTTTAATCCGGCTGCGATGCCGATCCACAAACATTTGTCGGATGAACTTTTTAGCCTCTTCAGCGTTACAACTTGGCCCTGAATAAGACAAAGAAAACACTTGAAAGAAAAATACCGCAAGAAGATTTAATCTGATTTGGATGAGACATTCATCGCACTAAGGGGAACACTACATTGCATTAGCCTACCTCTGTACTCTGGGAAGTAAGTTGTCAAATGGGACTGAGCAATCTTCTCCTCTAGTAAATCGGTTTTGTTTAGAAATAAGATGGTGGAGGACTCTACAAACCAAGGATATGAAAGAACAGTCTGGAATAAGGCCACACTTTCCTGTAGTCGATTCTGTTGAATAGAAGACAATGTTATGTGTTTATACAACCTTATAAACCATTATTGTTGCGATACGAGAAGGCGCTTACATCGTTTTCATTCTCATAGAGATGTTGGTCATATTCATTTAGAGCTGCCAGAAATACAATTGAAGTGACATTTTCAAAACAGTGGATCCATTTCCTTCTTTCTGATCGCTGACCGCCCACATCAACCATCCTATACCAAAAATACACAACATTACATTCACAATAGCCTCAATGACTGAATGAATGAAGGACAGGAGCTCCTCACTGGCCACACTATTAGATTCATCTGCTGCAAACATATTCAAGCTCGAACATTGCAGAAAGTACTTATTAAACTAGGTTGAGGATTCAGATATATTTCTAGCTCTTTCTTTAAATCATTAGCATGGAGGTATAAGCTACATATGAAACAAAACAACAACAGCACCTAAAGATGGCCGGCGGGAAGTCAAAAAGATACTCTGTGATTCCTGTTGTGGGCACTCGGACTCTCAGGACGTCTTGGATAGTTGGGATATATGAGTGAGCAGAGATCCTCCCCAAGTCACTCAGGAAACTCAAAACAGGAAGAAACAAACAAATAACATACTTATACAGTCAATATTAATATTAAGATGTACTGTAGCCTCAGTGTTTGAAATAAATTAGATGCAAAGCGTACTATTTGGCATTGTCAGATATCTGGAATTCCCTCCTGCGTTCATAGCACATTTGAACACCATGGTCATTCCACACTTTTGCAATGGCCTCCACCTGCCAGGACTCTAAAGTGGTCATCGTGTGCTCCTCCACTTCAGACAGTCTCCGTGAGTGTCCCTGACACACACAAAACGGTCAGAAAAAATATTTACTTTGTTCAGAAGAAGACCCAACATACTAATTACAATGTTGTTGTCATCGACGTAGTCAATCTTCAAGGTCTTCATGGCATTGATGAGTGCCTGGATCGCTGCCATAATGTTCTGACACACCAGGTGTATGAAGCCCTTCTTCTCTGGCTCACTGTATCCTTTACCATGGATGATCTTCATCTGTTTAATGAAGGTGCTTTTCCCACTTTCACCAGTGCCTGCCAAAACAAAGCTACAGCTGTGGGACAAATAAAGGTTCTCTTATTTGATCTAACTAATGCAAACAAAAACAGTATCACTTTCAACATTTTCAACTTATTTTTCAAATATCTGCACGGTCAATTAAAATAGTAAATTAAAACCTTGTTTTCATTGTCCTCTCTTTTGTGTCTGCTGCCCTGCCCTCAGTTTAAAGGAGGTATGTGTGTGAAAAGCTGTCATTCCAGGAGCTCGTCCTAACAGTGAACTGTCCTACATTCAGAACACTTGGGACAGGTGGGGCTCACCAGGGACCACACTGAGGGAAACACCCATGGGACACACCGGGCCTTCTGCTGCTGTAATTATGACAGTAATTATGTAAGTTTCTAACCACTAAACTGTCCTACATAAAAATCACCCAAGCTTCTCGTTTAACATGTAATAATTACAGACCCAAAGTAGAACATCTTAAAGATGGTTTATCCTCAATCAACAGAAATAAGATTTTATGATAAATGGAAACTATAGCTTCTTGTTTAATGGGATTTTATTTTTATCTTATTACAATGATAACAGGCAGAACCCAAAACTGGTCTTGATTCAGAAGTAACTTTTGTGACTCAAAAAATAAATAAAGAGTAATTTTTTATTGAAAATGTATTCTATTTGCGCTAAGCAGGTAACAAACTTACACAAGGTTCTGCCATGTAATCTAATTGTTGATTATTCAAATGTATTCAAATCTGGCAAACATTTGAAAATGCAATCAGAACAATAATCACGGAAAACAAGAGGGATAACCCCCTGGGCCGGGACAGTAATTACAATCTGAATCTGATATTTTGTCTCACCCAAGAGTAAAAGCTTCAACTCTTTATTGGACCTATCCTTGTCCTTCCGAAGTTGATTCTCGATTTCTCGGTGAATTCGAAGTCGGTCATGCTCCTCAGTGGACTGGCAGCACTTGTCCATTACGCCACAATCTAAAGTCAACTGTGTCAGGTCTTCTGTTCTCACCGAAGAGCCGCGTCCTGGAATATGTGCGCTGAGGTGCGCTTTCTCTTCCTCGAACAGGAATCAGGATCCAGTTCAGGTGCATTTCCACATTCCTCTGAGCCGGAGGCGGCACCATCACAAGCATCACAAGCATCACAAGCATCACAATTATACCAAAATTATACCAAAACCCAGCACAAAAGACAATTCTCTTCCATGAATAAGTGCCTGAAATAAGGTCGCAAAGCACCTTTGGCCCCTACAAGGGCCTGATCCGGTGCAGCCTCTGTCATTCTGAATTCTGGAGGTGCAGAGCTTTCACAGGAGGCTGTTTGTCATGGTATACTTAGTGAATGGTTTGAATGAAGTTCTATTTAGTATTTTTTGTGTATCTGTTCAGAGCGCCCTCGTGTGGCATATGCCGGGACTGTAGTACTTAGAGTGCTCAGTCATGACTAAGGGCAATTCTGCTTTGGCCCACATGAAGCTGTAAGTTAGTATTTCAGTTTATATTTTTATGTAACATGTATTAAACGTAAAAACGTTAGCATATCGCATTTAAGCTAGCAGACTTTTTACATGTTAACTAGCGAGCCGATGTTTAGTCATTTACTTTTTAATGGAAATATGATTGACATGACTTATATATTGCATTTGTTGTTGCATTTGAACATGTATGCACAAGTAAGCACAAAAGTTAATTCATGCGATTAATATGTATTTTTGTCTGTGTTCTACACTTTAAAATGTATGATAAATGGTAATTAAAGCCAAATCAAAGCAAAGTATTTGTCTGTTAATTGTCTAGCTGCATAGCAGACACGTCTAGTGAGGACAGAACACTGCTAATACTGAGAATGAGGGAAAAAACTGTATTTTCCCTCTATAATAAGCATAATACACAAATCACCAGTTTCAGTTGTGATTGTAATACCCCTTTCTACCAGTAGGAATATGCTACATATCCTTATGACAAATATTTGAGAATGGGAAACTTTGCAATCCCACCCAATTAACTTGACAGACAACATTACAGATTATGTTGTCAGTAACTTAAAACGTGGCCAGCCAAGAATGCAAAAATTTTCGAACTCGCATAAGAATCAGTCTGTCCCGGCAATTTGAGTCCCACAAGGGATTCCCTGAGAAAACGTGTGTTTTTTGACATAATAATCAAAGAAGTCATCGTCAGAAACAAAAATATGTTGTAAATAGCCCACAATGACAGAAAATTGGTTTGAAGTAGCCAAAAGTGAATGCTAGGCACAGGATTTTCCTTGAACTCAATGTAGTAAAAAAAATAAACGCTTTAAATTATTCAAAATGTAAGAACCTTCAGCATGAAACAGTTAACAAATATCCTACTCAATACAGGGCTAGTGAAACCGTCAAAACCATAAATGCACAATATACAAGACAAAGAAAAAAACAAAAGAGGAAAACAAACATAGATGAGTGTTAGTGGGAAATGTTTATAAGAAAAAGTGAAACTAAAGAAAGCAAGATTTTATCAGTTACAGTTATGTTGCAAATCAGTACCATTGATGTGTTAGTGTTTCTTCCATTATCCTGTTGCATATACTACATATTTACAATAGCATTGTCACTGTTGCATAACCAGTCCACATAATCACAGATAGGAAACAGATCATCTCTCCATCATGGTGATAAAGTGGGTAAGAAGTATTTACATTGTTCTGCCAGTTGATTAGCAAAAGTTTAAAAAAAAAGAAAAAGAGAGAGATGCAAACAAAGAGCCAATTGCTTGTCACATTGCTAAAAGTGCAGCTTCACGGTTATTAAACAAAAGGAAAGTGCTTAGTGATACACATTAGAAATTATGACCATATGATTTGATCCAATAGCTACAATTTTAGAAGTGATTTCAATCAATGGTACAAGGTGTAACTTTGTGTTCACACCTTGGCAAAAGATGCCATTTACCATTCTCATAAATAAAAACACAAGTTTCCCTTTTACTC
This sequence comes from Eucyclogobius newberryi, assembly GCF_026437365.1. NCBI lineage: Eukaryota > Metazoa > Chordata > Actinopteri > Gobiiformes > Gobiidae > Eucyclogobius > Eucyclogobius newberryi. The sequence continues at coordinate 23,991,574 of NW_027315834.1, forward strand.
AATCTCCATGCTCTTATACGACTACTGTGAAATATCATACATTTCATAGTGCATACTATAAGGCATCTCATGTGGAAAAGTCTTATTTGTCAGGACACACTTTGTTATAACTAGAAAATCTCAGAGTGTAGCAGTAAAAATACATAGTACATTAATGTCCTGCTTGTGATTATAATGTTCAGCAGCTATAACATGCAAATGAAAGAAGTGCAGAGCTCCCGGACTTGAATCACACAGCTGCAATTTAAACTAAGTTGTACACAATTAGGTTGGACTGTAAAATATGATCTTTGACTACACTGAAGACAAACCGTATATTGTTTGTGTCGGTTGCACAGGTGAAGTGGGAGTAGAACATTTTCTGATCTGGTTGAAGACTAAGAAACATGTTTAGAATAAATTCACTTGCTTCCTTGGTATCTTGCTTTGGCCCTGAAACAACAATCATATAACAACATTAATCACCCACAGAAGTGACATTTCTGTTGAAAAGAAAACAAATAAATAAATGTAACTCACCATCATATTTAGGAAAATAGTCAACTAGATGTGAATACATGATTTTCTCCTTTAGCAGATCAACTTTATTGAGAAATAACATCACAGACGCATGTATAAACCACGGACTTTGCAGAATTGTCTGGAACAATGCCATGCTTTCTTCCATTCGATTCTTAAAACAAAAGCAAATACATCATACGTTAACACAAAGTGAAGCAGCAATCAAATAAAAGTGTATTGGATATTATACCTACACACACACAATAATTTGAACAATTCCGTTTTTAAATCAGATCCCTCGCTATATCGCGGACTCGCGGATTTTCATCATGCATTGTGTTCTGCATTCTGATTGGCTAAACAGTCTCTCCGCGTCTTCTCTACCTGTGTGTCAATAACGTTATGGATTAATATGTACACGTACGTAAAACAGCTTGCCAAATTGAAGTTTGCGAGGCCGGTGAGAGCGCGCGTGTGAGAGGCCGGTGAGAGCGCGCGTGTGAGCTGCGGGAGAGAGCAGTGAGAGTACAGTACAAACGGGCCTGTAAAAAGGTTTTGTTCCTTGCTTTCAATGTTTTATGGAGTATTTCATTGTATAATAACTGTAAAAAAAATAAAGGTTTCTACTTTGCGGATTTCGACTCCCGCGGGTTCTTCTTGGAACGTAACCCCCGCGATAAACGAGGGATCTCTGTACAAGTAAAGTGCTCCCCCTGCTGAATTAGACACAAACTACCACAACAGCAGCACTTACTTTGCCCTCTGGCTTTGAGGACTTGCATAAAATCTGTATCCCAAAGTGTTAATGTATTCCTTGACAACTCTAATTTCTCTTCAAAACAAACATGCTTGTTTGAAAAATATTTGTTACAGTTTAGGCGAGTTTGTTAATCACTATGACATAACATTTAAAAAAAATTCAGTTCAACTTGTGAAATAAAACTGAGGTTTCCACTAGCGGCCCATCCATAAGGGTGAAGAAACTGTCTAAATAAATACATGCAGCTATTACAAGGCAGGGCACAGAGAAGACAGATGTGTTGTCTTACCACACTGTCAGATTCTATGAGAACCTGGTCGTATTCACTGAGAGCTGCCAGGAACATGATGGACGTGACGTACTCAAAGCAGTGGATCCACTTCTTGCGCTCTGAACGCTGACCACCCACATCGACCATTCTATAGGTTAAAGCATAACTTAAACATGACAATAATTTACTGGGGACACCAAAACATCAGTGACTCTTTACTAAATTAGTTAATTAATCAAACATTAGTACTGTACACAATGCAAGCAACTTCCTGTTTATAGTCGACATTTGAGGACATGTTTTTTTTGTTTATTTCAATGGCAAAAGTGCTAGATTTTCATCACTCTGAAAGTCATGAATACAATTTAAACGTAGTGAGAAGGGCTCACCTGAACACCACTTTCTCCACATCAAAGACATATTCTATAATGCCAGTTGTGGGAACTCTGACCCTGAGCACATCCTGCTGAGAAGGCACATAGGCCGGATCTCCAATACGGTCCAAGTTGTTCAAATAACTATGGTAACACAGCAAATAAAGAAAACGGTCATTCACAAAGACCGTCAATACATTTTTTACACTTAATATACATTACTCATGGATGTAAAACTCACTATTTTGTCGAGTCAGACAGCTGATATTCTCTCTTCCGACAATAACATTCTTGGACCCCAGGGTCAATCCACAAGCTTTGTATGGCATCGACATGAAGCTTTGAGAATCTGTATAGTTTTTCTATATCCACCTCAGTGATGACTTTTGCATGGGCCTGGGAAAACAAACCACATCAACATATTAGACCACTGCAGCTCACTGTTTGGTCATGTATTTAAAGCCATATAGATTTAATACAAAAAGTTAATACTAGGGAATATAATGCTTGATATGCAGATTTCAATACCACAAATATAATTGTATGTGCCCTTTTATAAGTCAAGGTTTTAGACAAAAGACTGTCATTTTTAACACTAAATAATAGTACTTTCTTTGTTAAACATTACGGTCTTATACTAGTTTTGATGACGCTCAATATCATTTTGAAACTGTTCACAAAAGGTCAAATTTAGCCCTATTTGTGTGATTTTATTTTATTAGTATGGATACTTGCTCAAATTAGTATCTAGTTTCAATACTAGTTACGGTATTGGTTAGTATATAATTATCAATACTTTCAACAACTCTAAACAAGACACATAAAAGCTTAACCACGTTTTTACTGTAACAATGAGCTTTGGTTTGTGCCATATTGGAAAAAAGCTCCAATGTTGCTTATTAATTCAAAACAATCAAAATGTCAAACTACCATAAGAAATACTGTAATACAACTGTAAGACGTTCACACAATCATCATAAAAATGCACTAAAACTAAATCCCAACGTGTCGAACTGAATAAAAAGCCACAATGTCTGGGTCTCCTCGTGCATGTGTAGTTTATAAAGTGTAAGATGAGCAGCCCTGAGTGGCACATTATGAATGCTGCCGGTTTGAAGTGCTCGCACTCCGACTGAATCAGTGCAAATACATGTCACCACATGCCTGGTGTGTATCACTGTGTTTCTAGAAGACAGCATTCTCTGTAAAAGGAGAACTCTTGAGAAAGCAAGACAGCTAATCCAAACACACAGTAAAAGACTTTGTCACAAGTACAAACTCTCTGGTAGAGGCCTGTAGTAGTGTTTACAATGTGAGCGGGTAGAAAACAGAGGTACCTTGTTCTCCTCAAACATGTAGGGGATGTGGAGCATGTTCATGGCCTGTATGATGGATTGCATGGCAGTGAAGATGTTCTGATAGACCAGCCTGGTGAAGTCTCTCCTGTCCTCTTCAGAATACCCTCGTCCATGGATGATTCTCATCTGCTTAATGAAAGTGCTCTTGCCGCTTTCTCCTGTTCCTGTAAATCAATAAGCATTACCAGCAGTAATGCACACATGGATGCCAGTTATTCATACAGACATATACAGTATGGCCTCAACATTACAACAACATTGTAGTTCTCTGTCTTTTTGAGGATTCCCTGACATAAAAAGAAGAATATCTTTCAAATGATAGTGAAACTTAAACACTAGCTGCAACATACATTGCAACATGGCTGCTATAGAGACATTTCCCAGATTATTACCAGATAGATAATAGGTCTAGGCCTATTCAATAGTGTAAATAGTTTACAGCAGCATTATAACTGGGATAACCTTTGGCCCATGATATGCACTGCGCTGACACTAATAGAAACATTGGGAAGCTAATGCCTTAAATGTGCAAATGTATTACACAAGTTCCTAAACCAGGCTTCTCGAAGAAGCTCTTATAGAAACATACTTAATATCCTCTATAACATATTAGGCTACGCACAACGTTTAGCTTGGCAACTTAAATAAATATACAGTGACCAAACTGCTGATGCTACGGTTGAACAAACACACATTCAGAGCGGGTTAGAGTCCACAGGCTGCGCTTATGTAGGTCTGGGCGTCATAACTCACATTCTTGTAAGAGGAGTTGGATTGTAACATTTTGATGTACGTTTCATTGTGGAAGAATGTGCAATCTTTACCGAGCAAAAGCAGTTTGAACTCCCTGCGAGCGCTCTTCTTGTCTCTGCGAAGTTGTCTCTCAATCTCATCGTTGATTCTTCGAGCTTCTTTGGCCTCTGGGTTGAGGCAACAAGCCCAAGCACAGCTCTGGGTCATTGTCCCCGTTATTATCAGTCCCACGGATTTCCAAGGCTTAAAAACACCCCAAACCGAGACGGAGAAGGCCAGGAAAAATAAGTTGGAGCGCTGTGTTAGTTTTTTTTTTTTATTACCTCGCCCCAAGCGCTCCCGGGCGTGGTAGATTGTTGTCCGTCTTCAAACTTACATTGCTCTAATAATCACAATGTTACAACAACGCGAGATTAATACTATCCTCAGCGTGCGATTCGCGTTTCTTCCTCCCGAACATCCAAAAGTCCCGACCATGTCCAGTGAAGAGCGAAAAGTGGAGCATGTGACCAGGGCAGCGCGCTAATGGGAAACCACATGGGCTTTTGTTATTGCATTAGAGGAGGACATTTCCGGGTATAAACAAACTCGGCAGCCCGTTGTTGCTAGAAAACAAATGTAAAACAAAGCGTAACTTCTGAGCCAAGGCGCGCCACTGTGAGTCCACGTGTTGTGAAGCCGCTGCTGCTGCTGCTGCTGCGGCGGGACTTTTGCGTGTGTTTACCTGTGTTTAGCCCATGGTGTAGCCCCCATGGTGTAGCCTCACCATGAGCCTCACTGACCACACTGGCGCTGGCGCACAGCAGCCAATGGGAGTCAGGCTAGAGGGGAAAGAGGCGGGACTATCGTGGAGCAAAGAGTTTTGAGGATTTTTAAAATGTTTTTAGATTTTATTTTATTATTTTTATTCTTTATTCTTTATCTATTTCAATTGTGTGTTACTTACGTTAACATAAATTACCATCACAATCGAAAAAGAGCAGAGTTGAAGACAAAAAAAAATCTTATAAATATCTGCCCCTTTTCTTGAAATGTCATAAAACAACAAAAATGCCTCTGAACACATTTTTGTTTAGATAACTTGTTTTACGTTTTACATACACTATAAGGTTATTTTGTATTACTATTTTACATTTATTTATGAGTCTGTTTTCTTCTTTCTTTTTCTCTTTTTGAATTTTTTTTAATCATTTCATTCATATGATTTGATTGTTATTGCCTTATTTTGTTTATTGCTACTGTTTCTTAAAGACATAGAGATTAGTTGATGTTTTTTTAAATTATAAGAGTTCCAGAATTTTACTCCAGCCACAGATATTCCCATTTGTGTCTGTGGTTCGGGCCACAGCTGTCTTGATGATCGGGTCTTGGAGAGAACAAAGTTTATATCGTTAATGGCAACAGCAACTTTCTCACTTTGTACATCATTGTGAGTGTTTGTTATTTTATAAGAGCTTTTAATTTCCATCATTTTGATCCAGGTTAGTGTGCTCTCTTATATGGACTTGATGAATAATAATAATAATAAATATAGCCGCAAGCGGCAATGATCGGCCCTCGCTACGCCGCCGCCACGCCGCAAGAGGAGGGGGCGCTAACGCGCCCCAATTGTCCTTTTATTACGCCTACTGCTGAATCTGTGACGCTGTCACATCTTCTCCCCTTTGTTTTACCATCAAAAAGCAATTTTATTTTGAATCCTTGGCAAAATGTGCGGCTTTGCCGCACAGACACCGTGACTCTTAGAATAAAAATGTGGATAACTTTTGATGGTCCACCCCTGAAGATGAGTCTCACCAAATTTCAGGTTAATATGTCTAACGCCCTAAGAGGAGTTTGTGAAAGTCTAAAGTGTAAACATGTTCTGGCGATTTCCCCATTGGAATAACATGGAAGGTTTCGGTCATCGTTACGGCAAAGCCATAACAATTATGACATGGGTCTCGTTGACTTTTTTGATGGGGATGCCAAAATTGAGTTGTGTGTCAAATTTCATATAATTTCGCAAAACTAAATATTTAACCTCCATATAAAATCTGTAGGGGGCGCTGTGGCTCCAAATTAATTTATTTCACTTCAAGTAGGTTTAGGGCAAAGAGTTTAACAACTGATTCTAATTTGACGCAATTCGGACTTTATCTGCGCAAACGGCAGAAATGTTAAATTTGGGAGATTTCTGAAATTCTTGCTACAGTTTGCGGCTTCGCCGCACAGAGACCGTGACAGGTATCAATGTAATTTGGATAACTTTTGATGTCCCACTCCTCAGTAGCATTTTCACCAAATTTCAGCTTTTTAGGGCCAACGCCCTGGGAGGAGTTCGTAAAAGTACGACGTTTGGAAAAACTCCGAAGTCATGTTTAGCCATTTTTGAAGCAATATGGCCGACATTTGGTTGGGCGGACGGCGTTGCCGTAATAATATTTTTTACTTCTCTTGTCACCATCTACCTCTGCGCCAAATTTCATGATTCTACGATCAGATTTTTTTTGGGTCATTTCCCATCTCTCAATGCATTTTTGGTACATTTGGGGGCGCTGACGCGCCAATTTTTTTTATTTTAGAAAAGGGAAATAGCCAGAATGTAGAGAGGCACGATTTTTAGAGGTGTTCAAATTTTTGTGACTTTTCGTCAATGTTCACTGGGTGAAAAATAGGGGGGTTGGTCCCGAGAAGAAGAAAGAAAGAAAGAAAGAATAATATTCCGATACGAAAACAATGTTTCCCATTTTCCAAATATCATAAACTATACATTTTCGGAAAGCGCTCGCGCTTTCCTACCTCATGGTGTGGGTCCCTGGTCACTGACGGGTACTTTCGTTAATTTTGAGTGGGCTCCGCCCACTTTGTGTTTTTGGCCCTCTATACAGTAATAATGTTCATTTTTTGCATTACATGCTTATATGCACGGAACATGCAAGAGATGGGGAACGTATTCGTGAGGTACTTAGCGCAAATGAGTGCTTTATATGGGGATGACGACCGCGAAGCGGTCGTCATCTCAATGTAAAGTGCTCGTTTAGTGCGCACTTTTGCACGGGCTTCGCCCGTTTACAACGGTAATGTTCCATTTTCCTACTACTAATTAGTATGCACGGGGCGTGCATGAGTGAAGGAGTGCGTTAGTGAGTGTTTGGAAGTGGGCGAGCGCTTCGCGCTCGATTTCGTGCGCACTATGTGCGCACTTTCGCAGCCGTGCTTTGCACGGCCTTACGAGATTAATAGGCCTCTCGCCAGCTTGTGGCGCTCGGGCCTAATAAATATAGCCGCAAGCGGCAATGATCGGCCCTCGCCACGCCGCCGCCACGTCGCAAGAGGAGGGGGCGCTAACGCGCCCCAATTGTCCTACTACTGCTGAATCTGTGACGCTGTCACATCTTCTCCCCTTTGTTTTACCATCAAAAAGCAATTTTATTTTGAATTCTTGGCAAGATGTGCGGCTCTGCCGCACAGACACCGTGACTCTTAGAATAAAAATGTGGATAACTTTTGATGGTCCACCCCTGAAGATGAGTCTCACCAAATTTCAGGTTAATATGTCTAACGCCCTAAGAGGAGTTCGTGAAAGTCTAAAGTGTAAACATGTTCTGGCGATTTCCCCATTGGAATAACATTGAAGGTTTCGGTCATCGTTACGGCAAAGCCATAACAATTATGACATGGGTCTCGTTGACTTTTTTGATGGGGATGCCAAAATTGAGTTGTGTGTCAAATTTCATATAATTTCGCAAAACTAAATATTGAACCTCCATATAAAATCTGTAGGGGGCGCTGTGGCTCCAAATTAATTTATTTCACTTCAAGTAGGTTTAGGGCAAAGAGTTTAACAACTGATTCTAATTTGACGCAATTCGGACATTATCTGCGCAAACGGCAGAAATGTTAAATTTGGGAGATTTCTGAAATTCTAGCTACAGTTTGCGGCTTCGCCGCACAGAGACCGTGAGAGGTATCAATGTAATTTGGATAACTTTTGATGTCCCAGTCCTCAGTAGCATTTTCACCAAATTTCAGCTTTTTAGGGCCACCGCCCTGGGAGGAGTTCGTAAAAGTACGACGTTTGGAAAAACTCCGAAGTCATGTTTAGCCATTTTTGAAGCAATATGGCCGACATTTGGTTGGGCGGACGGCGTTGCCGTAATAATATTTTTTACTTCTCTTGTCACCATCTACCTCTGCGCCAAATTTCATGATTCTACGATCAGATTTTTTTGGGGTCATTTCCCATCTCTCAATGCATTTTTGGTACATTTGGGGGCGCTGACGCGACAATTTTTTTAATTTTAGAAAAAGGAAATAGCCAGAATGTAGAGAGGCACGATTTTTAGAGGTGTGCTAATTTTTGTGACTTTTCGTCAATGTTCACTGGGTGAAAAATAGGGGTGTTGGTCCCGAGAAGAAGAAGAAGAAGAAGAAAGAAAGAAAGAAAGAATAATATTCCGATGCGAAAACAATGTTTCCCATTTTTCAGATATCATGAACTATACATTTTCGGAAAGCGCTCGCGCTTTCCTACCTCATGGTGTGGGTCCCTGGTCACTGACGGGTACTTTCGTTAATTTTGAGTGGGCTCCGCCCACTTTGTGTTTTTGGCCCTCTTTACAGTAATAATGTTCAATTTTTGCATTACATGCTTATATGCACGGAACATGCAAGAGATGGGGAACGTATTCGTGAGCTACTTAGGGCAAATGAGTGCTTTATAAGCACTTATAAATCTCCCAAATTTAACATTTCTGCCGTTTGCGCAGATAAAGTCCGAATTGCGTCAAATTAGAATCAGTTGTTAAACTCTTTGCGCTAAACGTACTTGAAGTGAAATAAATTAATTTGGCACCACAGCGCCCCCTACAGATTTTATATGCAGGTTAAATGTTTAGTTTTGCGAAATTTTATGAAATTTGACACACAACTCAATTTTGGCATCCCCATCAAAAAAGTCAATGAGACCCATGTCATAATTGTTATGGTTTTGCCGTAGCGATGACCGAAACCTCCCATGTTATTCCAATGGGGAAATCGCCAGAACATGTTTACACTTTAGACTTTCACAAACTCCTCTCAGGGAGTTAGCCCTATTAACCTGAAATTTGGTGAGACTCATCTTCAGGGGTGGACCGTCAAAAGTTATTCACATTTTTATTCAAAGAGTCACGGGTTAGGATTAGGTAAGGTAAGGTTAGGTAAAACAAAGGGGAGAATATGTGACAGCGTCACAGATTCAGCAGTAGGCGTAATAAAAGGACAATTGGGGCGCGTTAGCGCCCCCTCCTCTTGCGGCGTGGCGGCGGCGTGGCGAGGGCCGATCATTGCCGCTTGCGGCTATATTTAAATGTTCCTTTCACACTGTTGTTAATGCATTGTTATTGTGTGGAGTCCAGGTCATTACATATTGATAATATAATAGAGCCATGCACATTGGTTACAAGTTGTTGCGGCGGCTTAAAACGGTTCAAATATTGCGTAGCGCTCTTCTCAATGTTGGCACCTCAATGTTCGGTCTCTCGCGTCTTTAAACTCATTTCGCCGGCTTCAACTTGTGCCCCTACGCCTGGCTCCAGGTGCGCCATTGACAGCAATGTCAGTGTTTACTTCTTTTCCGATTTATGGAAGGTTTAAGATGGTCTAGATTCTAGAACGAAAAGGATATGGTATGTGAGTGCTAGATTTTTTATGAGTCCAGAACCGAATCACTGGGAATTCGGTTTTTTTGGACCTGAACCGAAATGTTTTTACAAGTCCGGATCCGGTCCTGGCATCCCTAGTATTGTCCTGAACCTAATCCCAAACCAACTATAACTACACCATCTGTAGTGCACCAGTGATCCTCCAGAGCAGAAGCACAAGAAAGTGGAGTTATAAGTAAATGTTATTGAAATTGGTTTGTAAAAGGCCTTTGACATTTGCCCTGTTGCTGACTTTAAGCACTGGTGGAACAAGTACTGAAGGTTGTTACAGATAAACGTATCACATATAAAAATCTACTTATTCTTGTACATGTTTAAAATATGATGTTGTTTTGATCACGATTAAAGAGTGAAATGTGGAGATCCTGATAATGGATTGATTTTATTTTTTCAAATCAATCTGTTTCTCCTTGTTTTTAGACTTTTGCTCAAGAACAGGACATGAACTCCAAACCTTTAGGAATAACATCACCATGAATGTGCTAAAATATACTTTTAACTATAACTTTCTACTTTTCACAATGGAGTTGAGTAGGAGGACTTTTCCTCTTACAAGGTTAAGGTTGAAAATGAGAAATGAGAGTGCTTGAACCGACACCTTAATGTGGTGGAGGGGTTTGAGCGCCCGAATGATCCCGGGAGCTATGTTGTCGGGGGCTTCAAGCCCCTAGTAGGGTCTCCCAAGGCAAACAGGTCCTAGGTGATGGGTCAGACAAAGATCGGTTCAGAAGCCCCCTATGATGACAACACGAACAAGGCAGTTTACGGCGCCCGGATCGGTGTCACCGGGGCCCCATACTGGAGCCAGGCCTGGGATGGGTGCTCGATGGCGAGCGCCTGGTGGCCGGGTCTTACCCCACGGGGCCCAACCGGGCACAGCCCGAAAGAGCGACGTGGGGCCGCCCTCCCGTGGGCCCACCACCCGCAGGAGGATCCATAAGGGAGTTCAGATCCAGAGAGATCTGGGCGGCAGTCGACGGCAGGGGCCTCGGCGACCAGATCTCCAGACACAGAGACTAACTCTGCGGGACATGGAATGTCACCTCGCTGGGGGGGAAAGAGCCTGAGCTTGTGCGGGAGGTTGAGCGATACCGACTAGATATAGTCGGCCTCACCTCCACGCACAAACTGTGCGTGGAGGGGCTGGATGCTCCACTTCTCTGGTGTTGCTCGCGGAGAGAGGCGGCGGGCTGGTGTGGGCTTGCTTATAGCCCCTCAGCTCAGCCGCCACGTGTTGGAGTTCACCCCAGTGAACGAGAGGGTCGCGTCCCTCCGCCTTCGGGTGGGGGACAGGTCTCTCACTGTTGTGGAGGCCTACGGCCGAACAGCAGTGCAGAGTAGGCCTTCTTGGAGTCCTTGGGAGGAGTACTGGACAGTGCACTGACCAGGGACTCCGTTGTTCTACTGGGGGACTTCAACGCCCACGTGGGCAATGACAGTGACACCTGGGGAGGGGTGATCGGGAAGAACAGCTTCCCCGATCTGAACCCGAGCGGTGTTCAGTTATTGGACTTCTGTGCTAGCCACGGATTGTCCATAACGAACACCATGTTCAAGCACAAGGGTGTTCATCAGTGCACATGGCACCAGGACACCCTAGGCCGGAGGTCAATGATCGACTTTGTTTTCGTGTCATCTGACCTCCGGCCGCGTGTCTTGGACACTCGGGTGAAGAGAGGGGCAGAGCTGTCAACCGATCACCACCTGGTGGTGAGTTGGATCCGCTGGCGGAGGAAGAAGCCGGACAGACTTGGCAGACCCAAGCGCATTGTGAGGGTCTGTTGGGAACGTCTTGTGGAGCCCTCTGTCAGTAGGGTATTCAACTCACACCTCCGGGAGAGCTTCTCCCATGTCCCGGGGGAGGCTGGGGACATTGAGTCCGAGTGGACCATGTTCTCCGCCTCCATTGTTGATGCGGCTGCTCGGAGTTGTGGTCGCAAGGTCTCCGGTGCGTGTCGTGGCGGCAACCCCCGAACCCGGTGGTGGACACCAGAAGTAAGGGATGCCGTCAGACTGAAGAAGGAGGCCTATCAGGCCACTCTGGCTTGTGGGTCTCCGGAGGTCATCGACAGGTATCGGCAGGCCAAGCGAGCTGCGGCTCGTGCTGTCGCAGAGGCAAAAACCTGGGCCTGGGAGGAGTTCGGGGAGGCCATGGAGGAGGACTATCGGTCGGCACCAAAGAAATTCTGGCAAACCGTCCGGCGCCTCAGGAAGGGGAAGCAGTCCTTTGTGGAGGAGATGAGGCTGGAGCAACAATGAAGAGCTCGTGTGTGTCTGTTTGTGCCACTAATCAGAGCCCCTGCCTCTTAAATGCCAAGTTTGACCAGTTTCACGACATGTACGGTAAATTGTAAAACAAAGTTGTGTTAGTGTATAGACCCTCCCCCTGTTTACAAGTTCACTGCATTTACAAATTGTGTACATAAAGCACAACATCATAATTATAAGAGAGTAACTTAAAGAAGAATATTTTACATTTTGTCCATTGAGTTCGCATTCACAACAGGACAATTGCTGGCATCATAGCAAGCAGCAAATACTCATACGTCTTTACCTGTGTTAACCCTGTGAGGAGCTGTTGGGGTGTAAAGTCACTTTAATGGGCTCCACTCACGGCCCCAAACAGGAACAAGCGGTGGAAAATGAATGAATATATTTTATACCACGTTTAAAACAAAAAATAATAATTGCAAGTAGCGGTAAGTACATACTGTGGACAAGGAGAGGCGATAGGTGAAAACTGACATTTTCTGATCTTTGAGCAGGATTACTCAAACACGTATCACTCAAAATACAATTCTCAGTTAGCTGATGATGATGTTTTAACATGGTTAAAAGCTCATAAAAGTCCACTTAACATAATATGTCTCCTTTAACTTAAAAAAAAGACTTATACTATCTACTGTATTATCTGGTCTTATGGAGTAATGATGTGGTCCTCAGAGCCCTCTAGTGGTTCACCCATCTTGATCGATGTCGAGACTTAGGCGCATCTGATGATTCTTTGGCACCTTTACCAGTGACGGAGCCAGTGAGCTATTTTGGCCAAATTAATAAAATGAGTCATAATTAACTAGTATTCATCATCTTTATGACTGGCTTACGACAGGGAATGAGTATGGGCAAATATTGATTTGTGACAGAATCTCAAATGAATTATAAATAAAACTATGTAAACAAAAGGAATGGGATTGGAGAGTGATTCATGTTGTCTAGGAATTAAGCAATTATGTGTTAAACTTAGAACACCTCTACAGCTTTATTCAGTAGGCCCTGCTCCATTCAGATAAATACTAGAATAAATCATGGTGTCCAATTCCACAATTCCAAAAATGAATATCCGCTGCTGGCAGAATAATAATAGAAACAGATGCATTGACAGGAAGTCAATCGACCTGTTTCTATTATTAAGCCATTTTAGATATATATTGTGGTTACTAACGAACAAAATTTTAAATCATGATCTATGTATGTTACATTTTAATACTACAGGGAGAAAACTTCCTATTCACATAATTTTATAGAAACACAAAATGTTTCAAGAAGTGAACTTTGAACAAATGTCATTCTTCAACATCACACAGCTGTTACTATAACATAACCATAATAATACCTATTATTATCTATATTACTCACATGTAACCATTCTCAAATGCAGGATATTTGACTTTGTTATGAGTATAGCCTGAACTCCAAAAAACCCTCCTTTGATTTCACCCAGACTGAGCATCAGTATCTGTTACCAAGGAGATATCTGTTGCTAGGCAACAGCAGGCCCCAATCTGCACATAAACATAAAAATGCACAGCAGAACACCATCTTGAGCTCACGCAATAGTCGGACGCTTTTATTGTTATAAATTCCAGCATCTCGTGCAAGCTTTTGTTTTTGCAACAGAAGAGTGTGATTGTGTTGAAGCCCAGTGTTCTCCTCTGACTCTTCCATTACTACAGACAAAACACGGATTATTTCACTCTCTGACAAGCAGTATCTGAATTGTGTAATAAAGTATGAATTTAATATTTGTAATAAACACAAAGTTTGGCCTTTCATACCCACTGTTATGGTAGGAGTTGTGCAAGAACCTTTAGGACCTGGCGGGCTAGGTGTTTTTTATTTTTTATTTAGTTAATTTTATTGTATTTCTGTTTTTATTCATTTTTCCTGCTGTGTGAAGCACTTTGAATTGCCTTGTGTATGAAATGTGCTCTACAAATAAACTTTCCTTGCCTTGCCTTCTTCACAAATAAACAACACATTTAAAGAAAAGAAAGAAAACAAGTTTGAAAGTGTTTTTTGAAGCAGAGGAGGTTGTGAGCTCTGCTGCTGCCTTGTGCCCCTCTGCTGGGTGCAGGAGGACGTTGGCGAGGCCTCAAATCATCACTTTTCCCACAACAAGCAAAACAGTAACAGTCTAAAACAAAAGTATGATTGTGAGGTATTCAAATACAATGAATAAAGTGTGTATGCCATCCAAATCTGAGCTACGTCAGACACCAACTTCATAATTACTTCAACACAATATACAGCACAATCGTATTTCTTCCACCAACACCACTTCATTGATGGAGATTTTGGTATTTTATTGTAAAAAATAAATAAATAAATAAAACAACAACTCAAATCCATACAAAACGTCCTTCCCTGAACTTGAAAACAACCTGCCCACTTTAGTCAGCTCTATCGTTTTAGCAGCTTTTAGCCAAGCTTTGATATAAACAGCCACGTCGTCATTGTTGCTACTTAAACAATGTTACGGTCATTTTCTGAGATGATTTTTTAATGAAACAATTATTTTCAGTTGAATACCTCTCCAATAGTGTAAATTGCTTTTAGAAGAATGTCCCCAAAAGATCCAACACAACAGGATTCTAAAATATACAAGAAAAGAAGCCATACAAACAGAAAAGAAAACAACTTGCAGAGGACATCTTACACATTTTTTCTAACTTATTCATATCCCAAAAACATTTAATCTCTCAACACAAAGTTTCAAAACAATTAGGTATATTTGTTTTGCAATTAAATATCTCAGTATGACAAAACCAATGTAAATATAAAATGTATGACAATTCATAGCCACTGGGGATTACATATTGAGCATTGTACTGTACATAAACAGAATGCTGTATAACCCACACAGAAAAACCTTGAAAAAAAGAACAATTTCTGCATGAAACAAAAATGATTTGCAATGATTTGTAAAGGGAGGTGATCTACTAAGGCTGACTGAGGATATTGGTTACAAAAGGGACTGGGGTTGAGTCCAACAGAGCAGACGGCAAAGCACAGGGGGTAAAGGCGATGAGAGTGCAACCATTTTGAGACACAACAATGAGGGATGGGAAAAATGTGTCGAATAAATGAAAATGTAAGCACCAGCCTCACTGTGATAAGAGCTTTTGGTGAGTGGGACAAACATGAGGAATTTATGAAACTGAGACGTGGAAACACTATCAAAAGGGGACAGATTTCAACAATGTGAGGTCCCGTTTCACCACAGAATAGACCTTAATCTGTAACATTTGTATAAACATTTGAAACAAAAACATGTGGATGCCGCTTGGATCATGCAGTGTCCTTTGACTTTCAGTACAAATAAATTTCAGCGGCCCATTTATTTATGTGAAGGTTATAGCTTATTTGCACTGCTCCAGAAATGCCTTCACCTGGAAGGATTCTGTGTGAACATTACTCTAATAAAGGAACTGGACAAGTGTGCCACCAGCTGGTATAGCAGGAGATTGTCACCGCATAAGTGCACTCCAGAACTATCAGAATCACAAAGGGGTTTATTGGCATTGTCAGTAAACAGAAATCACAAACAAGGGACTTGCTTGGCATTAAGGTGCAACACACATCAATGAAAAATAATAGCAGCAACATATAACAAAAAGGGCATGCGTAAAACATTTGCTTGTTTTAAATCCTCTGACATTGGCCACTTATAGGTTAGTTCAGGTTCTCAAACGTTTGGCTTCCGAGTAATGCAGATCTATAGGTCTAAAGGCACTGGAGGTAAAACTACAGTTAAATGGCTAAAATGTACTCAATTACATTTAGAGGTAGAGCTGCCAAAACTATACTTAAAAATAAAAGTACAACAACAACAAAGTACTCAGAGTGTTACTAGTTAACGTAAGTTTAGTATAATTTTGGATCAATATTTTATGCAAAATTTCAGAAATGAAATAGTTTGAACTGAATTTAGTTGTTTTGTCGATCAGCACATGCAACACAGTGTAGTTTTGAGTGTTTGTAGCTGTGGGAAGATGCAAATACAGCCATGAGACAACCGAACAGGGCCGCTTAGGACTTATGCTGGTTTACTCGAGATATGATTTTTAAATGTAACTAATTAAAATTGCATGCTAACATTTAACTGTAATTAGTTACTGTCCACACATGTCTAAAACAGGACTAAATCAGGTCAGGTTAACAATTGACTACAAAAAATAAAAAGTAAAAAGTAACACTAGACCAGTGCATTAACAGACCATTTAAATTGCCGTCATCAGAATGCGCAAAAATCTGATATGGATGTAAAAGTTACTGTTTCAATTATTAACTGAGAGAAATTCCAAATGTGATAAGGTTTAAAAAAAAAAAAAAAAAAAAACTATTACTTTTTATTATTATTTCTATGCCTCAACATTTTATCTACAATTTAAAAGTTCAATATGTAGGTTTTCTGGTGGAGAGTCCCTAACCTGCTTGTTTTCACAGTATGGTATTAAACTTGTTTTATTTATTTATGTGTTTATTCATTGACAGTAGTTTGTCTGGTGGTGTCACCAAAGATAGATTTGTTTTTGTTTCATGTGGATGAGCCCAGTAATTACATATAGGCCTCTAAACCAGGTCCAAAACATCTGTATCATGTAAAAGGCCATAACAGAGACAGTTTAGAACGTTGAGATGTCCTGTGAACTCACCTACTTAAACTAGACAATGTGCAATGGCTGAAGCCATTGCGAGCGTAAAATTACTAACATGTGTGTAGTAAAGACTTTATTCTTTAGACTTTATTCTTTAGACTTTAATCTTAAGCTCTAGTACTAGTTTGTTTAAGCTGTGGATGTAGTTTAGTTGCGTAAATAAGTGTAGTGTGCAAAATTTGTGAAAAAGGTTGACTCTAATACTACAACAAGTGTGTAAGTACTTATTTGTTCAATTGTGAATTTGTTGAAAGTGTTTTGAAGTGTGGAAGGTTGAATATTTGTTGAAAAACTGAATTGTGTTCAATGTCCCGTTCATTTCAATGGGAAAAAAGTACTGATACTTTGGCAAATACTGCAAAAAGTACAACATGTACACATGTCAAAAGCAATAGCATCCCTAAGATGGAGGTATAACTTGTTGAAATCGGTTGCAGAGTTGAAACGCGCCAAAAATCAGAAAAAAAATTGGAAAATATAATAAAAATAAAAAACAGCAGAACTAATAGCGTCTGCTTTATGACGCAGACACTCAATGAGTGAAATTCTGAAATCCACTGATAGAATAAACTATGATTTATAGATCTAAATCAGTGATCAATGCTAAGAAGTGTGATAATGTAACACCATTTTTATATGGCACCAAACTACAAAATCTTTGCCTATCCTATTAAAATCACTGCAATCTTGATTAATTTGTATTTGGCATCTTTAGTTATTCGGTCAGTAAATGCTTTCAGACATATCGCCTAATTATTTTTCAGCCAGTCGTGTGCGTCAACTGTACGTCACACTATATGCCTAATCACAAACCGTTTAAGAGTGGTCATGAAGGGGGGGAACGCGCTATAGTCAAGGCCTTCACTTTCTACACTGCATAGTAAACAAAACACAAATAAGGCTGAATAAAACAACGCAGGTCATCACCGCTCATCCTGAAAGCTGCTGTTTATCGGATCAAACCACACTCACAACCCCACATAATAACCACACAGACTTCCACATATAACAATCACATCTCCAGGGCTCCGCGGCCGTGTGTCTGAGCCGTGTCCGTGTGTAGGCTGTAGGTGTGCGCGCGTCTCTCTCGGTGCATCCACGTACGGCGCAGCTAGGCAATTCACAATCACCGCGCATCTTCCACGCCGCTGTCGCCCGTGTTCGCGTTATCCTCTCCATCATCGGCCCGCATCATATTCACAAGGCACATTTCTATCGGCGTCTCAACATCTGGCGCAATACTATTTGTTTGACGTGCACGCAGGGGCGCGCGCGGAGACAGCAGCAGCGGCAGCGGCGGCGGCGGCAGCGGCTGCACCAGGACGGACCACTTGACACCACCTTGCTTCACGGTATCGATATGCAGTAGTGTGATCGCGGCTCTGCGGAGAAGGGAAGGCCGGTCCATGGCAACCTGAAATCAAAACCGTGGACTCTGCGTATCCTCACGACGTTAGTCTGTCGGGTTATTTTTTTGACCAGAGACGTGGGGAGTGCAGCTTGGAGACGTTCATACGGAGGAGAGTGGATCTCGTTGGAACCCGCCATGGACTCAAGAGCAGGGGGATATGGCATGGCTCGGGTCGGGTTGTTTTTGGCTTTGATGGGGCTGTGGAGGTTCTGTGACGCTTGCCCCAAATCATGCACTTGCACCATCACCAGGGTTGTTTGTGTCGATTCGGAGCCGGGGATCGAGGATTTCCCCTTTCTCACGATAGATGACATGGAAAACATCACAGAGATGTAAGTGCAAATGCGTGTTCTGTCTTAAGGGGTAACGCTGTCAGTCATGAGTCGTAATGATGTGATGGGATCCTCACGTTTTACAATCATCAACAGGCCTTTAGAAGCCGCCTCGTGCGTAAGCGAACATAACATTGTTTTGCCTACTATAGACTAATTGTTTTCAATGGCAGTAATTAGGCCTAAAAGCCTTTTATATTCATAAGTATAAAAGGGTTTATTCCTGTGCTCGTCACACACGGTGTGCTTCGTATGTTTGCCTGTTTTGCGTGCGTGAGTGTTTGTGCGTAATGATGGAGAGAGCGCGCGTAAGGCGTCTTTGGATTCGACGTGGTTACTTAGGCTTTACTTGTAGCACATGCAGAAGGCCAAATGTCGAGCCACTGAAAGTAATGTCTCGTATTCTACTCGACAAGTATTCGTATAAAAAAATAAATAATAATAACTGTGTAATGTGAGGCTGTAGGACACAAGAGCACCAAACCTGGCTTTAGTTCAGGCCTGTGTTGTCATTACTGGAATATCAGCATCTGAAGACTGTGAAACCGGCCCCTCCAGTTAATCACTAGACAACCTGATCAAATGTGATGCTACACTGAACTAAAGTTGACGTTTACTAGGCCTACTACATTGAGTATGACCTCAATAAAGTAAAGGTGCTGCAGTCTTGCAGATGTGGAATACAGTTATGTCCATTCAGCCAAATTAAAGCCTAGGAAAGTGTCCATCTACTGCATTGACTCTGACTCTAAAATACCTTTAATAAAAAAGACACTGACTGTTGTTAAAAAGTGAATGTAATGATGTTTCTTCCCCATGTTTTACAGATATATTGCCAATCAGAACAGACTATTTGTCATTGACGACAGCAGTTTAAGGCACTACATAAACCTCAGAAACCTGTAAGTATGAAACATATTGGGCCGAGAGTGGCTAGTGGTCCTGCCTTTGTGTCTGTGTCATTGCGACATTCAGGCGAGGACTTGAAGCCTGCCTTGTGTGACTGAGGAGCGAATGAATAATGCACACAATTGTGTTACTTTGCATTATTATTAATCTAATAAGAAACATTATTGTGAGTTATACTGGAAGTCATGGTGTCATTTGCAGGTTGGAGACATACTGACAGTTAATGTTAACATAAAACTCTCTTTTTTCCTTTATAGCACAGTTACAAGAACAAAGTTGATCAATATATCAGTTGATGCATTTTACAACAATACCAGACTTCAATATGTGTAAGTATTCTTTCACTCCCCTCAAAGTAATATTTGTTTACATTATTCATGTATTTCTTTATTTACATTTTTCTTACAGAGATTTAAGAGACAATAACATATCAACTTTATCATGGAAGATATTTCAGAACTTGTTAAACACTTACACGTAAGTCACATAGGTTGTTTTTAAGGTAATGTGTGTTTCTCAGAATGATATTTATAAGGGCTGATCCTTTATTTAGGCTCTTCCTCTCTGGTAACCCTTTGGACTGTGTTTGTGAGAACTTGTGGATCAAACTGCGGCCCCAAGAGGAAATGGAGAGCCAAGAGTTGAAATGTATTGATGAGGAAGGAGTTCCACACGACTTTTTTAACCTCACACCACCAGACTGCAGTAATGCCACAATGTCTCTTTCATGGCGGGGGAAATGTATCTACTTTAAACGAGATCTTATTTTTTTTGCCTTACCTTGTCTTCTCCAGAGATTCCCAGAGTTGTAGTGGCTCCCACCACAGTTACGGAGATGCAGGGCCGTGATGTCCGAGCGTTGTGCAAAGCCTCTGGTTCTCCAGCTCCTCAGATCGAGTGGAACATCGACGTGCTGTACACCCACCATGAAGTGAGTGCTTTCCCACTTGAGATGGTTTAATCTTCTCATATTCTTTTCATAACTAAAAAATTAACATTGTTTTACTCTCAGACCGAGGAGGCAGACACAGAGAGCAGCCTCACCCTGTTGGGCCTGTCTCCAGTGGATAATGGCCGTGTGATCACATGCAGTGCAGAGAACATGGTCGGTCAGTCAGAGGCCACGCTCCAGCTTAACATCCTCTGTAAGTGTTAATTGTTACTGTGAATGCTAATTTTCTGAATCATGCTTTTTACTTACAGTTGCAGTGAGTTTATCCAATTGTCCTCATGTCTTTGGAGATTATGTTCAGCACATGTCACTATAATGCATGTTTTTTTCCAGCGAAAGCTCCTTGGTTTATTATTGTTAATTATTGTTTCTGTCATTATGTCTTCCAGAAAATTGTGCTAACTCTCCCGACTTCCTGTTTATGTTACCTCCTACTGTAGAGTTCCTCATTTCTCCTGTCCATCCTTAGTTTACCAACATTTGTCTTAATTTGTAGATTCTGCTTTCATCTCTGACAATACATTACTCCAAATCTACTGCACTGCCTTTACTTTTGCTAAAATATTATTAAAAACACAACATGTGTCTCTGGAATAATCAACTTAAGACCAAAACTATTTTGTGTAATTAGATTAAGTTGAGTGTCGCACTCCCGGCAGAGTGAGACCCACATAAGAGTGCTTTGTTTAAAACAAGCTTGAACACTTGAAACGTAACATCCTTAAGGCATAGGTTCAGTCCCATAGATGTTATATAACAGTAATAAATAATATGGAGCAGGAACTGGACTTAGAATTACATTACCGGTAGTTCAACAGCAAAAGCTTTGTGCTAGTCTACATAATAGAACGACTAAATAAATGACTAAAAACATGAATTAGATGAATTAGAGTAATGAAATTATTTGTAGTATTTGTTGTTCTTTATTCAATGTCAACTAGCTGCCTGGTAGTCAAGAAGTCTAAGCTGCAGCACAAATACAAGTCTCTGCGCCAGCCTCGGCGCTGTAAGATTGATTCCCGGCATTGACAATTTGCTGAATGTCCTCCCCGTTCTACCAACCCATTATACGCTTTGTAATGCCAAGTCAATAAAACGGAAAGAAAACTTTTTTAACCTTTGTTTACAATGAGAGTCCCATTGAGATTATACACCTCTTTCTAAGGGAGTCCTGGCCAAGAGGCAGCAAAGTGTACACACACAAAGTGTACACACACAAAGTGTACACACACAAAGTGTAGACACACAAAGTATACACACACAAAGTGTACACACACAAAGTGTACACACACAAAGTGTAGACACACAAAGTATACACACACAAAGTGTACACACACAAAGTGTACACACACAAAGTGTAGACACACAAAGTATACACACACAAAGTGTACACACACAAAGTGTACACACACAAAGTGTAGACACACAAAGTATACACACACAAAGTGTACACACACAAAGTGTACACACACAAAGTGTAGACACACAAAGTATACACACACAAAGTGTACACACACAAAGTGTACACACACAAAGTGTAGACACACAAAGTATACACACACAAAGTGTACACACAAAGTGTACACACACAAAGTGTAGACACACAAAGTGTACACACACAGTGTACACACACAAAGTGTAAACACACAAAGTGTACACACAAAGTGTACACACACAAAGTGTACAAACACACAGTGTACACACACAAAGTGTACACACACAAAGTGTAGACACACAAAGTGTACACACACACAGTGTACACACACAAAGTGTACACACACACAGTGTACACACACACAGTGTACACACACAAAATGTACACACACAACATACAAACAAACAACATTAAAATAACACACATTTTGTCTCTAAGTCATTTAGACACAAACTCAGTAAATTTTCAGTCTTTCTGCAACATATTCTAGAACAAGTGAAAGCATCAAAGGAGAGCATAGAGTTGATGCATCAACATGTCTTTTATCTTCTAAAAAGTCATTAGTGACCTTTGAAATAGAATGTCAGCCATATTTTTTATTAACCGTAAGTGTTCCCCCTGTTTTATCCTCTGCCACTGTGTGATCACTCTCCTATTGCCTCCATGTCAGTCGCCCCTACAATACAGCAGCTGCTGCCTCCTGAACGAGACCACCACTGGTGCATCCCATTCAGTGTAATCGGAAACCCCAAACCTGAGCTGCAGTGGTACCACGAGAACATCCCCCTTCAAGAACAAGACTACATTCGCACCATGATCCATGAATCCACAGAGAGTGAAGACCACGGCTGTCTGCAGCTGGTCAACCCCACTCACATCCACAACGGGGTTTACAGACTTGTGGCAAAGAATGAGTATGGACGGGACGTTAAGAACATCACTGCCCAGTTTATCAAACCACCCAAACTCGACCCTCCAGGTACAATTCAACACTTCTACTTCACATGTCCACATAAGACTATTTAACCATTTACTATGTATTTAGTAAAAGCAAAATGCAGTTTACAGTTCAGAAGATATTCTTTATAAGAGGTCAGAGCAGAGGAATAAGAGGTCAGAGCAGAGGAATAAGGTCATAGCAGAGGCATAAGAGGTCAGAGCAGAGGAATAAGGGGTCAGAGGAGAGGCATAAGAGGTCAGAGCAGAGGAATAAGGGGTCAGAGCAGAGAAATAGAGGGTCAGACCAGAGAAATAAGAGGTCAGAGCAGAGGAATAAGGAGTCAGAGCAGAGGAATAAGGGGTCAGAGCAGAGGAATAAGGGGTCAGAGCAGAGGAATAAAGGGTCAGAGCAGAAGAATCAGAGGTCATAGCTGAGGAATAAGATCAGAGCAGAAGAATAAGTGGTCAAAGCAGAGGAATAAGGGGTCAGACCAGAGGAATCAAAGGTCAGAGCAGAGAATGTGTTTATGTTGCATTTGATTTAGGCTGATAAGTAATAATTATGGTGTGTTGTTTTTCAGATGAGGATGACTACTATGGTGAGTACAAAGAAGACAAATCCAAAATAGTGTTTTTCATATTGTTCCTTAATCAAACTGTTCTTGTTCCATCTTTGCATCAAACAGATGCCACAGGTATGCTTTTCCAAATTCATAGAACATGTAAATGTATTTCCTCCCCGTTAAATGTAACTTACCATGTTTTATGGGTTGCAGATCCCTCACCGCTGGATGATAGCGTTGCAGTATGTGATTCTTAAGATAAAATATGTACATTTCAGCGTCTTTGGGTCACTGAAAAGCGCTATATAAATAAAAGTTATTATTATTATTATTATACTCAGCATCGCAATGTATGTTTAGAAAAAGAAAGTGAAAAGTAGCATGTTCAGATATTGTAGTTCTTTGTAGGTTTTAGCATTAATGCTCATTTCCACCAGTAGCGGACAGGTTGGTTGTCAAACTATGTCAAACTTTATATATAAACCCTGACAAGTTGATTTAGGCTTGTGGCCAACACAGTAAATCAGTAACAGAGGTTGCTGACTAAAGCTTCTTCTTCCTCTTCCAGGTGTACGTTGTTGTTGGAATAGCTGGAGTTGCTTTAACTGGTTGTGTTTTGATGGTGATAATACTAAAATACGGAAGAAATTCCAAGTTTGGAATAAAAGGTACTGCACAATACTGGATTTTGTTAGCAATTGAACCAAACTATACATTACATTACAGCTCAAAATTAATAAAGGAACACAAATCACATCAAATCTTAATGGAGAAAAATAGATCAGGGAAATCCATTTGTATATGGAAAGGGTTATGGGATTTCATTTCAGAAACACAAAATTGTTCTCTGAACTGATTTTTTTTAGCCCGAGTCAACAGAACTATTTCCTTTATATCTCACCCCATTAGAATGTACAAGAAAAGTGAGCGCAGGGTTTAACATATTCATTTCATCACAATGCTTAATGGCATGTTCCTTGTGGTGTGTCGGAACACATCCACATTGTAAACACACACAAACGTCATCTCATGTTAATTTACTTTAGGAGTTACTTTACTGCACAAATATAAGTGATAACCATAAATTATACTTATGCTCCTGTTTTTCCCACTACAATTTCCATTCTCTTCACTTTCCTCCTCCTTCTTCCGTGTCTCTAGGCTCTTCCTCTGTCATCAGTAATGACGATGACTCTGCCAGCCCTCTTCATCACGTCTCCAATGGCAACAACACTCCGTCGTCCTCGGAGATGGGCCCAGACGCAGTGATCATTGGGATGACAAAGATTCCTGTCATTGAGAACCCACAGTACTTCCGTAACTCCGGCAGCATCCTGAAATCAGACACGTGTGAGTTACTACCCGGTCTCTGAATGTCGGGTAATCTGCACTTTTTCGGATAAATCCATGCACTGACGGACTCCGCGTATACATTGTTAGCATATTGGCGTGTCTGCTGATACTTAAGACAAATGGTCTGGATTTTGAAACTATAAGTCTAGAGCTGAGGACTAGTTCTGCCTCTGGCAAATGTAGTAAGAGTGGATGAGTTCTTAATCAAGGGTAAATGGTCAAATTGAGCAACAAAGATTATATTGTAATCTTGCAATATAATGAATCAAAACCAATTTGTTCTTGCCTAGAATGATTAAGCAGAATTGCACCTTACCTACGTAACACTGACTTGTGGTAAAGGGCATCAAGAACAGCAAAATGTATTATAGTGTTTTCTTAAAATAAGTGAACACGTCTATAGAACGTTGTCAAAATAATATATAATATAAAAGTTTGTCAACGAACCTATTTGTGTAAAATGTGTTGGTCTTTTTGTCTGGAAGTCGTCCAGCACATCAAGAGACACAACATAGTGTTAAAGCGAGAGCTGGGAGAAGGAGCGTTTGGGAAGGTCTTTCTGGCTGAGTGCTACAACCTGACCCCAGACCAGGACAAGATTCATGTTGCAGTCAAGGTACCTCTTAGGAAGCTATATGATCCAACTGTCGATAGCATTGCAGATTCGAGAGTGAGTGGTTTTGATTGAACGCTGTTGCTCTGGTCCTGTCTTCCTGTGGTCAGACGCTGAAGGAGGCCAGTGAGAGCGGGCGAGCAGACTTCTACAGAGAGGCCGAGCTGCTGACCAATCTGCAGCACGACCACATAGTCACTTTCTATGGAGTGTGTGAGGAGAGCGATCCACTCATCATGGTGTTTGAATACATGAAACACGGGGACCTAAACAAGTTTCTCAGGTTAGAATAAAAGAAAAAAGAAAAATAGTAACTGCAGTGATCCAAAATCTATAAGCCATAGACACAAATAACTAAAATGAAGAAAAATGTGTTTTGACACATCAAATCAATTTACAAACAAATCCATTCCAAGCTTTCTATAATTTATTGAATGAATGTTAAAAAGAAATATGTTAAAAAAAATAAATGTGTAAATTATGAAACTTACTCATGTTAAAACCTTGAAAAATAAAATTGTCTTGTGGTAATATACAGTATGCATATAATACAAAAGAGGTTATGAAAGCCCCTCTGACGGATTGTGTCCTGGTGCACAGGTCTCACGGCCCGGACGCCATCCTCATGGCAGACGGTCAGCACAGTATCCTGGTGGAGCTCACACAGTCCCAGATGCTCCACATTGCCCAACAGATTGCTGCTGGCATGGTCTACTTGGCCTCTCAGCACTTTGTCCACAGAGACTTGGCCACCAGGAACTGCCTTGTAGGAGAAAACTTACTCGTCAAGATCGGTGACTTTGGCATGTCCAGAGATGTGTACAGCACAGACTACTACAGAGTGAGTACCAATCGCCTGGGATACTCAGTGTGTAAAATATAGCTGGTGAATTGAATGTTGAGCTTTGCTTTGCTTCTCCCTCTCATATACTGTAACAGCACTTCTCTGGTTTGCCTCAGCTTATCAATGCTATCCCTAAGCGCTTCTCCATCGCACCATAATTTCTGCAGCTACATCAGAGATCCACCTTGTCTTCACCACTGCCATTGTCACACCCCCGATGCAGAACACGTCATCTTTTCTGCAGGGCTCTAACACCAAAGTTGTAGCAATATCACTTTTATTCCAATGCATCCCTTGCTTACAGAAAGAAGGTAGAGCTGCATGTTTAGTATTAGATAGTGTATTATTTTAAATACATTCCAAGTATTTAGATCTCAGTTTGAGACCCACAATGCCCTCTGCTGGCCAAAAATAGACCTGAACCACACCAGAACATCGTTGTAAAAAGCTAAAAGCACTTGAATTCATCAGATAGCTAGCTATGCCTCAAGGGAGTCCAGTCAACAGCAAACCTTTAAATCAAATATAAACTGTATTTGTTAAGATGGTTGCTTGATAAGATGTCTCATGAAATTATACCAGAAGGGAATTTAATCATATTTTCTTTTTTAAAACGCACATTTATATTTATATGTATTATTAGGCCCGAGCGCCACAAGCTGGCGAGAAGCCTATTAATCTCGTAAGGCCGTGCGAAGCACGGCTGCGAAAGTGCGCACGTAGTGCGCACGAAATCGAGCGCGAAGCGCTCGCCCACTTCCAAACACTCACTAACGCACTCCTTCACTCACGCACGCCCCGTGCATACTAATTAGTAGTAGGAAAATGGAACATTACCGTTGTAAACGGGCGAAGCCCGTGCAAAAGTGCGCACTAAACGAGCACTTTACATTGGGATGACGACCGCTTCGCAGTCGTCATCCCCATATAAAGCACTCATTTGCCCTAAGTAGCTCACGAATACGTTCCCCATCTCTTGCATGTTCCGTGCATATAAGCATGTAATGCAAAAATTGAACATTATTACTGTATAGAGGGCCAAAAACACAAAGTGGGCGGAGCCCACTCAAAATTAACGAAAGTACCCGTCAGTGACCAGGGACCCACACCATGAGGTAGGAAAGCGCGAGCGCTTTCCGAAAATGTATAGTTTATGATATTTGAAAAATGGGAAACATTGTTTTCGCATCGGAATATTCTTCTTCTTCTTCTTCTTCTTCTTCTTCTCGGGACCAACCCCCCTATTTTTCACCCAGTGAACATTGACGAAAAGTCACAAAAATTTGCACGCCTCTAAAAATCGTGCCTCTCTACATTCTGGCTATTTCCTTTTTCTAAAATAAAAAAAATTGGCGCGTCAGCGCCCCCAAATGTACCAAAAATGCATTGAGAGATGGGAAATAACCCAAAAAAAATATGATCGTAGAATCATGAAATTTGGCGCAGAGGTAGATGGTGACAAGAGAAGTAAAAAATATTATTACGGCAACGCCGTCCGCCAAACCAAATGTCGGCCATATTGCTTCAAAAATGGCTAAACATGACTTCGGAGTTTTTCCAAACGTCGTACTTTTACGAACTCCTCCAAGGGCGTTGGCCCTAAAAAGCTGAAATTTGGTGAAAATGCTACTGAGGAGTGGGACATCAAAAGTTATTCAAATTACATTGATACCTCTCACGGTCTCTGTGCGGCGAAGCCGCAAACTGTAGCTAGAATTTCAGAAATCTCCCATATTTTAAATTTCTGCCGTTTGCGCAGATAAAGTCCGAATTGCGTCAAATTAGAATCAGTTGTTAAACTCTTTGCCCTAAACCTACTTGAAGTGAAATAAATTCATTTGGCGCCACAGCGCCCCCTACAGATTTTATATGGAGGTTAAATGTTTAGTTTTGCGAAATTATATGAAATTTGACACACAACTCAATTTTAGCATCCCCATCAAAAAAGTCAATGAGACCCATGTCATAATTGTTATGGCGTTGCCGTAACGATGACCGAAACCTTTCATGTTATTCCAATGGGGAAATCGCCAGAACATGTTTACACTTTAGACTTTCACAAACTCCTCCCAGGGCATCAGCCCTATTAACCTGAAATTTGGTGAGACTCATCTTCAGGACCATCAAAAGTTATCCACATTTTCATTCAAAGAGTCACGGTGTCTGTGCGGCAGAGCCGCACATTTTGCCAAGAATTCAAAATAAAATGGGAGAAGATGTGACAGCGTCACAGATTCAGCAGTAGGCGTAATAAAAGGACAATTGGGGCGCGTTAGCGCCCCCTCCTCTTGCGGCGTGGCGGCGGCGTGGCGAGGGCCGATCATTGCCGCTTGCGGCTATATTTATTATTATTATTATTGGGCCCGAGTGCCACAAGCTGGCGAGAGGCCTATTAATCTCGTAAGGCCGTGCAAAGCACGGCTGCAAAAGTGCGCACGTAGTGCGCACGAAATTAAGCGCGAAGCGCTCGCCCACTTCCAAACACTCACTAACGCACTCCTTCACTCACGCACGCCCAGTGCATACTAATTAGTAGTAGGAAAATTGAACATTACCGTTGTAAACGGGCGAAGCCCGTACAAAAGTGCGCACTAAACGAGCACTTTACATTGGGATGACGACCGCGATATAAAGCACTCATTTGCCCTAAGTAGCTCACGAATACGTTCCCCATATCTTGCATGTTCCGTGCATATAAGCATGTAATGCAAAAATTTAACATTATTACTGTTTAGAGGGCCTGTTGAGGGAATGAGGTATTACACCGACATGTTTAGAGGGCCAAAAACACTTTGTGTTTTTGGCCCTCTAAACTCAAAATTAACGAAAGTACCCGTCAGTGACCAGGGACCCACACCATGAGGTTGGAAAGCGCGAGCGCTTTCCGAAAATGTATAGTTCATGATATCTGAAAAATGGGAAACGTTGTTTTCGCATCGGAATATTATTCTTTCTTCTTCTTCTTCTTCTTCTTCTTCTTCTTCTTCTTCTTCTTCTTCTTCTTCTTCTTCTTCTTCTTCTTCTTCTTCTTCTTCTTCTTCTTCTTCTTCTTCTTCTTCTTCTTCTTCTTCTTCTTCTTCTTCTTCTTCTTCTTCTTCTTCTTCTTCTTCTTCTTCTTCTTCTTCTTCTTCTTCTTCTTCTCGGGACCAACCCCCCTATTTTTCACCCAGTGAACATTGACGAAAAGTCACAAAAATTTGCACACCTCTAAAAATCGTGCCTCTCTACATTCTGGCTATTTCCCTTATCTAAAATTTAAAAAATTGGCGCGTCAGCGCCCCCAAATGTACCAAAAATGCATTGAGAGATAGGAAATGACCCAAAAAAAATCTGATCGTACAATCATGAAATTTGGCGCAGAGGTAGATGGTGGCAAGAGAAGTAAAAAATATTATTACGGCAACGCCGTCCGCCCAACCAAATGTCGGCCATATTGGTTCAAGCATGACTCGGGAGTTTTTCTAAACGTCGTACTTTTACGAACTCCTCCCAGGGCGTTGGCCCTAAAAAGCTGAAATTTGGTGAAAATGCTACTGAGGAGTGGGACATCAAAAGTTATTCAAATTACATTGATACCTGTCACGGTCTCTGTGCGGCAAAGCCGCAAACTTTAGCTAGAATTTCAGAAATCTCCCAAATTTAACATTTCTGCCGTTTGCGCAGATAATGTCCGAATTGCGTCAAATTAGAATCAGTTGTTAAACTCTTTGCCCTAAACCTACTTGAAGTGAAATAAATTAATTTGGCGCCACAGCGCCACCTACAGATTTTATATGGAGGTTAAATGTTTAGTTATGCGAAATTATATGAAATTTGACACAAAACTCAATTTTATCATCCCCATCAAAAAAGTAAATGAGACCCATGTCATAAATGTTATGGCTTTGCTGTAGCGATGACCAAAACCTCCCATGTTATTCCAATGGGGAAATCGCCAGAACATGTTTACACTTTAGACTTTCACGAACTCCTCTTAGGGCGTCAGCCCTATTAACCTGAAATTTGGTGAGACTCATCTTCAGGACCATCAAAAGTTATCCACATTTTTATTCTAAGAGTCACGGTGTCTGTGCGGCAAAGCCGCACATTTTGCCAAGGATTCAAAATAAAATTGCTTTTTGATGGTAAAACAAAGGGGAGAAGATGTGACAGCGTCACAGATTCAGCAGTAGGCGTAATAAAAGGACAATTGGGGCGCGTTAGCGCCCCCTCCTCTTGCGGCGGGGCGGCGTGGCGAGGGCCGATCATTGCCGCTTGCGGCTTTAATTATTACTATTATTATTATCAGTTTGATGAGTAACAAGACAAAAACACTGAACACAGAACATGACACGGAACAAAATAAATAAAAGTTCATAAAGTCCATAAATATTAATGGGCCGCCACTAATATATTAATTTAACATAGACCTTTAAGCATTACATAAACTCTATCTGGAAGCACAAATAAACAAAGCAATAAAGACGCTGGACATCTTCAATGAGCTTTACATATATATAAACTGTTGAACTATACTACACCAGATTCCCTACTGTATACTCTAAAACGTTTTGTGTATCACTGTATCTGTCAAATAAAACAAGTATATATTATGAAACAGTCGAGGTGTAGCTCAGTGGTTTGTTTGAGTTAAGTTATAGCCTGCTGATCTGAGTCCTCTGTGGCTGTAGGTGGGCGGTCATACGATGCTGCCGATCCGCTGGATGCCCCCGGAGAGCATCATGTATCGGCGGTTCACCACGGAGAGCGACGTGTGGAGCCTGGGCGTGGTGCTGTGGGAGATCTTCACCTATGGCAAACAGCCCTGGTACCAGCTGTCCAACAACGAGGTCAGACTCACAGCGTAACAGTCATTTCAGCCCGTAAGAGGTGTAAGAGTAGACCGACACCAGCTTATCTCCCGCTTTACTGTTGTCACTGTCACTGTCCGTTGAACCAGAATCGGAAAAGGTTTATTGTCAGTGAAGAAAGGCTAAGAACTTGCTTTGGTGATTCAGTGCAACGTACAACAATTAACATAATACAACAATAAATGACTTAAGCAAAAGTACAGATATGCCCGGTCAAATACTGCTCCAAAACAAGTCAAAGTAGCTCAGTCAAATGAGTTGCTGAATTTAAAGTACAGAAGCATTGGCTGTAGAAATGACTCAAGTAATAAATGTACTCTTTCACAAATCGTTTCAATTAAGTGTTGTGAATGTCAATTTCACGGCTTCAAAAATGACAAAATACAGTAGGTTACTTCAAAAGGCGAGAGGCAAATTGTATTTTGGTCTAATCTTGTTCAGCCCACGGTGTAAAAGAGTAGATGGAAAGATTGAATTGGTTATCATGTGAATTCAATTAGCTCATATTCAGTTTATTTACTATTTCCAAAACAAAAGCAAGAATAAGCCGACTCATAAAAGCTTAGAAGAGCTGCAGATGTTGTTAGCAACACCTAAAATAAATCCAAGTAGAGTTTCAGGGAAAGCTGCTCCACTAAAGTACTCTGAGCCTTTTTTAAGAAATGTAGTGACGTAGAATATAAGAGTTATATTTAGCAATACTTTACGTACTAAACTAAAACATGACTCAAGTAATGTATATAAGTATGCATATGTTTGTGTGTGAGTGGCATCTGGTGTCAAAACTGATAAGATTGTGGTTGTTGGCTGCAGGTGATTGAGTGCATCACCCAGGGCCGCGTTCTGCAGCGGCCCCGGACTTGTCCCAAGGAGGTGTACGATTTGATGCTGGGCTGCTGGCAGAGGGAGCCCTACATGAGACTGAACATCAGGGAGATCCACGCTCTGTTGCAAAGTCTGGCCAAGGCCTCGCCCGTCTACCTGGACATACTGGGCTGAAACGTCACAGGACGCTGTATGTACCATGTACCTGCGGTGTGTGTGTGTGTGTGTGTGTGTGTGTGTGTGTGTGCGTGTGTGTGTGTGTGCGTGTGTGTGTGTGTGCGTGTGTGTGTGTGTGTGTGTGTGTGTGTGTGTGCGAGCTGGACCTCTGTTTGAATGTTTGTATGAGCAAGACAGAGACGAGTGTGTGTGCAGTAGCCCGTGTATGGTGCTTGTGCGTGAGCAAATCTGTACAGTCTCAAGCTGTAAATGTAATTGTAAATGTCTATGTCCTCTTTACATAGAGAAAAGCCTTAAATTTAAAGTTATTTTGATTTTGTCTTTTCAATCACAATTAATATTTTCAGACACGTTTTACTAATTCAATCAAACTATGGACAGATTTTGGCACTGCTGTCAGCACTTGTGTGTTGCTGTTAATGTTCAGTCAAAACTAAACATTTCAGTTCACACATCATTCAATTATTTATCAAATTAATCTGATTTTTTATTTCAAATGTTTATTAATTTCTCACTTTGAATTATTTTAAGCTGGAAAAAAAACAAAACACGAATCCCAGTGACTTTGGGCGGGGGCCAGCTCCAGACAAGCATCACTCTCTTTCACATCATTCACAAGGGACATTTTAAGAGTTGCCAATTTACCCAACACATGCACAGGGAGAACATGCAGACTCCACCCAGAGAGGTCACATGATGTTGGAGGCGAGCGCACTAACCGCTCTGTCACTGAGCATGCTAAAAAAAAAAGGCAAATTAAAAAAACATCATGCAAATGTATGTATTTATTTAAGTTTCTTTTTAAAGAAAATAAGAAAGACACATGGAAAAGTTACGGCACAATTCAGCGCCTGGAATTCAGAATAAAAACAATTCTGCAGGTTCTTTAGAGTTAAAAAAAACATTTAAAATTTTAAATATAATGACGTTAATTATCTTCCATAAATAAGCACTTTTAATGGAATGAAAATGGTTCCAGAGCAGTTGTTTTTCATTCAGATGTTCTTTTAACCATTTAATATTTTTCCATGGTGAGTTCATGTATCTAAAGCACACAAATGAGGACTTGTTGAGCTGTGCCTATCATTGAAGATGAGCACAGTTTGTTTTAATTTTCACCAGCAATGCCATTTTAGCAAATCTCAGTTGTTCTGTGGCCCATAGTGATAATACATCTAATTATAGACCTTTAAGGAACTGTTGGTTGAGTTACGACATAGACCTAACGCATTTGTGTGAAAGGTTAATAATTGATGATGTTTGTTTGAACCAAACAAACCACAAAAAGATTCATTTGACGTTTGAAGCACCTTTGCACTGGCGGGTTCTCCAAAGCAGAGAGTTTTATTTGTAATAAAAAGGTTTAAAAATGTATTTGTGTAGTTAGCAATTTCTTCCATGGGTTTGTCTGAGTTAACATGTCCTCCACCTACAAATACATAAGAAATAGTTTGTTCAGATGGACCAAACTTCCCAGTGGTCAAGACACTTCCCATCTTCAGGAAAAAAAATAAATCTGAAAACTCAGATTCCCTGTTTTCCCAGTTTATGTTTGTCACTTGTACAATAGTCTGATGTCTGCTGTATATAAAATGGTGTCCACTTTGTACAGTTCTGATACTTGTCTATATGCACAGCAGGCTATGTTTAATATAGTATAATCTGTTTGAAGCAGATGTTAAAACTGTGTGACATATATTGAATAATTATATGTTATGGGCCACTGGCAATACATACTACTTGTAAATAAGATTTTATTACTGCATTGTATACTTAATTTGTGCTTGTTCATAATAATACCAGTGGGAAAACAATCTTTTTTGGCAAATTTTCATGTGCTAAGGACATTCTGCAAATATGTTTTCTTTGAAGATAAAAAGAAAATGAACAAAAACAATTTCAACTTGTGACGTGTGGGTCAACGTTTAAGTAAGGGATGCATCTGTTGTTTTTAGGGAATCTTTTAAGAACATCATCCCTGACATTGACAACTCCCTTCACTGCAGCCTGACTGACTGTAGCCAATTTTGAATATTTTTAAAATGGAACAACTGTGACTTTGCATCATGAATCGTATATAATTTTGAATGTAATGGATTAGGGTTTGAGAATACTTCGGAATGTTTACTTGGGCAGAGTTTTGTGTGTGTGCGTGTGTGTTTTGTTTGTTTTTGTAAATATATGGTGGAAAAGAGAGACATTTCAGTCCTGTGCAGTCAATGGAGCTGACCTACTCTGTGAATACTGTGTGTGTGTGTGTGTGCGTGTGTGTGTGCGTGTGTGTGTGTGTGTGTGTACGTGTGTGTGCGTGTGTGCACTCTCCTGGCAGATTTAATCCTGCTATAATCAGCCAGACCTATCAATCAATTCAATGCTTTGTGCATCCTGTGAGTAGCTTATCCACAAGTAATGGAATTGTTCCTTGTGATACTGTGCATTTAATAAAGGTGGTTTGTCTAACAATATTTCTCATCTAAATTATTATTACAATGTATTTACATAGCACTTTTCCAGCGCTTTACTAGGGGATGTGGGAGAAGTGTCTTGCCTAAGGACACAACGGCTTTCCCTTTAGCGCCCTCTGTGGCCTCTGTGTTCCAGGCCCTGCCCTGCTTAGCTTCTAAGAGCTGAGAGATCAGGCATAGGCAAGCAGGTATGGCCTGTTATTATTAACATAATGTACCAATATTATTGGGTAAGAGTTGTTCTTTCATTTGTAAACATTGCAGTTTGTAACAAATCAAACGTTTTTTTTTTTTTTTTTTATAGGTTGGTTACTTGCTGTAAAGATTTCATATTTTACTTGAGTACATTTTGGAGCAAAGTATTTAGTACCTTTGCTTTAGTGCAGTAAACGGTATCGTGTCTAGGGTTTCAGCACGACTGCAGCACTGGGGTCTTCATACAAAGGAAAGATCAAGATTGCTTTTCGTGTTATGAAAGAGGACCATTTGTTTCTAACAATAACCTCTGAGAAGTGACAAGGACAGCTGCCCAAAATACCTCTCAGTCTAGTTTTAAGTATGATTATGCAGTCCACTTTTTCACCATCAGAGACCGCCAAAACAAACCCTGTATCTGCATTTCTCACCTTATTATGAGTGTACAGAGGAGTGCATTATGAGGTCATGGGAAGAACATGCATTTTTATAGTGATCTTTATAAATGTTTTGTCAAATGAGTATACATTCTGAGGATTCATCATCAAAATTCAATAAAAGAAGAAACAAGTAAACATGGAAAAGCATCTTGGTTGCAAAAGCACTGCGCAGTTTGTATTTATTTTGATCTAAATTTACAGTTTAAAAAAACGTCTGCCCATGTCATTATGAAAGTTAATGCACAAATTTAATTTACAACTCCATATATTGTACAGAGAGGATAAATGTAGGCATGAAGGTGGTATGATTCATTTCAAGGCTCTAAAGAATCAGAATAAATAGAAAGTGCTTGTATAAGCATAAACAGTCTCCTCTTGGAAAAAAAACTGAAATATCATGCCAGTGAACGCATGTGCCAGGACTCAGAATCAGCCCAAAGGAGCATTAATCACATAATAAAACTGTTTGACAGTATTACAGCTACTTAAGAAAAGCAATAACAGAAAAATATATGATTTATCTGACATGTAGTTAAGAGTCATCTATGATTTCACCTGTTACAATACTACAGACAATGGCCAACTGGACCACAATGCTGTATTTCACTAGACACAAAAAGCCTTAAAACTAAAAATCACTTTGATAATTTAAATATCAATTATTTAGGCTTTTCTGGTTGTGTAAATTGTTGAATTAGCAGTAATCAATGTAATAACCGTTTGAAAAACACTTTTGTATATTTTTTTAATGACAAGGTCATTGATGTCATGCACCCTGTAAATAACTGCATGCAGTACTTATTGTAACCCAACCAAGCACTTTTTATTTAGTAATAATAGTCATGAACACACACAGCAGCTTCAGTAGAGGAATGACTATCCTCTTCAGTTTTTTAATGTGGAGTATTTAGGAGAGCTATATGCATGTCACAGGAAGCAAAGGTCTGCAACAGCTGCCTGCAACAAAAACCTGGTAAAGAAAAATGTTTGAAAATTGATTATCAATTTCATATATATATTTAATATATTTATATATATATTTATAGATTTCTCTTTTTTCATTCGCTCAGTTGCTATAGCGCACTCGCACATTTATCCCACTTGCTCTCATTTATTTTGCTTACAATGTAACAAAATTGGTGACAGGCCCGAAATTACAATCACCAAAAACAAACTCAGAAAATCAAGGGTTGAACAGGGATAAGGACAGAGTGGCCTGCTGCTGTGGCTGCCTATCACTGGCAGTTGCAACAGAGTGGACACAGTCTACTTGATGCTTGGACATCAAAGAGGAGGCGGGGGAGGCTCCTTCCCCATAGAGTGGCTCTCTCGGAGCTGGAGGTTCTCCAGCGCAACATCTAAAGGCATGATATCCACACAGCCCATAGCTCCGAAGTCAGCGAAGTCTCGCCGCTCGTCCTCATCAGAAGAGGAACTCTCTTCACGCATCAGAGTGGACAACAACAACTCCTGGACAAACAGACTGCGGTCGGCACGTTCCCCTTCAAACAACTGCCGCTCAGTTTCTGACATTTTCGGTTCATTCAACCTGTGAAATAGCATGAATCATTATTTGGTTGTGTTCCCATTGAGATTCTATTACAATAGTGTAGCTGTGAGTAGAATAAAAATGTCTCGCATCATAATAATAAGAGAAGAGCCCTTTATGAAGTTCAAAGCTTGGAGTGGACAGTACTCACCGAGCTAATAAAAACTGGGAGCTGTGAGATGAGGACGAGGGGTTGCCGTCTCCCACAGTGGCTGTGCTGGTGGCTGTTGTGCTGGGG
Organism: Eucyclogobius newberryi; assembly: GCF_026437365.1. Taxonomy (NCBI): domain Eukaryota; kingdom Metazoa; phylum Chordata; class Actinopteri; order Gobiiformes; family Gobiidae; genus Eucyclogobius; species Eucyclogobius newberryi. The sequence goes on from NW_027315834.1 coordinate 24,028,306, forward strand.
GGAGCGATGGTGCTGCCGGTGTTTCCCGGGTTGTTGTTGCTGCGGCGCGTGGCGTGGCGACCGGACTCCACCTGCTGTCTGGCTGCTTGAGCCTGTTGCCGCTCCAACTGCAGCTGCATCTGTAGCTGCTGGAGCTGGGACGCTGAAGGCCCCGAGGAGTTTATTTGACCCCCTGCTGCACGCCGTACACCAGACAGCTGGGACAATAACTCTGCATCAAGCACAATTCAAACAGTTAATGATGCACAGCTGAGCCAAAAGTGCTAGAATAATACCTACAACTGACAGACCAGAGGCATTATTCCCACCTGCTATTGGGTCCATTGCTTCCCTGTTACTAGGTGTGTAGGTTGAGCTCTGTGACGACGAAGAGGAGAGGCCTCCCGTGGAACCGCTAGTAAAGTGCATATTTGTCCGTCTCGCTCTCGGACCACCTAATCCTCGCCCTGGGTGAAACATCCGACGTACATGTCGCACACTGCTGGACTCATCGTACACAAACAGTTAAGGAAAATGTCCAAAAAACATGAACACAGAAGTTTGGCTCATTTACAGTGAGATTTTCATTCATTTAAGTGTATGTTTATTGTAAAGGATATTAAATCTCTTGGCGCTCTGTGTTCAAGTGTGAGGTGAGCTGTAAAGTCATCTGTAACATGATTAGGGTCACCACCGGGTAATGCTGCACATATTGGACAGATCTGCAATGGGGAAAAAAATTGTTGTAAGCAATTAACAACTATCAAGAGGTTTATTTCCGACAATAATATACCCCCAATCAAAGATGCATGAATAGTATTAAGGCCAATGCACACGCGTCAACACAAACTGAACGCTGCGAGTCACAGCTCTCAAAAAGTATTTAAAACAACTCTTTGGATGCTTCCAACAGGACTTTTATCTACAGATTACAGACAGAAAGAGAGACAGAGCACGAGGCAGTGTGAGCAGAGGAAAGATGGTGGTTTGAGCAGGTCATAGTGAGTTTAGTGACAAACAAGAGTTTTCTTGCACAAAGAGAAGCAGGAGAGAAGCAGGAGAGTAGCAGGAGAGTAGCAGGAGAGTAGCAGGAGAGTAGCAGGAGAGTAGCAGGAGAGTAGCAGGAGAGTAGCAGGAGAGTAGCAGGAGAGTAGCAGGTGCTGTCTCTGGTGCTCGGTGAAAGAAATTAATGAAAGCCTTCTTTGCTGCACGGCAAAGCGTCCCAGTGTGCGTTGGCCTTTAGAATAGTAGTAGAAAATATTATATTCCAAAATTATCTCATGACTACAGTGTAACAATGCAATGTAACAAAGATCAGGTTAAATAAACCAGATTAAGTGTTTAAAGCTGATACTTGCCACTTCGGTGGATGTTTCTGCATGTTCTGCAGTGACATGCTCTTGTAAAGACGTCTCTGTGAAGCCCATCTTCCCACAGTAAGGACAAGTGAATGACTGAGGTTGTTCTACTGAAAATGTATCGCCTCCATAATACAGATCTATTGGGAAAGAATATGATGTACAATAACTATTTTTGTTCTGTGAAGTGTAAAAGACCAGTTCTTCTCCCAATAAATACAATAGCCTTTAAGTGACATGAACTACCCCATAGACCTACATTATGTTATGAACAAAACCTGAGCTTATTTAACACATAAAATTGACTGAATGCACTAAACAAAAAGGCCAAATAAACATAATCCCCATTAAAAAAAGAAAAAAGAAGAGAAATAGCTAGTATAAAAATAATAAAAATCTACCTAAATCTTTATCTTTAAAAAATTATATAAAAGGTGCAGCACTACTAGAATACTAGAAAATATGGTCCTTACCATAGTCTACCCTGGTTAATATACACTGCATTGGATGCTCTGTAGTGTGTCTCGTTGTTGTGGCTCCACTTTCATAGCAAGATGCACACAGATCATAGTCGTAGCAGATTAAACACTTGAACCGTCTTCCTCTAAAGTTCCCTTTTAAACACGCATCACAGCTAACACCTGCAGAGAAGAGAAAAAGTAGTTGTAGAATTAATTACAATCCAAACCTATGAATGCCACAAACTGTATGTTTAATAAACTGACATCTATTAACCAGTAGGGAGTGTTCACTATATCGATATTGTGATGTATCGTGACGACGGACTTCTTGGCAATAAGTGCATTGATACAGAGATCCATATAGTGATACATTTAAACAACATAAAGCCATTAAAAAGTGCAGCGTTTACACTTCTTAACCCATAGACTGCTGCATTAAGGCTGAATTTGAGGTGCTGAAAAATGTGACTTCCACATAAGACCGTTATATTCGGATATTGAGGACAGTGTGAAAATTAGATTATAATGCATTTTGTTATTTTATTTAATAAAAATATGCATTTTACTAAACTTTTAACACCGGATTTAAGGGACAAGGACGTTTATCGTATCAAGTTCCATGTATCATATCGTTGTCCTTGTATCAGGATACGTATTGTATTGTGAGGTACTAGGAAATACCTAACCCTATTAACCAGTAACTTGTGTTGTGAAAGCTGGCTGTACCGTAATTGATATCACTAATACTGTATGTAGCACGGTGTGGGGTGTACTGAGAACAATAACAGTTGAAAATAAACTCATATGGTTGAAGTCTGCATTGCATTGTACCAACTATATAATACAAGTAAATTACAGAGCTTCACAGTGCATCACTATGCTAAACACCCACTATGGAGAGTATTAAACAAACTAATACAAAGCTCAAAATCCAGGTAAAAACTAAACATGTGAAATGACTTATTCATTGTAGTATGTTTAGTTTAACGTAGCATTGGGGAAGTTAGTCCAAACCTTACATCTGAAAAAGGAACTGATCAAAATAGTAACTAGATTGAATACAAAATAGTTGTCAGCCATTGCCATCTTCAAAAATATTCATATTACATGCTAATTATAAAACTAGCAAAACAGCTCCTTTTGGCAGGCGAGCAGTCTGAATGACAAGGCTCATGGTTCATGGTTTACTTTATGGTCATAGTCAGAGGCCCCAGACTTTTGGTCGTTTTCCTGATGACAGTGCATTCACCAACAACAGAAAACAGCAAACCAGAGCGCTGTCCCAAAGGTCCATTTACACAGAAAACAACCCCGCCTGTGAAAAGTAAGTCTTTGAGGCTAGTATAAGTCAGTAACATTATGGTTGCACAACTAGACAGCCTCCCTGTTTTAGCATCATTAGCTTTTAGCATACTGTACGGTAAATGCAAGGCATCACAGCACTAGCTAAAGCTAAATGCTAAGCATTGTGCTGGCGTCAGACTGTCACGGGCAGCTTCATATTTTACGTTTTAGGGAAATCACCATGGCAAGTAACAGAGACAGACTGTAATACGAGACTAGCTGAAGTCATGTTTCTTGAAATGATGTTCGTACATTATCTGTGAAAGCCGCAACGACCAGCTCACTTGAATATGGGCTTAGCAAAGCAAGCTAAGAGCTAGCTTCCGAGGAAATGTAGCTTCCAAAAGAGAAGTTTTGGGCCTATTTATGGCCTTACCTTCATGTCGGGACATCCTATAAACTGTGGCACAGCCCCTCCTTGGGCTCCCCAGCGCGAAGATCGGAGGACGATACAGTTTTTCAAGCACCAAACTCAAACACCTTCACCTTCGTTTCTTTTTCATGCAAGATGGAGCCTCAGTAGCTCAATATTACAGTAGCTTGTTCAGCTCCTCCCAGACTCACTGAACACTAGGCGGCGCACTTCTACACGAAATCTACTGTGCATAATTTTGCTGCCCTCAGCTTTGCCTCGCAGGCGTATAATCAGTAAACAAACGCATTTCTCCTCTATTGGTTAGTTACACCACCAAGAGCATAGAAAAGACTGAACATAACACAGTATGTGATAGATTGTTTTAATTATTATTTTCAAACATTATACTCAACATCATAGAAGTTTAGTTTGTGCTGACGAGGAAACAAACCAGTGCATAACAGTGAAGACTTCACAGCAGTGGAGATGGTGAGGAGCATTCAGCTCTCACAGCATGCCCTGTTTCTTTTATACATCTAAACAATTCCTGACCAAATCTATCTGTGTCAGTGAACAGAAACTTTAACTTAATTTACCCACCGGCTGTCGTGCCTACATTTATTTTATTTAAATTACTACTGGTTAATAGCGAGGTGTAGGGAGATGTTCTAGCTAGTTATTTTCTAGAAGTAGTGTAACTACACCACCAATCACTACATAGAAAAGAACAATGAATGAATTACAAGTAAATTAAAACTTTGTTGCCTCCTGCATGTCAATTATTTGGTGAACAGACATTTTAAATGAAGACAGAGCAAGATTGTGGTGTAGACAAAATATCATTTCAAAATTAACTATAGACCACCTGAGTAAAATCTAGTTTGGAGCACTGTTCACTAAAAAGGTAGACAAGGTAATGTGTGTGTGTGTGTATATATATATATATATATATATATATATATATATATATATATATATATATATATATATATATATATATATATATATATATATATATATATATATATATATATAGAGAGAGAGAGAGAGAGATAGAGAGATAGAGAGATATACATACACACATACATACATAATTAGAATTACATTAGCAAATAAATTCTGTACACAAGGCTTTAAAACACAAGGATTCATCTATTTACAATAAAAAATAAGGTTTTTGGTTAAAAGCCTAAAAAGTTCTGTATTTTTTAATAGGTGATGACAGTTGCACCACAATCTATACAAAAATATAAATTTAAACTTTGAATCATCGGACTTTTGGCTTATACATAGTAGGCCTATGAGAGTATCTACACAGCACCTTTGTTCATTGAACGAAATCAGTGTTAATCAAACTGGAGGTCAATGCGCCATGTGACATTTAGGAAGGAAACTGTCTAATAACAGAACGTAAACTTGTCAAATTAAAACAGTGTTTCTCTCATGATCAAATCAAACAGAGCGAAACTTTATAGATTGTTTGTACAGCAAATAAACCATATGATATCTACATAAGACATGGAACGAAGAGTCTTTAACCTCTCAGTTTTCAGTCTCAAAGCACCTGAGTTCTTAAACAAAGCTGACACAACTCCCAGGAATTGAAAAAGGTGGAAAATGCTACAGTCTACTGGTCTTTACTTTTCCATAGAAACACGACTGGTTTCTATTGCATGAAGTGAGTCACAGAACCTCAACCAATGAAAAAAGGCCTTTCCAAACAGACCCACCCAGGTCAAAAGTCAATCCCAGTTGTGATAAAATACAAAATGAATGTGGTTGAGTTCTATAAAGGCACTGACTGTTGTGCATTGGGTTGGTTATGGTTCATATGGCAATCCCTCTGTCTTTTGAGTTGGCTGTTAAAAGATTGTCAATAAGGTCTTTGATGTGTGTAAAGCAGGTGTCACGAGTCAAGTGTTCACTTCTGGCATGATTTCAACATCAGTCCATCATGTCCTCCTTTGAAAACTCTCTGGGTTTTCTTTTAAAAAAGCCCATCTGAAAGAGCAAGAATTCAGAGCAAATGTTTAGCCATTGTACATCAAAACAATATTAATTCAGTAGTTAGATTTCTTTTTTACCTTCCAAAGGATAAAGATTACAAGCGCCAGTATCAACAGTCCTATCAGAATGCTAATGATGATAATCCAAAAAGGGATGCCTCCTAAAGTCTCTTTCGAAATTTGGACTTTCACCTAATGCACAAAAACATAATCTGTACACAGAGAAAACCATACAGCATATGTATTACTGTCTTTATTACTTACACTTCTTGTTCTGCTATTACTACTTAGTACAAACAAATCTGTGTTTTTAATTTCCAGTGTGGCATTCACAAGCATGTGCAGATTGGAAAATTCAGCCTATAAATGAACCACATTATGTTATTTCATAATCATGAAATATTAAATAAGGATAATAACTTTAACACACCTTGATGAATGTAGGTTTCCAAACTCGGAAAGTTACATTGACTTGACTCCTTTTTGCCTCTGGAATAGTGCAAATAAAAGATGCACAAGCCAGATTTTCACAGCTCTGTGAAAAATGTATTATTTTGTAAACACATATATTAACTTATTATTATATTATTAAGGCATACCATACTTACTACTACAAAGTTTCCAAGAGTTTCTTTATTAGGGTTTGGTTTTACAATGTTTGGGTTAAGCTTTTCCAAGTTGATTAAGTGTGCAGCATCACACGAAACCTTTAAAGACAAAGAGGGAGCCATTATGAGACATTTCATTGAGTCATTATCTCAGAGGCAACAACAGTTTGTACCTGTGAGCTGGTTTTAATATGAGTTAAGTACAGTAAGTAGTTATTCATCGGAGACAAATGAGGGTAGGTTACTTTCAGATCGAGGTTTGGAGTCACAATATTGCTGTTTTTTTCCACCTAAACATAATGAGTTACAGAGACATTCATTTTATCAAATAATTCAATAATGAGCCTCAAGAAAACTTACTGTATATGTGATGTTGACCTCTTCCCCAATCATTTTTGTGTCATTAAATATGGTTGCAAATTGTTCACCCTCTTTAACAATGATATGTTCATCAAGTGGCCACCTACACAAAGGAAGACAAGTTAAGGTGCTGCAATCTGCGACCATTCAAACTCGTAAACTATAAATAAATTATTATTATTATTATTATTATTATTATTATTATTATTATTATTATTATTATTATTATTATTATTATTATTATTATTATTATATTTGTGTGAGGAGAAACAGAAGGACAATATCACAAAACACCACTAATAAGTAACCAGCTGGAATTTTTCATTAACACTCAATGTCTCCGTGGATTGAGATGTAAACTACCTAAACTAAACACTGGAGCTTTTTTCATGTGGCACACTTATCTCTCAATGTTTGTGAATGGAATTGGGTTTACTCACACAGTGAAAATAAGTCCAGCTTCATACTTCACAGGGATTGAGATCTGCACGGTGTTGTCATGTAATGTAGATTCTAACTCTTCACTGTCACTGACACACAAAAACAAAATTATTGTGTTATACATTATAACATGTTTAGAATATATTCACAAACATCATAACTATTACCTTGTTGCTGTCACATTGATTTGGATATCATTTTGAATATGTGCTGGATTCACGTCAAATTTCACTTCCAGGTTTTTCTAGTAGAAATTATAACATCAATTAAAAATATACCACTGGGCTGGCATTCACTTGTTATTCTGGTGTGAAAATGGCTTTCCAACCTCCACATTATTTTCCAAAAAGGGGTATCCAACAGCGCACTCCACTTTAGTGTTGTTCAAAGAGAAGTCTGTTTCAGGCTGCAAAAAAAAAATCAGTCAATCAACTTTGAACTGAACCAGGCGTACAATAAAGAGCATTAGCGTCTCTTACCTCCACTTTAACATAGTTAATGTTTGGTGAAAAGCTGACAGTAAGTTTGGTGTTGTATGCATTATCTTTGGTATTTTTAATGCTGATTTTCACATCTATCTTCTCCTTGTTTGCCTTAATAATCATTCTGGAAACAAAAATGCAACACATTATGTAATGGACACTCTCCACCTAAGGGGGGCAGTAAAGCACTAAATTGAAGAGGATGTATTACAAAAAAGAGCAGCCTTCTGAGTTGTGCACGTGCATCTATAGTTCCATGGTTGTGTCACTTACGTTTTTACACTTGGCTCTGCTTTGAGTGACAGATCAGCGATGCATCTCTCGTCATTCCCACAGTCCACTAACGGGATCTAAGAGAAAATAACAGAGAGCAAACACACTGTGATAGTTGGATCTTTAATATTTGACTGAAATTATGACCTTCAGGGCGTTCTAACGTCTGCTTTGCTCTCTTTCCCTTTTGTATCTACCCAAAGGACAGAACAACTCTAACTTGTGAGTGCAGAGAGCCCTGAATATCACGTACAGCACAATGTCTCAATAAGAAAAAAAGTAAGCTTCCGTTTGATGACTTCCTTTAGCTCTGTGTCCCCTTTTCTTCCTTTCAATAACAAAAACAGACTCTGCTATAGCTCTTTGTTCTGCACTGTATACATGGATTTCAGAGTCAAAATCTACCACCATTTCAATCAACGCAAAACCCAATACTATACTGTATATTTTGAACATTATAACCATGAAACTGAAGCCCACAAATATTAATTAACATCTTGGGTGAATATGGGTAAAGTGGGACTGTTTTTAAAAATTCTGCTTCTGTTATTTTTTGTTTTAAATGAAATGCCAAGGTCTTGATTGTAATACAAGAGTCAGATTTTTGGAGGTCTCTTGGTAAAGTGGGACAGTGACAAAATGTTTATAATTAAATTAACAAAAGGAATTTGCATGTTATTTGTCCACATTTTATTTATAATTATTGCCTAATATTTTATACATAGTAGAAATATTTTTGCATCTATTAGTTAAAAGGATTATAGCCATAACAACCTTTATCCCAAACGCCTGTCAGTAGGCCCACTTTCACATTTTTACTGGTAACCTTTATATTAATATATATATATATATATATATATATATATATATATATATATATATATATATATATATATATATATATATATATATATATATATATATAATCTCTTTATTACATTTCAGAAAATATCCTCACATCCACAAAACCTATTATTTATTCTGTACACAGGATTGATTTCAACATAAAATGGATGTCCCGCTTTACCCATACACATCGCTCGCAGCTATAACTTTATGGAAACATCGTGTTAGATAACAGCGCCTGCAGGAGTGTGGGAAGACTTTAATGCCAGATGAGGCTAAACACTAATGCTGCAGAAAGAACTGTTGGCTGATGATCGGCAGCTGTTGCAAGTTCCTCTAATATAGTGGGAACTTTTCTCTGCACACAAAGTAATCCTGAATATCAAAGCTGTACTTTATAAAACAAAACAATCAACAACATATACGTCGTCTTACTGTTTTGTTGATAGCACGAGGAAGGTTTTCATTCAGTACTGGTCCCTTGTCCTCGTTTACCAGGCCAAAATCCAGAGAGACCATCAGGGGATCCTTGAAGTCCAGTCTGGCCTGAACAAGATAGAATAAAGAGTAAACGATAATATGTGTCATTTTATACACAGGCAGTCTCTAAAACGCTGAGGAGAATCTATTACTGTTGAACTCAAGCAGTGACTGTTGACAATAAAATTCAGTATATTTTGCTGGTCACAAAAGACCATCTGAAATATATATGTTTTTTAATTCTTCATTTATTCTTCATATCATGTAGTCACTGCTGGTCAATATGCACCATTCGTTAATAAATATTAGTTCACAACTGTTGCCTGCAAAGGGAGTCACATTAAATTGTGCTGAGATAAACCTTTTAGCTGAGCATTAAAATACAAATGGTTACAAATAGTTAAAAGCTTCATGTTGTCTCCCTGATTTGTTAAGCTCAGTTTTGACACCAGAAGTAACAAGTAATTCCTTGTCAGATAAAAAACAGCCTGCTACATGTATGTGAACAGAGCAGGTATTCATGGCAGTCACACTGAACAACAGCTGTTCCCACTGATGAGTTACTCCTTCTGGAGCCTAGGACGGCAAATCAGAAAATCAGAAAAATGCATTACCAGTATGAGTGGCTGGAATAGGAGCTTGCACTACTTTACACAGCTTATAATGTTCACGTTATTATGTAAAAATAAAAAAAACAATTTACAATGAAAGGGGTTTAATTTAGTTCAAATATAATTCCACCACATAATGGCTCCAAACATTGACGAACAGATCACAATTGCAGTATAGTGTCACATTTACCAGGCTTGATCGCCCTGCAAGTCCCACACAGCTCTAACATTTCTGGCAACTGACTGAGAAAAAGTAAGTAAAGCTTTGTACCCCTTTCTGATCTTTCATTTCTTTTGAATGAAGAGTTTGGTACTGTTCTACTATTAACAATTCTCTACAGTCAGACTAAACAAGTAAAGACCTCATTGAATGGTACTTGCCGACATCACAAAGGTCTCTTTTGAACATGTTCTTTCTCCGTCACTAATGTTGAATTGGCGTCTAATCCTTCGGTCACTTTTACCCTCTTTGTCGAGAAAAGAGGCCCTGGCTTTGGCACGTAGGGCGTCGACCGTCAGATTATAGAAAATCTCTTTTGCGTACAACAGAAAAAGACACATTAGTCAACATGTGGGGGAAATGGTAAACACAAACTAAAAATCACATAATTATGCTTTGTCACTCACCATAGTCGACCGTGTCATCCTTGTTATCAGATTTGATTGTGTAGACAAAACACACTTCTGTTGTTACGCACACTGATTTGCGACCTTTATGTTCACATTGATACTGAGCTTGCTGCAGTCGAATTTTAGGAGGGTCAAAGGTCATATTGGCATGGAGCTCTGCCACATCTCTGGACCTGTCAATTTTCAATAAACTTGTCAGCAAGTTGCAGACTCATTTAACTTAACCCAGACGCACAAAACTACACTGCAACTCCATTTTCTCACAGAATGTCATAAGAAGTGGGTTAGCTAAAGTCTCTCTTTCCAAATACTGAGATTCACAAATTACAGCCAACAGTCCGGGAAACGCAAGCGCCTCCTGCCAAATCTGTTTAAACTCTAGGCCTCATGGGAGATGTAGTTTTCACACAGCTTTGGCCAGGAGAATCTGTGGGAGAGGCTTGGCCTGGGACTCTAAATCACAACATGTGGGCTGATGTTTGAAAACTTTGTGGGCTGATGTCTTGAGGTCTGTCTCCAACAATCTAGCACAGGCTTTAAGGGAGCGATCATTAGGAAGCTGTTGCTCTCCATCCTACAAGCCCAAAGGGACAGGAACAGCTGTCCAAACCAGACTTGGACGATGGAAAACAGGATGCTTAATATTCACTTTTTCTATAAAGGAATGCGCTATTTTGGGAGTCAATGTAATTTATTATAATGTTACTCACCAGAACAAAGACACTCCTCCGAGACCTCCAATAGTAACATCAGTGATCCCATCTCCATTAAGATCCATAACTCCATGAATAGACTGACCAAAGAACTTGATTTTGTCACCATCTCCGCCTGCAGGAATTCTCTGAAACACCACAAATACTTGAAGCATATTCACCTGGTTCTACAAAACCTTCTTGCATTGTGACCTTTACCTGAACATATTTCTCCTTGAGTGTGGCCCCTTCACCATGATAAATATACACAGCTCCTTTGTGGTCATTTTCCAGGGGGGCCCCAATGGCTACATCATTAAAGCCATCCAAGTTGAGATCTGACACTGCAGCAATGGCCGTACCAAATCGAGCCCCACACGGTTCATTCTTATTGGAGCAAACGTCTGAGTGGGCAGTACAACAAGACTGATTTATGGGTTTCAAAGTGAATTCGTACTCAAAATGGCCATCCTGTTATTGAGCAAAGAGAGAAAAATAACCTCATATATAAATGTGCAAAGAATAATTGCAAAAGGACACGTGATTTGTGATGAAGTAATATGGAATCACCTCATTGATCTTGTAAACATACACTTGACCCTGCTCATCTTTCTCACTGCCCATGAACATTGGTGCTCCAACTAACAAAAGATCAGTGTAGCTGTCTTTGTCTACATCCACTGTCTGCAGGACGCTGCCGAAATAGGACCCAATCTGTGGACGTTATCACATAGTTTGTGTAAGAATGAGTCAAATAGTCATACGTCGGGTGTTACAACAAGAGAGGAGAATGTGTCAGACTCAGGTAGTGCCCATAGTGTGGAACAATACACAAAATATGTTTACAAATGCATAATAATAAGACAAGGATTTCTAACATTGATCGTGGAAAGAGGGGTTTATTGGATGTGCTACAATATGTTATTCTATTGGGTGATGTTTGGACAATGTAGATAATAGTTCTGGACTGTGTTTTTATGGCCACAGCTACTTCTGTATCACAAAAGACATGGCATTTGCAGCCGAACTGTAGTTTTGTCATCTTGCTGACCTGTTCTCCCCTGAGTATCTGTGAGATGGCAACGTTATTGTCCTCGTCCAAACGATAAACGACCACGCGTCCAGTGTGGTTATATCGAGGGGCTCCGGTGATGTAGAAGACGCCACTGGGGGTTGAGGCTGACTGGACATCATACCCTACAGACCGAGAGCACATTTGTGTTTAGTTTCTAAGCAGTTATACAGTAAGTAAGTCTGAGTTTACATACTGTGAATGCCAGAACTTCAACACTACTTTACAGTGACATGTTGATAAAATACTATGAAACATGATGCTATAAATGCACAATAACACTCCAAAGGTTTAAGAATGTGGCGTCACTTATTGTTGATTTTAATGTGACAGATTGAATGAGAACGTCACATTATATTTACAATCTAACGGACAGTCAAGCTTGTCATCTTACTTTTTGTTTAGCTTTAAAACTGTCAGGATATTTTGTGCTGGAGTTAAGAGTTGAGCATACCGTGGTATCCAGCCAGCTGTTCATATCCTGCCTCAATGTCTGCGTTGTAAAAACTGTTCTTCCCAGGAACTATGGATCCTGCAGGAGTGTGCATCACCACTGTACCATTCCAGTCATAGGCTCCCACTGCACCAAGTAGCACACCTTCCTGTGGGAATTACACATATAAAACAAATAGCACAGTCAAATATTGAATGGATCTACAATAGCCACCTAAGCAATTAGACCTAAAACACACATTTTAACACAATATTTATCATCATTATCTCAACGGAAGAGGAGGGCTCACAGAGGATATTACATTGTTCATTAGTCACAGTAAATTACACAGAGTTACTTCCTCCCTTGTAGTAGAATATTTGTGTTGTGTCTAGTGTTGAATGAGTGCAGCGTTAGCTGTAATTTAACAATAGCTGAAAAGCATGAATCAGGAGCAATATATGTTGTGTCTAGTGTTGAATGAGTGCAGCGTTAGCTGTAATTTAACAATAGCTGAAAAGCATGAATCAGGAGCAGAAAGTGTCTACAACACAAAAGGATGTGACGAAGTTAGTGCTGGCATGTTTGTCTAAACAAGCATGTGATTCAACCTCTGGTCCCGAGTGTGTCTTTCCCATCAGTGAACTTCTCATGCCACCAAAGCGGGACACAGGAGCAGCACAGAAAGTCTCTCTGTCTACAAACTTTGACTGACCGAACTAAATCACCAAGGGCTGAAGATGCACCAGCGATAACACTGCGGTGTTCTGCACAAACTATTATCCAAAGCAACATTCTCACCAATGGATCTACTTTATCATGCAAGCTTCACATCTAGTCACAAATGTTCCTTTCACTGGAATGTATAGACTTTTATCTGTCAGACATTGATGAAGAGATTCAGTGCACTATAGCTAATGTGATAATAAATATTGATACATGTATATATGTATATATCATACATTGATAAGATGTGAATGGCTTTCACATTGCATTCTTTAAAGAGGAAATACATCTGGTATTATTCGCAAATTTCTTAAACCCAAAAGGTCAAGACAGAGGCTGCATTAATATGTGGAGGGCATGTCTAAAACACATTAACTGGCAGCTCTAAAACACAAGAGAAAAAAAAATAAGCAGGTAACATTATCATATTTGATAATATCCTGTCCCACACATTTACATTCAAAGTAGGGAATATCAAAGTCATTTCTCTGAAGAAATCATTGAGAAAGTCGTGTGGCTGGCCAGGCTAGAACAGAACTTTATGTCATTTTATATCACTTACTTTAGACGTGTGAGCACTGAAGCCAGTTTGAGACATCTCCATTTCATAGGATGAGGTGAAATTACCAGTTGTAGCTGAAGAATGAAGTGAACATGGTATAAATATATTAGTATAATTACTCCCCCGTCAGTAACATCATTAGTTATAAATGAATATCTGTATTTACCCTCCAATGCAAATATCCTGCTCCCTAGAGCATCTACAATGCTCAGAAGAGCAAACTCATCTGATACATTGAAGAAATGGTCATGTAATGGCGGACTAGAGATTGATTCAATTTCCTTAATGAACTTCTGTACTTCTTCTGCACTTTTGTTCTGACGATTGTAGTCTCCCAACACCTACACAGAAAATTAAATGAATGTCAAAATGGTTACTGAGGATGAAGTCATTTTGGTCCTTGGCCTTACAATTGGATGAATAAATAAGATTTAGGCTGTACGTACAGCAATGCCAAACCTCTCGATGTCATCTTCTTCACAGTCTTCGATGACCCGCTTCATATTGTAGAAGTCATGTGACTCACCGTCCGTCACAGTCACCATGACTTTCTTAACTCCAGCTCGAGCACCGCGCTCGGCCATAAACGCCTCCTTCCTAACATATAAAAACATGACATTATCCACACATATTGGAATACATATTTTAATAAATTATAGTTTGTAATTCATCTTTCTTTTCTAATGCTGCTTTTCTTTTTTGCTGCTGTTGAAATTTGCTTAATCAATTTCCCAATTGTTAATAGGGTTGTGGTAGTAAGTGTAGCAACTACACTTACTACCACAACCTTAATAAAAGACTGTGTTAAAACTGCTGCTGAAGGTTTTAAACATGGAGTGGCACGGTCGGGGGTTAATTACCTGGCTGTGTCGATACCCAAAAAAGTCATGGTCTTGAAGCCTGTTTGCTGTGGAAGCTCTTTTACAAAGTCCACCAGATCTTCAGTGTTGTTAAACTGACTCAGGTTGACGTTGTGAGTCACTGTCTCACCATACGACACAATGCCCACCTGGAAAATACACACCATTTTATTCTTATTATAAAACAGAACAAATTTGGAAATGCCATTGACTTTTCCATTTCTCCCTTGTGTCACTGCCTTTTCTTTTTGGTCCACGCCTGTTCTCTCTCTGACATTGCGCTGAGGATGTGGGCGCGTTTTTTGGGCCCAATATGAATAAATATTCTTTAAAAAGTGGGCAGAGGACTAAGAGCACCCATGGAAGATGTGACTTGCAACCACCAGAATCAGCGGTGAGACAGTTTTCCAGTCTTGCCCTCTGGAAAACTGCAGCGACTCCAAGACGATCAATGTAACCATAATAAAACCTAACCACGCTGCACACGGCTCTAACGCAGGCAGATGGAAATACAGCAGACTTGAATCAGTGACTCTGCTTCATTCAAAATAATTTCGGATATTTAAAGTATGTCTATGAAAACTAAAGGAGAACTTACTTGTGAAAGTTTGGGTCCGATGACAATGTTTGAAAGAAAGCGCACCAGAAATGCAGTGATACCAGACCAGGGGTAGATACTGTTTGATCCATCCAAGACAATTACAATATCCAGCTCCTTGGCACACTCTGAAATCAATCAATGATGATCAATCAACAATTATTCTCAGCTTTGTTTAAGCGTGTTTGGTGTCATTTGTTGTGTTAAAAATATGTTTGCTATTTCTTCAAATACAACTAAGTTTGTTTGTTTTTCTTACAATTACTATTTATTTTATCATTTCCCCTTTTGGTAACATTTGAAGTATTGAAAATTGTCCTTGAGTGATGGTTTTTAGTCACCTGTGGCGGATTTTGTTTTGAGATTTGGTCCAAACATTTACAAACGTGCGTGTGCTGTTAGGATGATTCATGGATGATAACAGGAATGTGAAAAAGAAAGCAGAAGAGGCATAGACTGTTTAAACTGGGCTCCTCTCTGCACTGTTTCCTTCCAGGGAAACACAGAGCGGCCCCTGTAAACCGTCTCCAAACTTGGGCATACAGCAGAGCACCAGGCTGGGCTCTGGCTCGGGATGGGGTCACACACAAGTTTAGATTTACAAGAATGCTCTAATCTTCTTCATTGCTCAGACAAAGTCATGTTGGGGTCTTTGGGTGGAGCTACTGTCATGATCCTAATCTCCTTTTTCTGAGTCAGTTCATTTACCATGTGATTAGTGGCTGTCACAGTGTTTTACCTTGCACCGCGGGGGCAATGGAGTTAAGAATCTGGAAGGAAGCGCTGACATTGGCACAAACACCTGAGATGTACTGTTGCTGTCCGCACATGTATCCATACTGAGGCCCACACGCCTGCAGCGACAGGAAGTAAGCACATGTATGAGAACAATAGAAAAAACAAGAAACAGACATCTAAAAGTCTGCAAGCGCGTCAAGACTATTTTGCCTGCACGTCAGCGGTGTCTACACAAAATGGCAATGTCATAATAACTGACATTGCCAAATAACTCTTTTAATAGTAGTATATTTTTGGAATATTGGGCAATGGCTGTAAGAATAAAGTGCATGTCTTGAGTGAAAGAAATCAGTCTAAAACAAAATACAAGGTGAATTATCCTTTCAGTTTAATTTCTTCTCTTTGGCTTCTTTTGCAACAAGAGCTTGGGAGGAAAGTTAACGATTGCAGAAACAGTTTTCTCTATTACAGTTTGGCAATATTGTGGCTTCAGCAATTGCTCAGCATTTTAATTGTGATGTGTTAAGTAATGGCACATAAACAGTGCCATAGCGCTGAAAAGATCCTCTTATGGGCCACTTATAGATTTACAGCGCTCGGGTTATACACAGCTGCACACAATTTAAATACAATAACACTTTTTAAATCTAGAAATGCAGTGATAAGTCACATCAGTAGAATAATAAAAAGCCCTGTCAGTTTTAATTAATGGCGTGCATGTGATTGCAACAATAACAGAGTTTGAGCCCACACATTTGTGCTTTATTCACTCGTGCAAGAGACGGTTGACATGTGCACTACTTTCTCATAACCACAGTGGGAAAGGCCCACTTAGTCCAAAGGTCCTGCAAACACTAAAAATACTCATGCTTCGCTTCTTCTTTTGTTTTTGGCATGGAAAATATCAAGTGCATTTATTTTTTCAAATCCCAACCTACCAGAAATCCTCCATTGGGATTGGTCACTAGTGTGGTTCCCATGGTCATGTTCTCTTTGACTTCATTTAGGTTGGGAACTGTTGTGTTTCCTACAAGACGAAAGTATGGATGAATAAACAGAGTATAAACCCCAGGGCAGCACAGAGGAGCCACAGCTGGATGAGTTTGTGAACACTTTCCCAAAGGAGAACATCAGCTAAAAGTCATATTCATGTTGCAAATATGTGCTTATGAAATGCTGTAATTCCTTACTTTCTATTGAGTCGTGTGGAATAAGATTGCATCAGATGACATTTTAATTTTAACCATGCTTTCTTTAAAACCTCAAGTGACTCCCCAGATGTTCAGCTGTCACTGATTTCAATTAGAAACAAGTCACTACTTCATTTTTTGGCTAAAAATAAAGATTTACTTAAGAAATAAACCCCATTTGCTTGCAGTAGGATATAGGATGTATTATTTCTGACTTCCTCTAAAATCTTTGGAGTCACTTGAATGCCCTAGTTTTAATCTGTACATATATCAAATATGCAGTTCTCTATAAAACTTGGAGACACTGTGGCAAAGTGACACTTGATGCAGTGAACCCTCGTCGGACAGAAAGCTGCTTTGACGGAGCTGAAGAGAATAGGCGCCTTGTCCTCAGTAAACTGTGACTCCTGTTAGATCAAATCTAAAATATCTGAATATTCTCTTTGCCTTCCTGAAACCTCCCTGATTACATCGCAAAATGGCTCCTGTTTTTATTTGGACGGACAAACTGAACTTCTGCCATATGAATAGTGTTCTTTGGAGGCCAAGAAATTAAGAAATTGAAACCTAACCAAAAAATTGTCATAGATTAAAAAAAAGACAATATTAGCTAGTTTCTTTGTGTCTCAAGTAGGGATGTCAGATGTTTTTGTTTCCATAATAAAGAGGAAAAAACATCTGGGTTGAACAATTATTCACAAATACAGTAAATGTGACAAAAACAGACAGATAACAACAGTATACTTTACCTTTAGATTTGTTTTTGAGCAATTTATTCTGTCAGAAACGTCTAAAATAGTCAGAATTATAATTTTTTTGTTCTTACGATTATGCTGTGACCTGAAAAACCCCCATTATTAATTAACCTAATAAGAAGGTATCTAGGGCTGTAGTTCGCTAAAGAATGTTTTGTTCGACTCAAGAAATTCTCTGTCATTCGATTGGTCGACTAAAAGGAACAGAAACTGGCAAATGCTTTCAAAACAGTTAAGCATTTTGATGATCTGACCAAATGTCTGGCCCAAAACTGCACTTATGAGACCACAGCGGCTCATGCCACAAACAACTATTCACACAAAAGTACTTGGGAACAGTGTATGTAAAATGACAAAATAAACTATTGAATCACTGCCAAATCTTCAGCCAGCTCACTCCATGTCTTAATAAAATCATTAGTCAACTAACTAATCATCATCGACTGAATAATCAGCATATCGACTAATAACGGCTCTAATGGAATCATTCAGCTCTCATTTTGGTCGAATTTTGTTAACACGTGAAGAAAGAAACTCCCAAAGAACATAATTGATTTGGGGGAAACACAAGCTATAATTGCACAATAAGCACCACATATTTAACTCTACCCACAGTGGCTTGGCTGATGCTTTGTAGTTGGAAAAATAATGCAAATAAAACACACATAACTACTTTGGTGTCTGCTGATTACGCGCGTCACTTTAAATATTGATATTGTGTGTAGCTGTAGGGTCACAGGGGTGCTGACTCATGCCTTTGGTTCATGTTGTGCTTTACATCGACTGCGATGTAGCTGTCATCGTGCGCGCCCCTCCCTGTTGTTCACCCAGGGCTCTGGCTCCAGCTGCCAGGCTTATGATATTCCCACTGGAGCTTGTGCAGACTAAACTTGACTGAGCTCTTCTATCGGACTCGCCCGAGATAACAACAAAGTGCAGCTAACTACTGTTTTAAGGCCTTACTGTAAGTGAGCGTTAGGCAGAAGAACGGTGACTCCGACTCGCCAAATGGGCCGAGATGTAAACGTTAATGTGGACGAGTATTCATTTGAAAATCACAGTGGAACACAAACTGGCCGATTTGTTGAGACAAACGTAGACAGTGCAATGGAGACAGACTGGAAGAGTGTTTATCTGCTTAATTAAAACATAATTAACTTGTTTATTGACTGTTTTCCTGTTGAGATGAACCCGACTTCCTCTGAGTAAATGACAGTCACATTTAGGGAGTTTTTACAGAAAAAAGAGTAAACATCAAGTGAAAAGTTTGACTTACTTGGTAATTCAAGCTTGATACATTTATTTTCTCCTTCATGAACAGGGCATTTGTAGACATCTCCTGTGCGTCTGGCTGGCTGTCCCGACAATGGTGACCCAATTAAAATCCTGAATGTGAAAGTGTTTGGGTTAAAATGTTATGTTAAAATGCAAATAAATCCCACTGTTATTGGAACTGCTGACTGGAACTATGCTTCATTTTGCCCACACTCACTTGAATAGCCTTAACCACACTTAATTAAAGCAAAACATTGTGAGGTATAATCAGCCAAATTCAATTATACATAATCAATTGTCACCACAATAGATTTCATTATTCTTCGTATTGGTGTTCCCATTGCAAAGTGCCTGAATGTGAGTCTGCGAGGGAAAATACAGTTTAACTCCAAAAGTGGCTTAAGCCAATTATTTTCTGTGTACAAGGAATTCCAATAGATTTTGATCTTCTACATAGTCAAAACATACTTTTTAGTAAACTGTTAACACCCCTTAAGAGATATCTATGTATCAGGACACATACAGGCTCATAAGCCTTTGTTCACACCCTGAAGAAGGAGGAGGAATGGCTTTAACATGTCCTGCCCCCATGGAATAAAGGCTTTTTATATATTTTTTCGGCCCAAGTGAGTGCCTGATATTTGCTTATAATCTTTGCGCAGTGAATATCTTTGTTCATATCTCGTTTTACTTTCCCAAGACTTGCAGTACTGAAGACATTACAATGGCAAAATAGGCTACATATGCTCGCATTCACAACTGTCTGTCCATGACTATGTACACATGTGCTTCTCCAACGTGTCAGTCAAACTTGTGCTAAAAACAGCCGGTCATCTGCCTCCTCTAAACACTCACGCTTATTAACATTCCCCAGATCTAATGGGCCCTGGTCAACAAGAGAGACCCAGCGGAGAAGGGGAGAACATCACAGAATAATTGATATCCACCACTAAAGCGTGTACTTGCAATGTGTATTAAAGATTTAGCTCTAATCTAGTTCTGAGTGGTTTTGACACAACAGCTCAGAGTTAATCCCTTGATAGGCCTCACAGGGGTCAGAACCTTTCTCTTTCATTGACATCAGAAGAACAAACGTTCAACATCATTTGCTTGACTTTTTGAACGTGACGTTTTCATGATAAAATATAATGCTCAGGGAAATTTTGATTTTGAATGTTGTTTTGAAGATATACACAAATTAAATTCATCTTGAGTTTATCATTTGTTATAAATAGGATGCAACAAAAAGAGCAGATTAAAAATAAACATGAAAAATAAGTGTATAAGGTGATATTTCTGCAATTTTGTGGTTCATTTTTACAGACATTTCATTTTTTTCTGATAAATTAACCTAAAAAATATGTTTTAAGACACATTTCTGTTGAATTGAAATAATATCATCTGACAATTGTTCCATAAACGTAGAGCTATTTACTGCATGGTAATTAACAACAGTCAGACACAGGAAATACTAATTTAATACTCCGGTTAATTTACTGGAGTACATTTTCAACAACATTTTACTTTTCAGACACCATACTTTTACTCTTATCATACTTGAGTAAAAGTATTGTGCTCCTCTGCCCACTGCAAGTGTAACATCAAAGTTTTTGAAATGTTAAACTATTTGTACATTTGTGTTTCCTGCACCGTCCCTTAGGATATTATTTAGTTTAGTTTTAGTGTAATACCAGATTGTAATGCGTTATTTAAAATTTTGTCCTGCCAAGTACATACAGTATTTCAAATTGTAACTCAGATGTTTCGTCCTAGGGCTGACTAATTGTGACTGATCAACTATAAAGAATAATGGAGTATATTAACTGATAATTGTAACCGTTAACTGGACTAAACAGACTCTATAAAGACATGTCAAAAGACTTTTTACAACAAAGACAAATACACTTTACTTGATATATTTCTTGGACTACTTTGTACTTCTATTGCGGTCACAATACTCTCACTTCAGTGTAAGTTTCGGCTACTCTGCAAATAATAGTCTAATTTCTTAAAACCAGGACCCACAACGGTGAATGATACTTTTACATGCATTAAAACAGACATGGAAAACCTAATGTATGATTTGTTTTTTGTATTTGATTCTTTTATTAAACTTACTCAAGTAAAAACAAACAAACAAAAACCCGACTCGCACATGGTCCATAGACTAGAAAGAAGACTTGTTGCATATGTACTGCATTTTCACACCATATATATCTATCTTTTAGTGCTACGCTGAGACCGAGGTGCTTTGTGGAGGTGGAGGGTGGGGCTGTGGGGGTGGACATCTGTGATCCATCAGCCACTCCGCTTTTACATCACCTCTATCTGTTCATTATTTCTCCCAGGGCAACATCACATCTCAGGTTTAATGTCTACCCCCTTTTCCTCTCCTGTAAGTATCTTCTTTCATCTGTAACCAAATCTCTCGTGCAAAAAAACCCCCAAAAAACGTTCTTTCATGGAACAAAACGGCCTTATCTGGATAAGTTAGTGCAGCTCGACTGTGGGTAATCCAGCTGATTCCACGGTCAGACAAAGAGTGAGTTGCGGTAAATTGATCTCATTTGAGTTTGATAAGTTTAGTAGTGCAGGTAACGCCAGGTGGGAAAGGCATCTGGAGGTAATAAAGAACAAAACACGTATAAAAAGTGTCCGACGGCAGACAGCGTGAAGCAAAGAGACACTGGTCCTCCTCAAACTAATCCTATTTAACAGCAGCAGGCTTTTAAAATACGAGTGCAGCAAGAATACCTTGGTGCTCGGTGTCAGCACGTTTACAGGGATGTGGATACTCTGGTGGCTACTTTTAAGGTTAACAGCTCCAGTCATAAACGCCCGAGGCCTCGATGGACAGACAGCTGGCATTTCCCGTCGCCGTGAAAAAATAAATCAGCGGCGTCTTTGTTTTCTGCTGTTTTGCGATTGCGTAGTATGTAATTGTTCTGGAAAAACTGGGGGGAAAACAAAGTAGGGCACAAAGTAGGGCACAAAGTAGGGCACAAAGTAGGTCCGTCACTAACGATTATTTTAGTAGTCGACTAGTCAGCAATTATGTTTCAATTGGTTGACAAGTCAAACGATTAATTCTACTGTTCATTGAGACATTTTATATAGATCATTGACCAAATAAAGGTTGAAATATGGTGACTTATGGCTTTTAGATAGATCATTTTTATGAAAAATGTATTTTAATGGTGAAAATCAGAGGTAGTTTATTATTTTTGACGTTTTAATTCAATAATGTTGCTGTCTTTGTTATAAAAAAGGTATTTTTGCACGTGTTTTAGAGTCTGTACAATCCAGATTACGATGATCAAAACACGACTATGATTATTTTTATAGTCGACTAGTCACAGTTAATCAATTAATTGTTTCAGCCCTAATACAAAGTTACATTTATTACGGTACATTTTGTGCATGCTGTCAATTAGCCTATTATTACAAGATTAACTTCCTGGCCCTTCCTGTATAAATGAAGGTAATAATAATAAATAATGACTTTAGCTTAGTAAAATTGTCAAAATCCGATTGAAATATAACCAAGTATCTGTTTTCAACCCCTATTTATATTTTTACAGCCTTCGCGTTTCAACACTGTCTTTGTCAGGCCGTTATTTAGTGCAGAGCTTAATTGTTTTGGCTACAACATTACAACAAGACCAGCAAGTCAACTTTTACTGATATCATTAAGGTTTTATGAGATTTCCCTCTTACATACAAGCATCATAAACAAGCACAGGGCTGTACACTCACCATTTGCCCTCGCTGTTCTCAAACTGCTGCACGGTGTATCCAAACATGTCCTCCAGTGAACCTCCAGTGAATGACATGCCATTCTTCTCGTCCACATTGAAGCACAGGACACAGGCCAGCAGCGCTGCGGACAAACAGGAAGACGTTATGAAATTTAAAGTTTAAAAAAAATCTAAACTTTGTCTCAAAATCGGCTAAACAATCATATCTATGTTTCTTTTAGAGCTGCGCTATTTGGGAAAATATCTAGTATTGTGATTTGTGATTCATGTTGCAATAATAGGATTCTGTTCTAAGTTCAGATACAAAGAAGAAAAAGACTGTGTCCATTCATAGCTATTTCATATTGCGATTTCATATTGCAATTTGTGATCGTGATTAGCAGTTTGCGGCGAGAAATTTCCACCAAGAAACATTTTAAGAAAGCTTGTTGTAACAGAACAATGTACAAAACGAAAAGAAAAAAAAGTAATTTGTTTCACGCATTGAAATGTCAGCGATTTTGTGAACAAAGTCATTTTGGAGGGCGCCAGTGGAATTTCGGACATCACTGCGAAGCTCTTGGCCGTGGGTTCCATCTGAACTCCAGGACAAAGACCTTTTCTCTCTCCATCCTCCTCTCTCTGCGTCTGTCTCTCACTGCACCAAGTATATCATACAGACTCTATATAAATCCAGACATGTCTTATTGTGCTTGCACGACAATGACATCCTTTATCTCCACAGAGCAAGAAAATTCCTGGAGTATAACTTATTCCCTTGACGCTCTTATGAAGGAGTACAGGAGAAGAGGGGATCAGTGGGGTTAAAAATGTCATGCAGACATGGGCCACATTCTGAAAGACATAAATAATGAGTGCTGGATATTAATGTCACCATACAAGCTTTACTCAAAACCCTTTCAGATGCTGAGCCCTGAAAGGTTGGTCCAAAATTAAATTTTTGTCCTACAACCTCTGACCTGATAAATGGCTTTTCAAGTAACAGCCAAAAGCATGTTAATTATTAGATTGTACTAAAAAAAAAAACAATGCCAACAAAGAACCAGTCAGCATAAATGACAACTAATAAAATCTGGGACTGGATAGAAAATGGACTTAAAGTAACAGTATGTTCCTTCTTTCTGAAGGTGGACCTTCACATGCGTGATTCCATGGAAGGCAAGGCAAGTTTATTTGTAGAGCACAATTCGTACACAAGGCAATTTAAAGTGCTTCATACAACAGGGGAAAATGCATTAAAGTCACAAAGACATGACAGGAATCACAAAACCCTAATTTCTATTCATTCAATTTAAAAATGTTGCTGACATGAATCATACATTTTGTCCGTTGCTTAGTGATCTGCCAGATGGAAAACAAAATCTATTGGACCACACTGGCAGACACTCCAGACACTCTTTCCCATATTTATTTGACATTGCCATGGTGACAGGCGTCTCCGGGATGGGCACATCACTGTTAGATTGATTCTTTCCCATGTTTGACCGTCCCTAGACGTCAACGCGCTATCTGCCTCTGCACGCGTCTGTGCTGAACTAATTGTCCCAGACAAAACTCGACCAAAGCTTTTAGTGTTAAAACTCTATGGAAATAGAGTTAAAACCATATGTCAGTACATTATCAATGCAGAAAGACAATATTACGACATACAGTGGAATGTTATAGCCAAAGAAACATTTCCGTGGACACGAGCAGAAGGAGGCTCCTCCAGGCTCAGTATGAGTCAGGTTTGTGGAGATGCAAGCAAGTGCAATACAAACATCCAAAAGTAAATACAAACAAACATGTTTTTATTTGAGTCTATTATTTGGCAAAAAAGTTAGGCACTGCTTTAAAGGTGCACTATGTAACTTTTCTAGTGTCACCTGCTTGTCTTCATTGAGGTGTTACTGCTTTGCCTGAGATGTTCTACATTACATCCTTAAAGTGTGTTTTTTGTATTGCCTCATGAACTTATATGAAGAGTATGATACCGTGCGCTTTCTAAACAAAAAGTAAAATACAATCTTAAACATACAAATTACAAGCAATTTAGATTTCGTTGATTATTTTGTCAGAGAATCCACTCCAGAGATTTCCCAGCAGTGTCGTAGATGAAGTGTGAGACTTAGATGAAGTCGCGGAGAATATCCTGCCAAGAAACATTACCCCCGAGTTTTAGCCTCTGTTTTGTTCACTTCCTCTGCCGCCCCTCTCCATCTGTCTGAGACTCTCCATTTCCTGTTCACATTAACCTCAATAGAGCCCCCCTCGAATCAGACACACACAACTATTACAACAATACAAATTATTTTACTGTACAGGCCTTTTCCAATTACTGCATTCACAATATTTCGAAAGGAAACGCCCATTGTCCAACTGCAAACATGTCCATAAATGTGTGTATTAAGTGTATCCATTGTGTGTTGCCTTTTTTGCTTTGTCAAATTAAGTTACACAAGCAGCCATTTTTTCATTCAAACTGCAATTAAATAAAAATCTTCATTCATTGGTTAAAAATCAAACAAAGGTGCGAGTTGCATTGAAAACAAGAGATATGCAATAGTCTTTCAATATTGCCATAATCAATGATTAGTAATAACAGCATTAGTTGATAAAAATCAGATACAGTTGTTCTTATGTAAAAATAAAAATAAAGAAGACTCCAATTCAAGCAGTAACAATACTACCAGTAGAGCTCAAGTGTTTTAAAGGCCAGAGAGACTGTTTGACTTAAACCCACTGATGCTATTATTGATTAAGACTGCACCCAGAGCCTTTGGACACAGCTATTGAATCAAAACTCAATTTAAACATTTATCAAACCTTAGGGGAGGTCTGGTTAGGCAGAGATTGTTTGATGTGTCTGAAACACGGAGCAGAGCCAACATCAAATATCCCATAAACACAGGCTCCTGTCAACACCTGAGCACTGGGACTGCGTCTGCTTCTCAAACCTGCTACGGTTCACACACATATAACCTCATACATATAACCAGCAACACGCCATTGTTTATTTTTATAAGGTTAATGTTTTATCTGGTAGGATAGTAAAAAAAAAAAACCTATATACTAATATGGGCAGGGTTAGAATGACATTTATCAACACTAGTTATAGACCACTTGATAACATAAAGAAATAAATATACAAACACAATGATATATTATGTTGGAAATGACAACTATGATTGTGGTATCGAAATCATTACAGTATTGTGCCTTAGTAACAAAATGGAGTTTGAAATGTTAGTATCATGACAACACACTATTCAATTCTCAAAAACAACAGCACATAATTAGAACATGGTGAATAATTAACAGAACAGAGGCCAGGTCAGGAGTCCAAACCTGAGCTCGTCGCCATGAGCTCATGTTAACGACAAATTTTCCTGGAAATAGAACGTTTTGATGCCAAGAATACATCACAAATCCAATTTTTGTTCTTGTTTGAAAACTTTTTAAATTTCCTCTTTGCTACGTTCCGTCAAATGAATTTTGAAGAGAAGTTATTGCAGACTCGCTGACGACCTTCAAGTCATCATTGGACCAGTGGAGTTTTCCATACATTTTGCCATTATTTTTGTTATTGATACTATTATTATTTATATATATATATTTTTTTTTTTCTTACAACATGCCAGAACTTGGATCCATGGTAGAACAAAATACACACTTAAATGATGAGACCATTAATGATATAGATGATCCAACTGATTTCTACAATAACTTAAATTATTTAAATGTTAAACATGGTAAATATGATGTTGAAAAGGATATAGATCCTGATACTTACTGTAGTCAGACAAATTGTCAATATTACACAGAAGAACAGTTTAAGAGTACAGTGAACATGGAACATGCTTTCTCTGTGATACATTTTAATAGTAGAAGTCTTTGGAGCAATTTTCCATTTATTAAAGATTATTTAAGATTATTCCCAAAATTCAGTGTAGTTGCTATTTCTGAAACATGGTTAGATGAGGATAAAGTCTCAGCTGTTGAACTGGAAGGATATGAACTGTTTGTAGTGAATAGAAAAGACAAGAGAGGAGGTGGAGTTGCTCTCTATGTAGATTCTAACCTGCATTGTAATCGTATAGAAAGCATGTCTACTACAGTTGATAATATGTTAGAGTGTGTCACGGTTGAGATTCACATGGAGACACAAAAAAAAATAACTGTCTGTTGCATATATAGAACACCTGGTTCTTCTCTGGATCATTTTAATGAGTTTATATCTAATATGTTTCACTCAATTGGAAATAAGTCTTACATTGTCTGTGGTGATTTTAATGTTGACCTGCTTAACCCAGGTGGACACAAGAAAACCACAGACTTTATCAATACTTTTTATAACAGTACATTATTTCCAGTAATAGTAAAACCAACTAGAATAACAACAGAATCGGCAACATTAATTGATAACATATTTACAAATGAAATTGGTAAAATTGATGGAGGTCTTTTAATGACTGATATTAGTGATCATCTTCCTGTTTTTGCAATTCTTCAAAATGTATTTAAAACACCTTGTAATCAGACTAGCGACATAAGAACAGTGAGACATAGAACACCTGAAGCAATTGAGACTTTGAAAATGGAATTAAGTAAACAAAATTGGGATGAAATTTATAGGTATGAAAATCCTAATGAAGCATATGAACTCTTTTTAGCAAAATTACTTGATATTTATAATAATTGTTGTCCACTTAAGACAATAATTTGTAAAAAACAGATGCTGAAACCCTGGTTTACTAAAGGAATAATTAAGGCTTGCAGAAAGAAAAATCAACTATATAGGAAATTCCTAAAATCCAGAACGCAGGTTTCTGAAATTAAATATAAAGCATACAAGAATAAATTAGTTAATATAATCAGAAATTGTAAGAAAGAATATTATACAAAATTATTAATGCAACATAGACAAAATATCCAGGGAACATGGAAAATAATGAATGATTTAATACACAAGAGACATAATAATAATAATAATAATTATCCTAATTATTTGAACAAAGACAATGACAAAATAAGTCATATTAAGGGAATTGTTCATGAGTTTAATGATTACTTTGTAAACATTGGCCATAAATTGGCAACAAAAATTGTGCCCCCTCAAAACAATGACATGGAGATTGGGGTCACGTATGAAGGTGTAAATTCATTTTTTCTAAACCCAACAAATGAAAATGAAATATTGAAAATTGTGAAGAGCTGTAAAAACAAAAAATCAACAGATAATAATGGGTTCGATATGTTTTTAGTCAAAAATATCATGGAACATATTGTCAATCCATTTACTCACATCTGTAACCAATCTTTTAAAACAGGAATTGTTCCTAATCAAATGAAAATAGCAAAGGTTATTCCCTTGTACAAAGGCGGTGACAAACATTTGACTTGTAATTATCGACCCATTTCTTTACTTTCACAATTTTCAAAAATATTAGAGAAATTGTTTGTTAAAAGATTAGATAACTATGTTGAAGTCAACAATATATTAAATGAGTATCAGTTTGGTTTTCGAGCACACAGGTCCACAACGATGGCAGTAGTTAATCTGGTTGAAAATATTTCCCAATCATTAGATCAAAAACTCCATACAATAGGTTTATTTTTGGATTTACAGAAAGCATTTGATACAATTGACCACACAATCTTATTACAAAAATTGGAAAAATATGGCTTTAGGGGAAAAGCAAATTCGTGGTTAAATAATTACTTATCGGATCGATTCCAATATGTTCATCTGAAGGGAGCAGAGTCTAGTTGTCAGCGAATTAGTTGTGGGGTGCCACAAGGCTCTGTTTTGGGCCCAAAATTATTTTTATTATATATTAATGATATCCAAAAAGTATCTGATGTTCTTAATTTTATCTTGTTTGCAGACGATACCACAGTTTACTGCTCAGGTCATAATTTTAGTGAGTTGGTGAAGGTGATGGAGAGAGAACTGCATAAACTAAACAACTGGTTTGCATTAAATAAATTATCATTGAACTTAAATAAAACAAAATTTATGGTATTCAGTAACAAACATGTAGATAATGATATCAAAATCAAAATAAATAGTTATGAAATTGAAAGAGTCAATTATATTAAGTTTCTTGGAGTGATCATAGATTGCAAAATTTCATGGAAAACACATATACAAAATGTACTGAAAAAAGTGTCAAAAACTATTGCAATTTTATACAAATTGCAGTATATTTTGAACAAAAATGCCTTATATTTACTTTACTGTTCTCTCATTACTCCATATGTAACATATGGTATTGAGATCTGGGGAAACACATACAAAACTAGAACCAAACCAATTTTCATTCTACAAAAAAGGCCATTAGACTGATCAATCATGCATCTTATAACTCGCCGAGTCACCCTTTGTTCATTCAATCTAAGCTTTTAAAATTTTATGATTTGGTAGACCTGTATACTGCTAAATTTATGTATCTTGTTAAATGTAATCAAGTCCCTACATCATTGAGGATAAAGTTTGCCCAGAGGGAAAGTGAATATAATTTAAGGGGAACGTGTATATTTGACAGACCTTATGTGAGAACAACGCTGAGGGAACATTGTTTGTCAAGTAAAGGAGTTAAATTATGGAACAATTGTTGCGATGAATTAAAAAATGCCATTTCTTTATTTCTGTTTAAAAGGATCTTTAAGGAAACAATCATAGAAAAATATTTAGCAGAATGAAAATGCAGCTTTGTTATAAAACCTTGAATGCTTGTGGAGGATACTTGTGAGCAGACTGTCCAGTATTATGTAGTGTTGTTTTTGTTGATGAACTGTGGCTTATGAACTATAAAATGTCCACCAATGTTGAGCGTTTGAGAGAAGGGTAGGCACAATAAGCTTTGGCTTCTGCCTACACCTGGTCAAAAAACATTAATGTATCTCGAATTTAGTTTTGTGCTTGAATGTTGAGCACCTTTTGTTTTGTTTTTGACCAAACCACATTAAAAAAAAAAAAAAAAAAAAAATTATTGCTTATTGAATTGGTCATTTGTTGCAGTCATTCGTGGCAAATCCCAAGAATAACCAGAAACAAAAGGCCACGGATCGCAGTAGCACAAATGCCTTAATCCTATTGACTGATATAATCTGTGAGGCCAAACAAGTCGCAGATAAATAACATCTTCTAAAACCAAACTTAATTTAACCGGACTATGGTGAACTTCCGGCTCACAGTCACATCTGCTTGGTGTGTTCATACATTGACTCTTGTATCTTTCTGTCCCCTAAGAACCCCATAACACGCAATGCTATTTCGGACTCTCATTCATCTTCATCCCTCCACCCTTTTCCTGCTCATTTCATTCACTTACAGAACATGCAGGCCCTACAACGCAGAGGTTTCAGATTGCACGATGTGGTACTTACCGATGTATTCTCAAGAGAAGCGTTTTCCCTCACAGAACCTGCTGGCCAACAAGCACAAACCCACACATGACATCACCACCCCAGGCACTCGCCAAAGAGGCATCCCCCTTCAATTCACTCGCAGTTTAGTGCAAGCCCGGTTGGTAACCCGCCAACCGTATCGCCCAAACACATGGGGCTTGAGTCTCCTGATATTGCTGATCAGTGTTTCAAGGAACAGATGGAATAAGAGTTCATCTGGGACAGCTAAAACACCTCTGAAGGAACTCAAAATATACACAAACGCACCCCCGGGGTCAAAGACTGACCTCCCCGGGAATCAATAAGTGACATGAGAAAATAATCACCCATGTTATGAATGTAACAGGAAGAAAGGAAGCACAAGTGCTCATGGGTAAACTCTATATTTCTAACAATCACAAACCACACTATACGGTTATGGGTTCTCTTAATGGTGAAACAGTGAGTATGATTAGTAACAGGCTCATTTATGCAGCTTTCAAAAGACACTTATGAGATGTAAGAGCTAACGGTCAGGCTAGCTGCTAACCTCTGCATTTGACCCATCCTTCAGAGCCGCTGGGTTGACCCACCAGGAGCAGTGCTCAGAGGCTGGCTGGAGGATTCAACCCATTGTGCATGTTTTGGTTATTAAGATTTGCATAATATTCCTTTTTTTAAATAAATCAACTCTTCTCAACTGTGACATAGTTAAGTTGGTTAAGATTTGGATCGACTGCAACCTGATCTTTCTGAAATCAATGAGACTGCTCGCTGAACTCTAAACTGATTCATTTCTTCCTCCTTAGGCTCCTTGCCATCTGTTGCCAATAGGCTTTAAGCTAACTCAGCAAAAATGCATTTTGCTTTGTTGACTAAATGCTATTTGGGTTTGTATTTCATGCATTTCATCTGCTAAATATATCTGTATAGTTTCATGTGTAGTGAATGTTAGCGTAAATGTGCCTGAGGAGGATTGAATCTTACTTTCATAAACACACACTCCCTAGATTCAGGGAAGCTGCACTTTCCCTGCTGTTTTGTTTTGCAGCTGTTATTCCAGGCCTACCCAAGACAGGAAAGGCAGAAAACTATGGGGTTTGTCTCATTTAACAAAACTAGGCAAGGTCATAAGTGACAATCAGCTAGCACTGTGCACTGAGCAGTTCCTGTTTTTCTTTCTGCCCAAGTCACACAGAACCGTTTTAAAGGCAATGTTGTCAAACGTTGAAGAACAACTATGGCTTCCCCTTTGTTTCGCAGAAAGTAAGCTATGTTAAACTTAAGGTAAACAATAATGATTTAGGAGTGAGTAAAGGCTATGGACAGGCGGTATTGTCCTGCTGATTTAAAATAAAGAAAGAAAATGTCCATCTCTATTATGGTACCTTTTCAGAACATGTTAGAATAAGAATTGCAGATAATTAAGTATGAACGCTCTAAACAATTGCCATGTTGAATAGCATGGAAGTTCCCATATTGCCTCAGGCAGACGCTTCTCTTTGGATGATGCCAGTTTGATGGATGTCTTTGGCTGGTGTTCAGCTGGTGAAAGAGGTGGAGGTGGAGCACGGGGCAGGTCTGGTGTACAGATGCAGTGCACACAAACACCTATGCACTGAGAAAAACGCAAGGAGGATTGAACAAAGCACATAAAATACACCAGGAGCCTCAGAGAGTAAGTATAAGATATATGTGCAAGCTTTTCTGATTTACACACTTTTAAATGTTTTTTTTTTTTTTTCATTTTCATTTGTCTGAGCAATATATAACAAATGTATTGTTATTTGGATGGGTAAATTAAACCACTTTGACATTGTGTGATGTGAACTATGATAGAATGACAAGGGGGAGAGTTATGATTATGATATGAGTTATGATTCTGAACATTTCCGCTTGGCCCAACTCTAACACATGTCATCTACTTCACAGGCTCCTCCTCGTCTCCATCAGGCTCTTAGTGAGTGACAGATGGATTTAGCCAATCTCCATGAAACGTGAAGAAGCAGATAGCTGTAGCTTACAACTATTCATGGGTTTCAACTTGAGTACTTTTTCCCATTCAAAAGATACAATATTTAGTTTTAATGTGTTAATTGCTATGGCAGCAGATTATCATCATTCTGAAACCCACAGATAAACCTATCTTCTAATATGCCATAACCATATTACTGACAACAAACATGAATAAGAAACCAGCAAAAATAATGCTGGTCCTGTACCAAAAATACACATATTATTGTTTTTCTGATTCAATAATTTATGGGGAACAAAAAGTGATTGTTTCGTCCCATCGATGTTTTAAACCAACTCACAAACAAATCTTTCAACACAGTTTTGCTCAGAGCTCAGCCGTTTTAGCTCAGCTCTGCATAACCTCTGAACTCTGCACTTGGACTCCCCTCCTCGCTGCTGTTCAGGTCCTAACCAGACAGGCTCCCCTTCCTCCCCCACACTGTTTGTCAGAGAGATGCGAGGCCTGTCTCCCTGATGAGTCACCAACAGCTCCAGTCTCCAAACAACCTCCACACACTTTCCCCTTTTGCCTGTCTGCCCTTCTGTCTCTCCTCTGCCTCATTGATGCTCGCGTCTACATTTTATATCTCAAAAACTGTGCACTGCCAGTGACCGTCTAACAAAAAACACACGCTCTTAGGCACATGTGGCTCTGAGTACCAGTCGTGCACTTGTGTGATGTACATTTGATTATTTGACTACAATCAGCTGTCTCCTTCTTCAAACTTTTTCTTCATTACTTGACATATAAATGTGAACAAATGGAGTTCATGGCTCAATGTTCAAGGTGCATGTCAATATAGCAGCACTTTTTAAAAGTGTCAGCGTGGGGGGAAAACGTTACAGTTCTGCCGGGTTAACACCGAATGTGAATCAGGAGTGGGATTGAAAATCGCTCTGGTTCAGGGTGAGGTGCGGGTGCTTGATGTTTGAATATGGTTGATGAAAATTATATAGATAAAAAATTACCCGAGATTTCCACTTGTTAGAACAGAACGGAAAGAAATCTGTGACTCAGCTCAGTGACTCAAGCCAAATGGAGAAGTGTGATGTCACTGTAGAACTTGTAATATGTTGAAGACAAGTAAAGATATTTAACTGATCATTGTGGATTTTGGCATATTCACCGATTTCTTAACAGTGTTTGAAGTAAAGCAGATTCTGTGGTTCTCCTGGCTGTGAATGAGCCTAAATGTATTTTCATGGTCACTGCACTGCAGACATTAGAAACACACACGTGGGGAAGACTTGAAAAAGCAGTCATGTGGGTGGCATTTGCGGTTTCACAAGCTTCATCTTGAATCTATGAAGCACCTTTTTACTTCTGAGCATGTATTTGAAGAAACAAGTGTTCTTCTGTTTCAATTCATCCCATTCAACAGGAAGACTGTTACTTCCTGTTACTTTTACATATGAACAACTGACATTAGTAACTGTGTTATGGCCCTGGTAAGAAGTGCCTTGCTTGGGGATCAAACTTGAGTGATGAGTGATAACTTTTGCCAGTGTCCTCCAAAAGACAATCTTACATAGCGCCACTGCCAGCACGACAGAAGGTTTTCCTATTGTCCCTGTAACAGGCTGCAGAAGTCATCTACACAGTGACCAGCCTCACGCAGAGGTTGCTGTTGACATTTGCTCTACATGTTGTGGGTGAGGTTTTGGGTTTGACAAAGCCACATTGACCAAAGGGTATTATTCAGAACTTCAATCAGTACTTCCTCTCTCAGTCTCATGCATTTTCCTTTTGACAAGAGACCCACACAGAGCATTTATGAGTATATAACTGTATTAAGTGCACCAAGGTTCCCTTTATCACACCAGCACAGATTAAACCTCTGACAAGAAACCTACACCATGAGGTAAGTGTTATTTCAGCGTTGAGCCTGTGTGAAGAGCCATACACGCTACATCTGCACCAAATCACAAGGCCACCAGTTAAAGCCATTTACCAGAGGGGCCAGATGAGTCCTGAATGTTGTTACATGTTCCAATTCAAATTCAGATGAAGGCCTTAAAGTTATATTTGTTTAGACATGCCATGGGCTATTTATTTTTTATTACAATCCTCCCTAGTGTGCTGTTAGGCTGCACTGGATCTGAATGGATGCTAAAACCAAAAACAGTACACAAGAGAGAAGGAAGCTATTCTGAGCTTTTATTAATTTAAGTGAAGGTCCATCTCCTTGCCAGCAAACAGCTTATGCCAATTTGAGCTGATTGTAGCAAGACCGAGATGAGCTGATTCAAGATATATGTATGAAGCAGGACAGGCAATAAGAAGAAGATCTATAACAGAGGAACAGGGAGAGTGTTCGTCTGAAGTGCATAAATTTTGCTGCGAGCTTGAACGTCCACAGACTTGGATCTCACTGACCTCATGCCTTTTATCTGAATTAACAAAGGTCCAGACATCTGCAGCAGCATTCCTCCTCTCAGAGATAATATTAGAACAATGTTGAGTCATTCTGAAATAGCACTTTG
Source organism: Eucyclogobius newberryi (assembly GCF_026437365.1). NCBI lineage: Eukaryota > Metazoa > Chordata > Actinopteri > Gobiiformes > Gobiidae > Eucyclogobius > Eucyclogobius newberryi. The sequence continues at coordinate 24,063,070 of NW_027315834.1, forward strand.
AAACTTTTTACAGATTGCAAGATTTCTCTAAAGTTCAAACGTTCGAGAAACATCTTCATATCTGTAGTAATTCACGTTTTTGACTTCCGCTGTGTCCCGTAGTAACATAAGAGTGCAGGAGCATGTAAGACTGACAGCAGCACGGTGTTTCTCACTGGGTACTCTGAGTTCCCCATCAGTCAAAACATGAACAACACAGGTAGAATGTTCTAGATAAGTAGCTACAATATCACATACAAAAAATATCACAATAAACGATAATATTGAAAATACTTTCTAAACTTTCAAAACTTTCTAAAAAAACATTCTAAACATACCAGATCACATAGAGCTGCAACACTAAAAAGCAGAATTTTAACACTTAGTAGTTCATTTGTGTCTATAATGCGTATAGAAATGATTTATTTGACCCTGTACAACTATTGTTCAGCTTTATTATTTTTGTATTGAACGATAACTTGATCAGGTCATTTTCGTGGCAGGAATAGGACAGATTTCCCTTCGAGATAAACTGACTTATAAACATAAATTCCAATTTCAGTGTCTTCTGAAGTAAACAAAAACAACAGCCAAAGAGGTCCATTTAGTTAGTTAGTTGATTCACTTTTTATTTTTCACTTTATTCTTTTAAACATTGAGAAATTTTATTTTATTTTATGCAACTGGGACGTGCCTTTTCTTTTTTGTTCAACATAAATGAAACAAGACACAGAGAGAACAAACATTCTACATAGTCCTGACCAACTGTCCCGCTTGGTCCAAAGTCTGTTAAATGTGTCCATTTTTAAATTAAGTCCAGATGTAATTGTCGATCTCATGTCGGTTATAATTTCGGTCCAGTCCTTGATTGTTGGCGCAGTTTGTGTCATTAATTTTTTCGTATTTTTTCCTGCCAAAATTATGCTCCAGACATATTCATTTATTGTGTGCACGGCAGGACTATGTTATGTTCAAACAACTGACTTCTTAGTACTTGCTATACTTTTGTTATACTTTTTCTTTCATAAATGATCAGTTACAGCACAAGCAATGACGGATAATCCCATAAATGATTAAAATAACCATTACGTGTCAGTGTTAAGGTGGTCACGTTGCTCTTATTTTCAATGTGCATGGTCACTGCAGCCTGACATGTTCTGATTAGAGCCAGATGCGCCTTTCTCCGATGCCGCGCCAAAACTCAAACCACCTGTAGCCCCATCTCCGTAAGGAATTCAGAGAGATTAAATGCTGCCGCTACTAGAACCACATGTGAGACTCTGAGGCAGGGCTGGGGCTACGTCTGCCGTAGCATAACATGGGATCTCCCCGGACCAGCCTGGAACCAGGGACCCCAGTGTAACACAACAGCTGAGGTCATGCTCGTTAAGGTCACAGAGAACGGCACTGGAGAGGGATGGGAGCCGAGAGGGATGGGAGCCGAGAGGGATGGGAGCCGAGAGGGATGGGAGCCGACAGGAAGTAGAGCTGAGGGTGGGGATGCCAATGATGAGATTTTAACGACGTTGGGTGGAGAATGTACTGGATACGCCATTAAGATTTAACAGAACTGCAGTAAATTGGAAGGAGGCAACGAGGCATGTGTGGGAAATTGTATTAAACAAACAAACAACTATTAACATTTGTGATTAGATTTTCAATTGATGATTTAATAATAGGATTCTGTTCAAATTTCACGTTTTAAACAGCTCCTGGAGAAAAGTGGCAAAGAGACTGAAATAAGCCTATGAACTGACAAATGAATAATTCCATGTATTCCAGAACCACACAGTTTAATAAAGAATGAACTATTCTTTTGTGATGAAAATGCTCAAAACCTTGACCTTAATACAGCTTTTTTAAATTGTCTTTATGGTAACAAAATTGGTATTGAGAATCTAGTATATTCCTTAGTATTGATTTTAGTATCATGACAATTCTAATTTCGCACAGATATTAACTGCAGAGTTTGCCTTTTTTTGCAGAATAAGAGGATGTATTGTTTGTTGAGGAAATTCTGGTACTTAAATAATTTAGGAAGCTTTTTCAGATTTTCTCATTTCCGGTAACAAATAAATTCATAGTATTCAAGTATTTTTGTATTATTTGACCCAAACTGCACTCAAAAGACTACAACTGCACAGGAGTCAATTCAAAGACTACACTTTATGCAGACATCACTAGGAAATGGTATATTTATATGTAAAAAGGCCATTTGAACTCATAGTTAACTCCCAAATCTTTGCTGTTGTCCATTTGTAAATCCATATAATCTAAATACAATATTTTTTCAGCGAATAAAAATGTTGGTCAATTAAGACACTACTAACCGATTAATCAACTAAAAGACTAAGAATCGCTTAGTCACATTAAGAATTGGAAGGAAGGAGTTGTAATTGTTTTAAATAATTGTTTTAGGGGCAGGGATGTCACAATATAAGATTTTAGTTCTACGATTATTGTGAGAAAAAACAACACCATTCAACAATTATTCACAATTACTGAGACCTAAATCTTTTATTGTCTAACACATTACTGTTCCTCAAGTTTGTAACCAGCTTTATGTAATCAAACTTACTGAATGACAAAATAAAAGACAAAAACATTGTCTAATTTACATTTGGGTGCATTTTTTGTTTTAGTTACAATTATGTTTTAACCTGAATAATCACCTGAATAATCATGACACCCCAAGTTTAAAAGACAATTTGAGTTTGGAGTCTGTGAAACGATGATATAAAATTCAAAATAACCCATTGTACCACTGACATAACCACCAACCAGAAGAGGACAAACACAGTAGATATTTATCATGAGACTTTCTGAACAAAAAAGCACCTCAAAGTTAAGCTCTTGATTAGATACGGCTAACAAGAGGCCAACTGGGGTCACTTTGGGTTAAGTTAGAAAAAACAGACTTAGCAATAAGGAGTTGTAAGCTATTTGAGCTTCAGTAAAAAAAAACACATGCACCCATCACAGTCTGCATCACTAACTCAATTCTGTAATGAACATCACAAGCCGGCATCACGTGAAGTTAAGGTAGAGAGAGTTTAGGAGGGGCCAGGGCACTGTTTTTTATCTTCATTTACAGAGATGTGGTCCTCCAATACTGCCGTCCAGTATTGGAGTCCAACTAAGACACTAAATGTACAATGTCCATGCGTTTCGAAATGGCAATGACAGTGGTGAAAATACAGTAGAACATACATGTACTTAGGTCTTCAGGGTTGGGCAATGATGACAAAAATAAAGTATCTAGAATTGTTTTTATTACTCCGACGACAATATTCCAACAATACTAATCATGTGCCTGTAGATGTTGTGTGCTGAGGTCCCAGTACAGCACAACACATGAATGGAAAGATTTTACCACAAAAGTTCAGCAATATCACTGTCGCTTAAGCGCACTGTAAATTTGTTTGATTTTATTTTACATCAGCTTTGTCCAGTAAAAAATATAATAATTAGAAAGAAAAAAAAAAGATAAACGCTCTTTCAACTGGACTCTTTCACTTTTAAAACAATGAAGCAGCCAGTTCATTTCTTCTGTTAAACACTGACGTAAGTATCCTAGGTTTTTAAAGTTATAAACACTCTTGGCCCATTATAACAATTAAGCTCCAGACGGTTTCAAGGATGGATTTGAACTTTACGCACCATCTCCTGACGCCCTCCAATTAAGCCCCCGTCCACAAACCGCACGGTCTCATTATTTAGAGTCGTGTCGTGGCAACACGCGGCGTGGATGCAATAAGATGCCCGTCGGTTTCCCTGCAGTCACTGGCCTATAATAACACTAACGGGAAGTTTTAAGGGCAATTCACGAGGACATTGTCACGTTTTAATAGACAAAGTAACCGGGCAAAACCTGTTCAGATTTGGACGTCGCGTGGTTTTGCAATGACGCCGGCTGCATTTAACAGAGAGAACATTGAATTAAAACACATTATCTCATTGTGAGTTTTAAACCAGGGTTTGTTTGTGACTTACCAACAACTGGCACTGTTGTCAAAGTGAAACAGCGCGTCGCATCCCGCATCTTGACGCAGTGGATGTGTCCGCAACGGGCTCGGAACAGATTCAGTGAAAAAACACAGAAATGTCCCTCGAAGACGAAAGCTGAGAGACTTCTTCTTCTTCTTAATCCACTCTACAAGTCATCGGCCCTTGTGCTGCATCCGCGGCTCGTCTGTGCGTGCATAGACTCCGAGGCGGGACGAGCCCAGATCCATCGCGTTTAGTGAGAGCAGCGCGCGGGGGCCAGTGACTGAAGGAGGAGGCGGAGTGAGGCGAAGGGGCGGGGGGCCCTACAGAGTCAAACATGCACATATGACCGTGCTTTGGAGTACTTTTGGAAATCTGTATTCATTTTAGTCTGCGGGGTTAATTATGTCTGTTTCGTTCAATTCATCAGGCCGCAAATAGTCAATGTAAAAAGCTGATCAGATCCAGTGTAAACATTATTCTGCAGTCGCCTCGAAGTGTGACAGTGGGAAAGCAGATTTAATAATATTCAAAATAAATGAGCAAATGTCCCATCTTTTCCTGCCTTTGACAAATGTCCCCAAAGTCCCCTGTCCTTAGACCTTAATTCCTCTCCGTGCATGGATGTGAGACTGGGACTGGGAGAGAGATGGACACGTTTAAAAACTCATCATTATAATAATTTTGAACTGTAAGGCTAAACTGTGCTGCTGAAGTGATATGTGATGCAAAGCAAATATTGGAGAAGTTGAAATGGCTTGCTCTGAATATGGGGTCATATGATCCCCAAACCCCCCTGCAAATGATGCCCATGTGCAGGAGCCTGACGCCGCATGAACGCACTCTGGATGTCCTAGGACCAGGTGAGGAACTTTAGCGCACAAAACACACAGTCTATGATCAGTGACTTTGTTCATGCTGAAGCGTCATTTGTGTGTGATGTGTTTAAAACTGTATGTAGACTATTGATAATGTGGTTGTTCCATGTGCACAGAACAAAATATGCGTTTTCTCTCTGAATCAATGTACTTATGCACTTATGGGTAAATCTGCTATCTTTGTGCAGATAAACACATACAAATGCAAAAGTCAAGTGTCTGTTGGCGTAGTTTATTAAATCAAACAGGGCTCTAAAGCTTTAAGTGAGTCTTATTGTGCTGAGTTGCCATTTCATAAAGCAGAATGTGAGCATTTGGATCCGACCCACTCACACCTGTTTTAGACTGTGTTATGACCAACCTGCCCGCTGGATACAAGTTGACCCCTGCATTATAATGACATAGTTTTAATCTATAAGACCACATAGGAATTGTCGAAATCCAATAACTGAACACCGCCTGGGTTAGTATTGTGGAGGCCATTCCTCCAAATCACCTCTCCGAAGGTGTCACTGGCATTGCCCCCGTGGGCCCAGTAGAACAATGAAAAAATAAAATAAACTTTTAGCTTTGGAACATTTGCTGTTTTTTAACAGAAATTGTAGTGTTAATGTTTCCATACCCCTTTTTACATTTTTGGGGGTGTTTTCTTTTAATTTGCTCAAGTGATTACACTGAAGACTCTCTGACCAGACAAAGCCCTGGGGACCCCTTACAATTCAGGCCCGGGACAACAGGGGTGCAAAAGGATGCATTGCAACCTTATTTAAAAGTGTTGCACCCTCATTTCAGGTCTGTTAAACATTGACACTTAATGGAAGAGTATCATCTTTGTACCTCTCAAATGCACCTCAGTCACTTTGGTCTAGACTCAAGCCTATTACAATCCCCACTCACAAGCTGGGGGCCACTGGTCTAGAACAGCTGGTCTTTTATCTTCTGTTTAGAACTAGTATAGCTTCTGTTTAAACTAGTGTATTCCTATTTTAGATGGTATTTAGTGACAAAACCACTGGTCTAAAGTCTCAGTTTAGTAGTACTTTAGATTGTGGTATTGTATTTTTGCTGACATGAAAAGGCTGTATTATTGACATGTTTGATGTCTTTACTCTAAATTATTCAGCAAAACATAAAACATTGTGTTGCATTTTTTATTTGCATGAAAGTGTCAAGCTGTGACCAGTGCAGTGCCAATCACATAGTTGGTAAATTGTTTGGCTGGGTCACAGAAGAAAAACAGCGTGGGGAAGGACAGGGGTACAGTTCAGAGTTCCTGGATTTTACCATACATTTGCACATATATCTTCAGCCATACACTTATGTCCACATATACCCACAAATATACACATGCATACACCCACACACCTGTACACATGTATATTCCTACACATATTCTGTGACATTTCTAACTCAACAGTTAGAAATGCATTGTCGTGCTAATTTTTGCCAGCGTCTAAACGGAGCTAATGATAGCAAAAATAAATGTTGACATTCAAATGTCGGTTTAAATAACTTACAGATGTAATGACATTGATACATTAACCTAATTGGATCCATTAATTGGTTGATCTGAGTGCCTTCTTGACGCTGGAACACAGAAACTCTGAGAAAGAGGTCAACTGGTCATACGTCCTGATAATTTCCCAGATCAAAAATGCAGAGAAATCAGTTCTATCTTGATTCACACGTGTTCCTGCTCTAGTAAAATGTCCCCTACAACATGAAGCTGAAATCCATAAATGGCATATTAATTGTTTATGTTTGTCACAGAAATATAAGCTACACAGGTAAGTAACAATCAAACACTGTATGTAAGTGTGGAATTATTTGGAATTATTTGGATGAGTATTTGACTTACTATATCTTGGTTGACGGTCAACCAAGATATAGCAGCCAAACACTATGTCTTTTTCACTGATGACAGAATAAAAACACCAGGTAGATGATTATATACCAACTCATTCACATATTCATTTAGTTCAACTAGGGAGAAGAAGAGAGACAGAGTAAAGTCTAGAGCACTGATTCTAAAACGTGAATGCTATTCCAGAATAGATCATGGAAACATTTTTAGTTTCATGCAGTTTTTGAACAGTTTAAACTGTGGGAAGGACTGAGGAGGCCTAAGCCATAGAGGCCATGACTCAAACACCTTCACACTTAAAGTGGATATACAATAGAATATATGTATGTAGAAAATTGAATTTGAATTAATACATCTATTTTTGTAACGCCAGAAATCACAACAGTTGTTGCCTCGAAGGCAGTGAAAAACAATGTTCATAGGAAATATAGTGAGCGTGATTATATTTAAGATTTACTAAACATTTCGCCTGGTTTTCCCCAGTTTGACCATTTTTGTAAGGTTGTCATATATTTAGTTTAGTTTATTAGTTTATTTATCAGGGACAATGCACATAAAACATTGACCTACAGGGAAGATGATTGTGCCAGGTTATTGCAAACTCATTCACTTCAACCTGCAGTCCCTGGACAGGCTGATGTCAAAAATGGCATTCATGCTAATGAAATACAATAGATGTATGTTTAAGTATATCAATACAGTCACTCATCATATAGATTTTGAGTACATTTTACAGCACATTTTAAAAGGACTAAAAAATACTTTTTGTATGGTTTGAGAGTTTTTTTGTATTTTTATTATTATATTTTATTAAGTCTTGATTTTAGCTGTGCATCACGGTAGACATGAAAGTTGAATTCAAAGCCTTTTCACGTCACATTGACATTCTGTTTTGTTTGTATGTAATATGGAACTGTTTTAACACTTTGCCCATAGTTTTATAGGCCTGCTTAATGCCAAGTATAATCTTGTTTCCTTCCTTCATCTTGCCTGTGTTGAGAAACTTGGGTTTAATGACAGTCAAGCTGATAATCCTCAGCTCCATCTGTGCATAGTGCAGAGTTACAGATGGGCTGAAAAGTGATGCAAATTGTCAGCCATGCAGCTGGATGACACTGGATCCTCTCTCATGTTCACTTAAACAGAATTTTTGAAGAGTGGTGTCAATTATCCAGCTAAAATGGTAATTATCTGCCTTCTTTCATAAATATTGAGTCTTAAGAGATGCCCATTCTGTTCTGGTTAAGGATCATTATAATAATCAGGTACTAAACTTTGATGATTAGCCATATCAAACTTCATGGAAAAAGGCATTTTGCATTTGTATGGCTTCATTCATACTGAGTCTATACAGATAGCCAAGACACTGCATGCAGTCAGGGTAAAATTGGCTTCACACAATCACTTGATAACCCCTATTTCCTTAATACTCCTTCTTATTATATACTTATATATTTAGCTTTCTCTTCCTTTGGGTTATGTATTTTTTTCTATAATCACATTTCCATGAATGTATTGCTGGAAAAAATGGCTTCTTCCAGTCACTACTGTATGCTTGCGTCAGGCAGCGGTGGAAAGTAACGATGTACAAAAGTAAACTGTTCATAAGAAAAAAATGAAGTAACCCATCTGTACTTTACTTTAGTCATTTTTACACTAGATAGTTTTTACTTTTACTTCACCATCTGAGACCAATGTTTTTACTTTCAACTCCACTCCATTTTTCATCACTAAAAGTAAAAATTTACTAAATTTTTTACAAATAAACACAACTAGAAAAAAAGAAAGCAAGAAAACCGATTCAGATGTTTCTGTTGTTCTGAACAAAAAACTGCATTTGGTGACAGGTTTGACAAATCATTTTATTACCATTGGCAAGTGAAGTTTCAAACACAAGGCACCTGTGGCAGCAAGTGATCTCGGTTCCTTGTAAGTTTTGAGCAGTTCTAGGTTGAACCAATAGTCTTTAGTTTATTATGAGCTACAAACAATGCATTCTAGTGCTATTTCTGTAGTCACATCATCACAGAGATGGAAAAACAAAATGCGAGTCAGGCCCAATCTGAGAAATGTGATTCATATTCCCTGTGAAAAGATAAAGCCCAGTCCCACTGAAACTAGTCTGAAACTTGCTGTGCTAAATGTCAGATCCTTATGTAACAAATCTCTCTTAATTAATAATTTTATTTCTTCTTATAATCTTGATTTTATGTTTTTAACTGAAACATGGCTTGACAAAAACACAGGAAATGTAGTTCTGATAGAATCTGCTCCACCCAACTTTAAGTTTGAATCTGAAACGCGAGAAAACAAAAAAGGGGGTGGAGTCTGTGCTGTCTTTAGAGATGAAATAATTACCCGCAGGTTGTCTTTTGGGGTGTTTTCATCATTTGAGTATGTATCCTTTAAAATGGAGCTAAAACGGTCTCCATCCATTCTCTTCATTATTTTATACAAGCCTCCCCAGCACTGCCAAAGTTTTATTGATGATTTTACTGAGATGCTTTCAGTCATATGCACAGACTTTGATGGTTTGGTCATTACAGGTGATTTCAATGTGCATGTTGATAATATTTGTGACAGAAACGCTAAAGAGCTTGATGCTGTCCTTGAAACCTTCAGTCTTACTCAGCATGTGAGAGGCCCCACCCACAGCAAAGGACACACTCTAGATCTCATAATTACAAAGGGGGTAAATATTTCAAATGTTAATGTGATCGATGTTGCTCTGTCTGATCATTTCTGTGTCTTCTTTGACCTGTCTGTTTCTCCCAAACCTCCGGTTGGTCCTGCAGTTGTTCAGATGAGACACATAAGTGATGGCACAGGTCCACTGTTTATGGAAATGATAAACTTTGAAAATGTCTCATGTTCTAATGTAAATGATTTGTTGAACTCTGTTACATCTAGTGTTTTGAATGTTCTGGACACCATCGCCCCTATAAAGGCTAAAATGGTTAAAAATAAGCAGAAGGCGCCGTGGAGAAATGATGATTCGGTCAGGGCACAGAAAAGGGAGTGCCGCAGGGCCGAACGGAAATGGCGCAAGTCAAAGCTCCAGGTTCAAAAAGAGATTTACAAAGAAAAGCTGAACATGTACAACCTAATCTTATGTAGAACTAGGGAAAGATATTTTTCTGAAATAATTGGAAGCTGCAGTAACAACTCGCGTGTCCTGTTTGCCACAGTACACAGATTAACAAACCCTCCAGCTCAGCTGCCGTTAGAACTCATTTCCACATCCAAGTGTAATGAGTTTGCATTATTCTTTAATGACAAAGTTCAGGGCATTAAAAATGCTATAAATCCCACAATGCAAAAAATTACCCTAAAACCACCAAGACACTTAGAGCTAACTCACTTTGCACCAGTAACTGACAAAACTGTCCATGAGATCATCACCAGTCTGAGTTCATCTACATGCTGCCTACATGTGTTACCCACCAGATTTCTAAAGTCTGTGCTGAACAGTTTGTTAGCACCGTTCACTCACATAGTTAACATGTCGCTTCAATCTGGAACATTCCCAATGTCTTTGAAAACTGCGGTCATAAAGCCTCTCCTAAAGAAGAGCAGTCTTGATGCCGCAGTACTGAGTCATTACCGGCCCATCTCTAATCTACCATTTTGGGGCAAAGTCCTTGAAAAGGTTGTTTACCAACAGCTCACAGATTTCCTCTTAATAAACAACTCATTTGATGTTTTTCAGTCAGGTTTTAGACCTCATCACAGCACTGAGACTGCTCTTGTCAAGGTGACAAATGACATCCGCCTGAACACTGACACGGGCAAAGCCTCAGTCTTAATTCTGTTAGATCTGAGTGCTGCTTTTGACACTGTCGATCATGGGATCCTCTTACAGAGACTAGAGGACTGGGTGGGCATCACTGGCACTGCCCTAAACTGGTTAAGGTCCTATCTGGAAGACAGGAAGTACTTTGTTGAAATTGGTAGCTGTGTCTCAGACCACATGACCCTGACCTGTGGAGTGCCCCAAGGGTCAGTCCTGGGTCCCCTTCTGTTCAATCTCTACATGCTGCCGTTGGGTCAGTTGATACGCAGTGAAAATGTGTCCTATCACAATTATGCAGACGACACTCAGATCTATGTTTCACTATCGGCAGGTGACTATGGACCAGTAGATTCACTCTGTCACTGCATCCAACAGATCAGTTTGTGGATGCAAAACAACGTTCTCCAGCTGAACTCAGACAAGACTGAAATAGTCGTTTTTGGCCCACAGAAACAAAGAGAAAGTGTTAGCGGTCATCTCCAGAGTCTCGCTCTAAAACCTACTAACCAAATTAGAAATCTGGGGGTAATAATGGACTCAGACTTGAACTTTAATAGCCACGTCAAATCAATAACATCAGCAGCTTTTTACCATCTAAAAAACATTGCCAAAATCAAAAATATACTGTCAAAACCAGATTTAGAGAGACTTATCCACGCGTTTGTCTCCAGTAGATTAGACTACTGTAACGGCCTGCTCACTGGTCTCTCCAAACGAGCTGTAAAACAGCTGGAGTACATCCAGAACGCTGCTGCTCGGGTCCTGACCAGAACCAGGAAGTATGATCACATTAGTCCTGACAAGAACCAGGAAGTACGATCACATTAGTCCTGTTCTCAGGTCTCTGCACTGGCTCCTGTGGCTCAGAGAATAGACTTTAAAGCAGCTCTGCTTGTGTACAAGTCTCTCCATGGCCTAGCACCAAAGTACATCTTGGATATGTTAGTGCCATATGAACCATCTCGGACTCTGAGGACCTCAGGGACCGGCCTCCTGCTGGTGCCCAGAGTCAGGACAAAACATGGGGAATCTGCGTTTCAGTTTTATGCAGCTAAAATCTGGAACAGTCTTCCTGAAGATGTGAGACAGGCTTCTACTCTGACAATGTTCAAATCCAAGCTAAAAACAGTTTTGTTTAGCTGCGCATATGACTGAAAGGATTTTTTCTTTGCACTCTTCTCTTTTGTTTGTGATTTTATTAGTTTAGAAAATCAGTTGGATTGATAATTTTTAATTTAGTTAATTTTATTGTATTTCTGTAATTTCTTTGTGATTTGAATGCATTTTTCCTGCTGTGTGAAGCACTTTGAATTGCCTTGTGTATGAAATGTGCTCTACAAATAAACTTGCCTTGCCTTGCCTTGCCATTCATACATCATATCGTCACTGTCACTGTCATGGGTTTAAAGATGATCGTGTCATCGATGGAGGATTAGAACCAAATGTAGCCGCCTAAAAGTTACTCACAGATGTGTCTGAGGTTGAATCTCAGGAACTGAGAGAAGAGACAGTTTACATAAGTCCTTCCTGTCCTCAGCCCTGCAGATATATCAGGGTCGACTCAGGAAGACTGATTAGTTTCCATGTATTTCCTTCAGAGCACAGACCCTTCCCCACCCACTGTCCCCCTTCCTCATTCCTCATTCTCAACTCACCAGATGACATCTTTTATGTCCAGGAAAAAACGCAAAGGCACCAAGCGGCATTCATGTTTTTGAATCTGTTTACTATCTCTTTCCTGAGCTTTAAACCACCTCAAAGACCTTTTAATCAATGTGAATGCTGTTTCTTAATTTTTTCAATGACCACAATATACTGCAGAATAAAAAAGACAAATCATTACCAATGTTCAGTTGATTTATGTTACTACAACTCAAACAATATACACAATACATTGTAAGTGAAAAGTAGCATGAAGGATTATGTTTACATGCCTATTTATATGAATAATGCATTTGATTTATCCACAGATTTTGTGACCAACTCATTTTGCTGCCTTGTAGTTACGTTTGTATTTCCTTGTACCTGTTCTTTGGTTGAACAATCAGTGATGATTTTGTAATGTTAGCTAAGAAATGTCATGATAGCAACCCTTCTCTGTTTAAAGGAAATGATGTCGTCTATAAAGGCCGACAAACTACACTTCCTGTGGAGGAATAGAAGACGGTAGATTTTAGTTTACTGTCAAAGTGTTACTAACTTCTTTAGGTGCAAGGATCAGAGACTTTGGTGCAAAGCTTCATGGTCATGTCTCTTCTCTGTGTCTGTGCTCACTGGAATCTCCAGTGTATACAGTAGCATGGTTTATGTGGTTTATAACTGACATCTCTCTGTAAACACTAACTAAATATGGAGATAGTCACTGCCTGGCATTCTGACTATCTTTAAACAGCAGATTTTAAGAATTATTAAAGAGTTATTATTATTATCATTATTATTATTATTATCATTATCATTATTTTGTAAAGGTTTCACAGGTTTGGGAGAGTAGGTCTCTAGTATATGGTCAATGGTAGCATAATATCTCAATAACCCTGAGATGAAATACAGGGGGGCATGATAGAAAACAGATCTTTAGGTTTAGGCTGCACTTTGATCATAACATTTCAGCATGTCCTTTCTCTAACGATAAGCAGACCAAGCAAGCCAAATGGAAATGTCTTTTTCTTTGCCCCTGATAGTTTCTCCAGGGTATATTCCTGTTACTTAGATGAAAAAAAAAATGCTGTGTTTAGAGGTTCTGTTTTCAAGAGCAAACAATGCAGCAGATGGACAGCTCTTAGACATCTCCTCATGTGCTCCTGAGGTCACTCATGCTCACCTCTCCGTCACGCTGATGAAACTTGTAACTTCCCTTCACTCCACACTGGACCATGACGAGGTCATGACCCTTTGACTCTATCAACACGGATTCTAACTTCAGTTACAGCCACTAGTCTTCTGCAGCAGACTGTCCATACACTCCTGCAATAGATTTAGAAGTTTTGTACACTGTTGATGGCATTTCAGAGAAACATCTCAGGTGTTGTTCACCCATTTTTTACCTTGGTGTTTGCTGCTGGAGTTAAAAGGTCTCACAATAGGATCTGATTAGACTTATTCAAAAGCAAAAAATAATAGCTCGAAATGTCGAGTCAGTGTGAAGGTGTTGTAATGTGTAAATGTGCTTGTGCGCGTGCCTTTTGCTTCCATGCGACATCAGCCTTTGGCACAAAACTCATCCATTGTGATTGGAGGATATCCCATTCAGCCTCATTCATTTTTAACAATAATATAGGAGACTGCAAAACAGTTCACATAAGATCTCTTTGGAGTTGCATATTTAGTAAATTTCCCCCCCTGAGAGCCCAAAACACACCTCAATGTCATAACTCTCATTATTAAGCCCCGGATCACTGGACTTAATGACTACAGACCTGTGGTGACGTCTGTAGTCATGAAGTCATTTGAGCTCCTGGTCCTCCCCTACCTCAATTCCTTCACCTTCCCCCTGCTGGACCCCCTGCAGTTTGCCTACAGAGCCAACAAGTCTCTGGACGACACCATCAACCTGGCACTCCACTTCATCCTGCAGCATCTGGACTCCCCGGGAACCTATGCCAGGATCCTGTTCGTGGACTTCAGCTCTGCATTCAACACCATCCTCCCAGCTCTGCTCCAGGACAAGCTCTGCCAGCTCAACGTGCCTGACTCCACCTGCAGGTGGATCTCTGAGTTCCTAACAGATCAGAGGCAGTGCGTGCGGCTGGGGAAGAATGTCTCAGACACTCGGTCTATCAGCACAGGAGCTCCACAGGGCTGTGTACATCCTCCCCTGCTATTCTCCCTGTACACAAACTGCTGCACCTCCGGCCATGACTCCGTTTGCGGATGACACCACCCTCATAGGGCTCATCTCAGATGGGGATGAGTCTGTCTATCCTACAGGATGGCGGTGGACCGGCTGGTGTCCTAGTGCAGCGGTAACAACCTGGAGTTCAACGCCCAGAAGACAGTGGCGATGATCATGGACTTCAGAAAAGTCACAGTCCCCCAGCCCCCCCTCACCATCACAGATTCCCCCATCACCACTGTGGACTCCCTCCGCCTCAAGTAGGAGCCCACCATCAGCTCCCTCATCAAGAAGGCCCAGCAGAGGCTGTACTTCCTGTGGCATCTGAGGAAAGCCAAGCTGCCAGCGCAGATGATGGTGCAGTTCTACACAGCCATCATTGAGTCCATCCTCACCTCCTCCCTCAAAGTGTGGTACACTGGAGCCACAGCCAGGGACAAACTGAGAATACAGCGCATTGTATGCTCTGCTGAGAAGATGATCGGCTGCAGACTTCCATCTCTGCAGAACCTGTAAGTCTCCAGGACTCTGGGACGAGCAGGTCGAATCACAGCCGACCCTTCTCACCCTGGACATGGACTATTTGAGCCACGCCCCTCAGGCAGGAGGCCACTCCCCTCAGGCAGGAGGCCACTCCCCTCAGGCAGGAGGCCACTCCCCTCAGGCAGGAGGCTACGGTCCATCCGGACCAGAACCTCCTCCACCTAATTTAATCACTCACTGCACTGTTCACTTTATGCACTACATATGTAAACTCAATTGTAAATTTGCGTACATATTGAGCCTGTTTTTTATTTTTATTCTTTTTTTATTTTTTTATTTTATAGCTTATAAAATAATAATAATATTATTCTTATCCATAGCAGAATTAAATTGTTTTTCTTTTGACATAGTTCATTGTTTTATGTTGCATCGAATCACCAAGACAAGTTCCTATGTTTGTGAATTCTTTTAATTGACAATGGCAATAAACCCTTTCTAATTCTGATTCTGATTCTGATTCTGACTCATCTTTTTGTTGTTGTTGTTGTTGTTGTTTTATGGCGGTTGGCATCCAAGTGTTGCATTACCGCCAGACTTTATTCCTCAGACTTTGTCGTAGTCCTCAGACTCTGTCGTAGTCCGTAAAAGTACTCCTTCCATTGCTTTGGTGTTACAAAGCCCATGAGGTCATGATATGTCTTTGTGACTAGAATAGTTGTTGTTGTTTCAGAGACCAGTGTAAACACCAAAACACGGTCGCGGTGACGGGAGATGGCGGAGGAGAGTGGATCGGGGATGGAAGACGTTCTAGACGGCGTGGAGGAGCAGCCTTTTCTGCCTGCACGTGCCCGGAAACGTAAAAAGTCCCTTAGCTCGTCCGAGGGTTCTGGGAATGAGCAGCAGGATGAGGCTGAAGCTATTGATATCCGGGGTGAGAGCAGAGACTGTAAGGTGATCATAAAGCTTGCACAGGATAGTGCATCCTTTAAGGAGTGGAATTCAGTGGCATTGTCAAAGAGCCTAACTGTAGCTGTGGGAGTGATCAAGAGTGCGAGTGTCCTTAGAGATGGCTCGCTGCTGGTCGTGTGCAAGGACGCGGCTCAGCAATGGAAGGCGATTGGAACTAAACGTCTGGGTGGAAAGGACATTCTTGTGTCTAATGCTGAAAGAAACACGGTCAGAGGAGTTATCGTAGGTGTACCTACGGCGACGTCTGTGGATGAAGTTAAGGAGAATTTGACGGGAGTTACTGTGGTGGACGCTAGGCGTTTGAAGGTGACCCGGTTTGGGGTAAGATGTGACAGCTTGTCGGTAATGGTAACACTTGAAGGGAGGTGCCTGCCTAGTAAGGTGTTCATTGGGTACATGTGCTATAGCGTCAGGCCATATGTTCCGCCGCCCCTGCGTTGCTTTAAGTGCCAGCGCTTTGGGCATATTGCAGCGGTCTGTAGAGGGAGGCAAAGGTGTGGTAAATGTGCAGGAGATCATGAGTATGGGAAGTGTGACGTGGGTGCAAAACTGAAGTGCTGTAACTGTGGGGAAGAACATAGCTCTGCCTACGGGGGATGCAGGTTTAGCAAAAGAGCTGCTGAGGTGCAGAAAATAAAGGTCTCTCAAGGTATATCCTATGCAGATGCAGTCAAGAAAGTTTCAAGTAACGAGTTTAGAGTAAATACAGAGAGAGGAGCCAGCGCTGCTCCCAGCCAGGGCGAAATGAGAGAGGCCAGCGTGGCTCCCAAGAAGTGTGAAGGTTTCAAGAGTGGAGGTCCCAAGTGTGCAGGTTCCAGAATTAATGAGAATACCCTGGTTGTGGATAGAGAGGATTTTGTACTCTTTATGGTGGATGTTGTAAACTGTGCTGCTCAGACTCAAAGCAGAACTGAAAGGATCAGGATCATTGCTAAAGCTGCAGGGAGATTCCTTGGAACAAAGGAGCTTGATTGGGCAGATATAGAAAACAGGCTAAAGGCGCTAAATGGGAGTCGGAGTGATGGGGGTCTGCTTGTGGGGAGTCAGAGTGATCAGAGTGACGAGATGGGGGTGGGGGTGGTCTCCTGTCCTCGCCCAGTCTCGTAGATGCACGGCTACCAAGCGGCGACATCAGTGGACATATTAAAGCCTATAGAATGAAGCCTGAAGAATAAAGCTGTACGGTGGAAGCACCGAACGTCAAAGAAGGAGAGGAAGATGAAGAAGAGTCTCCCTGGAATAAAGCCGGTCACAAAGACATATCATGACCTCATGGGCTTTGTAACACCAAAGCAATGGAAGGAGTACTTTTACGGACTACGACAGAGTCTGAGGACTACGACAAAGTCTGAGGAATAAAGTCTGGCGGTAATGCAACACTTGGATGCCAACCGCCATAAAACAACAACAACAACAACAACAACCGGCTTTATTCCAGGGAGACTCTTCTTCATCTTCCTCTCCTTCTTTGACGTTCGGTGCTTCCACCGTACAGCTTTATTCTTTAGGCTTCATTCTATAGGCTTTAATAGTTCCACTGATGTCGCCGCTTGGTAGCCGTGCGTCTACGAGACTGGGCGAGGACAGGAGACCACCCCCACCCCCATCTCGTCACTCTGATCACTCTGACTCCCCACA
Organism: Eucyclogobius newberryi; assembly: GCF_026437365.1. Taxonomy (NCBI): domain Eukaryota; kingdom Metazoa; phylum Chordata; class Actinopteri; order Gobiiformes; family Gobiidae; genus Eucyclogobius; species Eucyclogobius newberryi. The sequence goes on from NW_027315834.1 coordinate 24,080,493, forward strand.
AGCAGACCCCCATCACTCCGACTCCCATTTAGCGCCTTTAGCCTGTTTTCTATATCTGCCCAATCAAGCTCCTTTGTTCCAAGGAATCTCCCTGCAGCTTTAGCAATGATCCTGATCCTTTCAGTTCTGCTTTGAGTCTGAGCAGCACAGTTTACAACATCCACCATAAAGAGTACAAAATCCTCTCTATCCACAACCAGGGTATTCTCATTAATTCTGGAACCTGCACACTTGGGACCTCCACTCTTGAAACCTTCACACTTCTTGGGAGCCACGCTGGCCTTTCTCATTTCGCCCTGGCTGGGAGCAGCGCTGGCTCCCCTCTCTGTATTTACTCTAAACTCGTTACTTGAAACTTTCTTGACTGCATCTGCATAGGATATACCTTGAGAGACCTTTATTTTCTGCACCTCAGCAGCTCTTTTGCTAAACCTGCATCCCCCGAAGGCAGAGCTATGTTCTTCCCCACAGTTACAGCACTTCAGTTTTGCACCCACGTCACACTTCCCATACTCGTGGTCTCCTGCACATTTACCACATCTTTGCTTCCCTCTACAGACCGCTGCAATATGCCCAAAGCGCTGGCACTTAAAGCAACGCAGGGGCGGCGGAACATATGGCCTGACGCTATGGCACATGTACCCAATGAACACCTTACTAGGCAGGCACCTCCCTTCAAGTGTTACCATTACCGACAAGCTGTCACATCTTACCCCAAACCGGGTCACCTTCAAACGCCTAGCGTCCACCACCGTAACTCCAGTCAAATTCTCCTTAACTTCATCCACAGACGTCGCCGTAGGGACACCTACGATAACCCCTCTGACCGTGTTTCTTTCAGCATCAGACACAAGAATGTCCTTTCCACCCAGACGTTTAGTTCCAATCGCCTTCTGTTGCTGAGCCGCGTCCTTGCACACGACCAGCAGCGAGCCATCTCTAAGGACACTCGCACTCTTGATCACTCCCACAGCTACAGTTAGGCTCTCTGACAATGCCACTGAATTCCACTCCTTAAAGGATGCACTATCCTGTGCAAGCTTTATGATCACCTTACAGTCTCTGCTCTCACCCCGGATATCAATAGCTTCAGCCTCATCCTGCTGCTCATTCCCAGAACCCTCGGACGAGCTAAGGGACTTTTTACGTTTCCGGGCACGTGCAGGCAGAAAAGGCTGCTCCTCCACGCCGTCCAGAACGTCTTCCATCCCCGATCCACTCTCCTCCGCCATCTCCCGTCTCTCCAGACCGGGTGTTGAGCAAGGTCTCCTCACAGTTTTAGTCCAGGGCTTGTTCTTCCTCAGACAGTCTTTTTGTTCTTCTAGGGGCAATTTATAGACATGCATGTCTTTGGACGTTGGGAGGAAGAACCCGGAGAAAACCCATGGTAACACGCGGAGGAAATGCAGACTTCAGAGATCATGTGATGATAGTCTGACCCAGGAATCAAACTCACTGTCAATAGTTGATAGATTATCTAGGAAGTGCTCCCTTAAATTTTTTTTAAATGTCGTCACCAGACTTGGTTCGATCGCTCAAGCGTTTCTGTTTACACCTAGATGTATCTGAACTTTAAAGCATCGTTTGAACTGGTTCACTCATCAGAGCCGCACAAGCTGCACAAATTATAAAACACAAAAAACATACATGAAACCTAACACCTTCAACAGAGCTGTCCAGGAATGTATTCATTCTTATATGATAAGACTAAAACATGCCAGTACAAGAACTGAAAATTCAGCCCACATTCAGTGTGTGTCTAACCTTCACATAGTTTACCCACTGCACAAGTAACCAGATAATGATTAGGATCACAAGGTCTTTGAGCTGCCTGATTATATGTTCTCTAGCATCTGCATTAGAAACCTCAATTCTCATGTTTTGGTGCACAGGTCGGGGCTAGTACCCTCTGACCAGACCAAATGCGGCACATGAAATCATCTGGTGAGAATTACTAAACTCTGCATGAGCTGACTTCACTTATACAGCAGCACGACTTAAACCAGCTCACTCAGCTCTAATATGCTGGTTTGTATAAAATCACAAAGTTTGACCCCCATTCAGCTCAGCATTTTCAACACTCAAACAATACATTTCTTTTTAAATTGCACACTACATTAAAACATGTGGCGGGGCCCTTAATGTGTGTATCGATGTGTTCATGCATATGCTGTTTGAACCTCAAGTTTCATTGTAGAAGATTTCCTTTAAGAATCTATGAGAAAGAAGGATGTAACAATACCAGAAAAAGTTGTTGATATTTTAGTGTTTCAAAAGCATGCTTTATATGCTTACCTCTGTGTTTATTATTTTATGTCATACCTGCTATAAACAGTATATCTGTATATTCTGTGCTGAAATTATGCTGGTAGATGTGGTTAACAGGGTTTTCCAGTGAGCTCATTCTCATGTTTTACTCCTGTACTCCTCACTTAGCAATTGCAAGTGAAACCATTGTTAATATCATCTTTTTATTATTATTGTGAAAAGCATTTGGAAAGCACACAAAATTCAAGTGAAAAAATGTGTTCTTTCTGCAAAGTGATTTATGGAATAGCAATGGGCATTCATCTTAAGCATTTCAGTTTAGGAGTCGACATGCCCCTATAAAGAGTTGTACAATTTATAGTGTACTTGCACATAATACATCTTTCTTTGAATTGGTATAGCACTTTTCTAAACAGCCACAAAGTGCTTCCCAATGTAAAATCCCATGTTCATGTACATTTCCTTGGAGGAGCATGAAGGGTCAAACTTTTGCCTACTTCAGAGACACAAACGGCTCCAATATGGCCATAACTCTCTGGGGAGTGAATCGTGCTGATCAGAGCGAGAGTTACGAGAGCTGCGCAGAGGTTGTTGTTGTTGCTTTTAAAGGTGGCTGGCAGCGGGGTGTTAGGGTTGGGGGTCTAAAGAATAAAGTCTAAATATGAAGTCTTCTTCTTTGGTGTTTATGGCGGTTGGTATCCAAGTGTTACATTACCACCACCTACTGTAGTTGTACATCTTACGCTAGACTTTAGACTTTATTCTTTAGACTTTATTCTTCAGAAGCACATGAGTTCCAAGCACATGAGGTCTTCTTCTTCCTCCCCCTTGGCAGCCGGCATCCAGAAAGAAGAAGATGAAGATGAAGAAGATGAAGATGAAGATGAAGAAGATGAAGATGAAGATGAAGATGAAGAAGAAGAAGAAGAAGAAGAAGAAGAAGAAGAAGAAGAAGAAGAAGAAGAAGAAGAAGAAGAAGAAGAAGAAGAAGAAGAAGAAGAAGAAGAAGAAGAAGAAGAAGAAGAAGAAGAAGAAGAAGATCTCATGTGCTTTGAACTCGTGGGCTTTGAACTGAAGAATAAAGTCTAAATAAATACAGATCTGTGATTGCAGCGCCGAACATCAGAGAATAAAGCTGTGCGGCGGAAGCGCTGAACATCAGAAGGACACTCTGAAAGATGAAGTCAAAAGAATAAAGTCTGGCGGTAATGCAACACTTGGAATAAGAATTTTTAAAGTCTAAGGAATAAAGTCTGGCGGTAATGCAACACTCGGATGTCAACCGCCATAAAACAACAACAACAACAACAACAACACTTGGATGCCAACCGCCATAAAACAACAACAACAACAACAACGAGAGGAAGATGAAGAGGAGTCAGCTCTGGAAAAAAGCCGGTCAGACTGTGAAAAATGTTTGTGTGTTGTTGTTGCTTACTTATAGCACAGGGTTGGGTAAACGTTTATAGAGTTGGGGTGTGTTGGAGACTGAGCTGAGGATGAGGAGCAAGAGGATGTTCTAACGTCCTTTGAACTCATGGGCTTTGAAACACCAAAGTAATGGAAGAAGAACTTCTAAAGAATACGACAAAAATCTGAAGAATAAAGTCTGGCGGTAATGCAACGCTTATACGGGCCAACCGCCATAAAACAACAGTCTGAGGAAGAACAAGCCCTGGACTAAAACTGTGAGGAGACCTTGCTCAACACCCGGTCTGGAGAGACGGGAGATGGCGGAGGAGAGTGGATCGGGGATGGAAGACATTCTGGACGGCGTGGAGGAGCAGCCTTTTCTGCCTGCACGTGCCCGGAAACGTAAAAAGTCCCTTAGCTCGCCCGAGGGTTCTGGGAATGAGCAGCAGGATGAGGCTGAAGCTATTGATATCCGGGGTGAGAGCAGAGACTGTAAGGTGATCATAAAGCTTGCACAGGATAGTGCATCCTTTAAGGAGTGGAATTCAGTGGCATTGTCAAAGAGCCTAACTGTAGCTGTGGGAGTGATCAAGAGTGCGAGTGTCCTTAGAGATGGCTCGCTGCTGGTCGTGTGCAAGGACGCGGCTCAGCAATGGAAGGCGATTGGAACTAAACGTCTGGGTGGAAAGGACATTCTTGTGTCTGATGCTGAAAGAAACACGGTCAGAGGAGTTATCGTAGGTGTCCCTACGGCGACGTCTGTGGATGAAGTTAAGGAGAATTTGACTGGAGTTACGGTGGTGGACGCTAGGCGTTTGAAGGTGACCCGGTCTGGGGTAAGATGTGACAGCTTGTCGGTAATGGTAACACTTGAAGGGAGGTGCCTACCTAGTAAGGTGTTCATTGGGTACATGTGCTATAGCGTCAGGCCATATGTTCCGCCGCCCCTGCGTTGCTTTAAGTGCCAGCGCTTTGGGCATATTGCAGCGGTCTGTAGAGGGAAGCAAAGATGTGGTAAATGTGCAGGAGATCATGAGTATGGGAAGTGTGACGTGGGTGCAAAACTGAAGTGCTGTAACTGTGGGGAAGAACATAGCTCTGCCTACGGGGGATGCAGGTTTAGCAAAAGAGCTGCTGAGGTGCAGAAAATAAAGGTCTCTCAAGATATATCCTATGCAGATGCAGTCAAGAAAGTTTCAAGTAACGAGTTTAGAGTAAATACAGAGAGGGGAGCCAGCGCTGCTCCCAGCCAGGGCGAAATGAGAAAGGCCAGCGTGGCTCCCAAGAAGTGTGAAGGTTTCAAGAGTGGAGGTCCCAAGTGTGCAGGTTCCAGAATTAATGAGAATACCCTGGTTGTGGATAGAGAGGATTTTGTACTCTTTATGGTGGATGTTGTAAACTGTGCTGCTCAGACTCAAAGCAGAACTGAAAGGATCAGGATCATTGCTAAAGCTGCAGGGAGATTCCTTGGAACAAAGGAGCTTGATTGGGCAGATATAGAAAACAGGCTAAAGGCGCTAAATGGGAGTCGGAGTGATGGGGGTCTGCTTTTGGGGAGTCAGAGTGATCAGAGTGACGAGATGGGGGTGGGGGTGGTCTCCTGTCCTCGTCCAGTCTCGTAGACGCACGGCTACCAAGCAGCGACATCAGTGGAAATATTAAAGCCTATAGAATGAAGCCTAAAGAATAAAGCTGTACGGTGGAAGCACCGAACGTCAAAGAAGGAGAGGAAGATGAAGAAGAGTCTCCCTGGAATAAAGCCGGTTGTTGTCTGAAACAACAACAACTATTCTAGTCACAAAGACATATCATGACCTCATGGGCTTTGTAACACCAAAGCAATGGAAGGAGTACTTTTACGGACTACGACAGAGTCTGAGGACTACGACAAAGTCTGAGGAATAAAGTCTGGCGGTAATGCAACACTTGGATGCCAACCGCCATAAAACAACAACAACAACAACAACAACGCTTGAATGCCAACCGCCATAAAACAACAACAACAACAACAACAACAAAATGAAGTCTAAAGAATAAAGTGTGGCGGTAATGTAACACTTAGATACCAACCGCCATAAAACAACAACAACAACAACAACAACAACAACAACAAAATGAAGTCTAAAGAATAAAGTGTGGCGGTAATGTAACACTTAGATACCAACCGCCATAAAACAACAACAACAACAACAACAACAAAATGAAGTCTAAAGAATAAAGTGTGGCGGTAATGTAACACTTAGATACCAACCGCCATAGAACAACAACAACAACAACAACACAGCAATCAACAAAGATGTCCTTATAAGTGTTTAGGTATATCCTAAACACTTATAAGGACATCTTTGTTGTTGTTGTTGTGCGTTGTGTTGTCAGATTTTTTAAACTTTATTTTGTATATTTTAGTATGTATCAATCAATGTAATCAATACTCTGACAAATGCATGTTCTAAATGAGAAGATCGGTGGTGGGAAAGCTCCTCCTAGATTTGCACTTGGGCATCAGACAGTCTGAGGTGCATCAACCTTGCAGCACTAGAAGGTTTGAAATGAAGTTTTTTATTCCATTAGGCAAACGTGGAGGCGAGTGAAACGCAGTTAGTTAAACATGACAATTATTTAACGTATTCTTGAAATTGTCTGCGCTTTGGTTTCCAGCAAAAACAAAAGGATCTGCAGCAAAGCGATGACTTGTTCAGCAACACTGCCACCTTGCGGACATAGCTTTTATTGCATGTTTTTTTCTTTTTCTTTCAGAGAGACAGAACTAAGTCTATTTTTTGCATGATAAAACCGTGTGACTCTCTGTGTACTTCAACCTCACCGGTGCTGTTTTCTCATGTGTGTAAGCGGGTTTAGCAGCATTGTAGCTGACCGATTTCTAATGAACGTCTTAATAATACACACATAATACACCAACACTGGACGTTCTTCCCATTCCCCACGACCCGTGAACGCGGCAGGTACGTTCAGGGCTCCGTCAACATTGGACGTCACTGCGGAGCCTCCATGTTGGATCAGGAAGTGGGCAGAGACGGACCGAGGCGAGCTTAGCTTCGACGGCCGTCTTTATCCGCTCGGTCACCGTTTCACAAATCTCCCCGTTTAACACGCAGCTTAACTACATGCGGCGCGGCTCTCTGACAGGTCAAGGCAGACGAGTTTCCCCGGATCGGATCGTGTGACGGCAACGCGAGCCATGACTTCTCTCACGCAAAGGCCCTCGGGCCTCGTCCAGCGGAGGACCGAGGCCATTCGCAGCGCCGCCGCCGAGAAGGAGCGAGACTCGGGCGACGAGGAGGAGGAGGCCCGCCGCGGAGACGAGGAGGACGACAAGGGAGACTCCAAGGAAACCAGGCTCACGCTGATGGAGGAAGTGCTGCTGCTGGGCCTCAAGGATCGAGAGGTGAGAGCAGCCCGGAACACGACCCAGTGCCATCTTATATGTGGCTAACTCAAGGAAAGAATGCACTGAATAAAGATGCATATGTGCCGTTCGATCAAACCCGGGATCCACACGATCGCGTTGGGCTCTTCCGTCCGTGCAGGATGCGCTCCTTTAGTCACCGGTCATGTTTGCTCAGGGATCAAAGTTAGACATTGTTGTTTAATGGTTTCAATATGATGTTGTTCTTGTTGTGTTCTTTTCATCACCACATAACAGTTCACTTACTTTGGATAAACTAGCCAGGCTGGTACATCCTGCACTATTTGCCCGAAGGACAGACACAGACTCTTTACATTAACTGTGTACTTGACTTAACGCCAAGAGCAACGTCAACTCCTGCTCAACCTGAAAGTAAGGCAGGTCTCATACACGTCAGCTAAGCTAACAGTGCGCTTCATTTTCTCTCCCAGGGCTACACGTCCTTCTGGAATGACTGTATTTCTTCCGGGCTCAGAGGATGCATGCTGGTGGAACTGGCTCTCAGGGGCCGGCTACAGCTGGAGGCCTGTGGCGTGCGGAGGAAAGGCTTGCTCTCCAGAAAGGTGAGATTCATATAGTTTGAAAGAGTCAGTCCTGCCTTGTGGGAAAGCTCGTATTGTTGGGACTGAACTTGTATTCCTTGTGGTTGCTTTTGTTTTTCCAAAGGTAATCTATAAATCAGACGCCCCGACTGGAGATGTGCTTCTAGATGAGGCCTTGAAGCACATAAAAGACACCCAACCTCCAGAGAGCGTGCAGAGCTGGATAGAGTTGCTCAGTGGTAAGATGGCACAGATCGCATGTCATACTTTTACATAATTACACATGGTCGTTAAAGGACAACCCCTGTGTGTGTGTTTTTTCAGGAGAGACTTGGAATCCACTCAAGCTGCACTATCAGCTCCGAAATGTGAGGGAGCGTCTAGCAAAGAACCTTGTGGAAAAGGGCGTTTTAACCACAGAGAAACAAAATTTCCTTCTCTTTGACATGACTACACACCCACTGACCAACAGTACGATCAAACAGGTATGATTAAATCTACAGAGTAAACTTGCCCATTGACTTTGCAGTAACTCATCTATTCACAACCTACATTTTAGATCCTTCTGAGCAGATCCTTTTAGCGCGTTACAAACCTAAACTTACTGGAAAACTTAGATTTTTATACATTTGATTTCTAGTTACATGTTAATGGCTAATGTTGGCGCCTAAATATTAGTACTATGGATAATGAGAGCAGAATAAATAATGCAGTGTAGTTTCAGTTTACCTGTTCTTCTATGAGAACCTACGACGAGTAAATACATTCCACATTAAGAACAGGAGTAGGATGAGGAGCAAGTCTTATTTAACCCCCCCACCCCCATCTTTGTGGCATGTGTTATATTTTTTACATTTTGTGTTGCCTCTCAGCGCCTTGTGAAGAAAGTTCAGGAGTCGGTCTTGGAGAAGTGGGTGAATGATCCACATCGGATGGACAAGCGTGTTCTGGCTCTGATCCTCCTGGCCCACTCCTCTGACGTCCTGGAGAACGCCTTCGCCCCTCTCCAAGACGACCAGTACGACCTGGCCATGAAGAGAGTGCATTCGCTGCTAGAGCTGGAGCCAGAGAAGGAGAGCACCAAGCCCAATGCCAATGAACTGATGTGGGCTGTGGTGGCTGCGTTCACTAAATGAAAATTGTTCTTCTGGCGGACTGGAAGATCAGAATATGGTCTCTGTTATATTTAATTGGTTGAAGAATTTTCATTCAATGAGACAGACTTCACTTACTAAGACAATCTATTTTTGGTTGGGGAGCCTGTTTGTACATCTATTCTGGATGATATTAGGGTGGTAGTCCATGCTAACCCAGTGTAATCTGATTGGTGGTGGTGGGCTACACCAAGTAACAATTGGTTTGTCTCTGAAAAGACCAGCGAGCGGCTGCTTTACACCGTGATAGACACAACATCTTTCCATGCCGAGGCTGGACATGCTTCAGACATCACATCAACTCGAGCCTCTTAACGATAGAGAGACAAAACGCCCCGTGGCAGCAGTGGTCATGGTGAATATGAAGATTTACATTGGGGGCCAAGTTTCCCTTTAATATCGTGGGAACATTGTCCTACAAACGGTGTCAGTCCACACTGTGTTCCTCTTTCCCATGAAAGGATAAAGTTAAAAGCGCCTGTTATCCGTGCTTTTGCAGCTCATCCATTACCATTTTTTTCATTCCATATTGTGTTCCGAGTCCTTGCTTCGTCACTTTTGATACACAGCAGTTATAATCAATTCAATTTCTGTCGCAAATGTAACACGCCGTCTCTGTTTTAGTCTGTGCGTTAACTGCAGACCGCTTAATGCTTCGCTTACACAACAGATAACACGTGACCAAAATGAGAACCTCAAATTGAACTCGTTTTAATTTCTGATTTTAGAATCTTTTTCTAACTTTCAGAATGTTGTCTTTCGTTTTAATTGTTTTTTTCCCCCATTTTTTTCTTAGCAAGTTCGTGCTCGAGCTTAATTTGTCGACTAATTTGCACAGTCCGCTCTGTTAGAAGTAGAGGAGTATTAATAAGCCCGACAAAACGGATGAGATTAAACGTTCTACGGTCGACTGCCGTGGTCAAAGACGTTCACATTTCCGTAAAGCAGCAGCGGCGCTCTTTCGGCTCCTCCGTAGTGGATATTGTGAGCTTAATGAGATTATTCCTTCGCACACGCAGGTAAAGGTGTGCGGACTTGTAAACCGAAATCATTACGTGACAGAAGTTACGGATTTAAATGATCCGACTACACTTTACTGCCATTGCCAGTGAACAAATGCATCACAAACTAGGAATGTAACACTATGCTTAAACAATGACCTGAGCGTGGAGTTACCGGGCACTATAAACTTACATTTTCTATTCTACAAGAACAAATGTTCTCATGGCAGGGCCTTCTCGTGTTCACCTCTGTGCGATGCCGAAATCCGCATTATAGAGGCAAATCAAGACCCATCCTATTCTAATAATCGGGCTGGTTTTCAGGGCTTTCCACTTTCAGTTTGTAGTAGAGTTTGTGGTGTTGTTTAGTAAGGCTGGTGTTATTTGGACCCCCCCAAATGAAGCTGCAAGACTCACGAGCAGGTCATTTCCAACTCATCTTCAAAAGTACTCTCGACTCTTTTCTCCTGACAGCGGAGAGTTAAGGGCGACAGCACTCCACGAATTATGACATAATTTAGTTCTGTATTTTTCTACAAAAATAGTGAAAACTGTTGTGTGTTTACAGCAAGAGGCGTGCATGCTTTGGGTTGAGGGCTGAGGTACAGAGAGCATATGTAGCGGAGGAGAGGAGGCTTGTATGTAATTATTAGTCATTTTATGTGTACGATCTAATGAAACTCAATGAAAGGGATCTTCTCCTCTATCCTCTATAATTCTGTATGCTTTTATATTATCACAGAAAATAAAGTAAGGATCCTTTAAGTGCCTGAATTCTGCACAGTCGCTGTGGTTGTGGTTTTTTTTATGGGATCTAAGAGTTTTCGCAACAACAAAGTGGAAAAAAAAGGACTAAACTATGTGCTAACCCATGAAAGCATCAGCATAGAACTGGGGGTAAAACGGGCCTAAGTGTAATCAACCCAAGACTGATAAAAGAACCACCAAAATCCAAACCAAGACTTAATATGACATTTGTAAAGGTGTTGCACTTCGAACTCACCTTTGAACTAGTTTGTGAGTGTGAGAAACGATAGGCCCATGTGTCATAACCACCAAATGCTTTTACAAATATGACTTTTTATTATTCTCCACATGTATGAAGGCAACATAGTAACACACTACATTGTTTAACCCCGTCAGTTTCCATACAGCACGTTTCTCCAGCCGACTTTCTCCTAGTTTCCATGTCCATGTTGGCGTCTTGGGCCGTTCACATCTCGTCACAGGAAACACATCGTGGTGCGGCTGGTTTCGTCTCTTCTTCCATCTGTCCTCAGACCTCTGTACACTGGAGATCCTTCCCAACAGCTCAAGGGTCCACATCATGACCCTTTCTGGCTTCGTGCCTTCCAGACTGGTACTTTTTTTATTTTCATGGCATTTTTGCTCTTACTGTTTCCCCCTCACGGCGTCCACGATCGTTCATTTGATACGAGTCACACTGTTGTAGTAGAGTAAAAGTTCCACAAGTTTGTATTTCCAGTGAATAGTGTCTCCAATTCCTCGAAGCTCAAGTGCACATTGTACAACGGTGGTTGACAGATCTGAAGACCAAAAGAGTTATGTTTAGACACTTGATTTGTACAATTTAGGTCTTAAAGGTCACACAATACAATAATGTAACCATTTTGAAACAGATCAGGCTAGAAACTTACCACAGCCAGGCATTTTCATGGTAGAATATCCTCAGTGTGTCAGTAGTGTCAGACTGTTGCTCGGTGTTGCTCCGTGGCTCGATCAGACAAAAAGAAAGTATTCTGAACTACTGATAGCAGGTGAGCTTAAATAAGGTCTATGACTCATCAGCACGAGCAATGCCCTGAAGTCTTCAGTTCCTCCTCCCACTTTAATTGCCCTGTTTACTCTGCCTATTGGTCTTATTTTGTCAAGAGGGACTATTGCGTAAAAGTAGATTTTTTTTTTATCTCTTAACTGACAGTTTTGTTTTTCCCCTAAGCCTATCTATTGTTATTCAAAAACAACTGTTGATATATCATATATCCTTGACTCAATAATCAGCACTTAAAATGTTGAAGTGAATATACAGTGATGTAGACCTATGGACTTATAATATGTATATTCTTTTGTTTTTTAAGATTTTGTTGCTCATGGGCTTTATTAGACAGGAGAGGACAGGGTGAAATGAGGAAGACATGCAGTAAAACGTTGAAGTTTGGGATTTGAACTCACGACACTGCGGCTGGTTGCACTTGGAGCCTGGAATACTTTTATTTACCCACTCAACCACTGGGCAGCACCAGAAGCATTTACTTTAATCTAAATAGGAAGAGAAAGAAGGAAACAGAATTGCATTTCTGTTTGAGCACATGACTCACTATTTCACAGGTCAAAAGAAAAGTATGTTGTAGAACAGGTCCACTCTACAACAACAGTGTGGACTAATGTGCCCTGCTATAATCTGCTATTGTGATAAGATAACTACAATTTACGTACAACGGTTTGTTTTCATGACGATCTAACTTGTTCGAGTGGTTATACAATCACCACTGATTCAAACAACTTGATCCATTCTGATGATAGTGTACAGAAATGTTTCCTTACACATTTATTCCACAAGCTGAGGCCCATCAGCTTGCTTCTGTGGTAAAGACCTATGGACATGTCTGCTGTGAGCTCACCTGATGAAAAAAATATAATTATAACAATAAGAATAATATAGCCACATAGTCAAATAAAAATATTTCATATCCCATACATCTTATTATTTTATAGGTGCACTATGTAACTTCTAGTGGTGGTGTTGTGGGATGATACATTACTTTAACCCACTAGATGGCAGCACAGTCGGATGCTGGTTGTCAAAATAAAACACGCCTTTTGACGTTCACAGCTCACGCACATAATCACGCTGGCGGACACTGCACTTTACAGAAGTGTAACGCGGTAAAGAAGGCGGTGTCGCTCCGAGCTCAATCTTAGACATGAAACACCTTCATTTTAAGGATAATTTCTGGGTAAGTTTAGTTCATGGTCTTATTTTGTAGGTGCGCAAATAACCCAAAGATATTGATAAGTGTGTCAGCTGAATCCTGCTGTTTGAGCCCTTCTGCTCTTTCTCTGTGATCCCTACTTATTGAATTATAGGAGAAGATGAAATATAACATTTAGACCTGATGATGGTATAGGCCTATGTTACCTGTGTGTTACCTGTGTGTTACCTGTGTGTTGGCCTATGTTATCTTCAACTAAACTAGGTAAAAACATCAATTACAGTAAGATAATGTGTTTTGTATCCAAACTTAACTTAAAACACAATCAATTGAAAAATATATGCTTATAATTGTTGATGAAAGAACACAGACTGTGGCCAATAATTAACATATTCCCTTCTGACATGACACAGAACACCGAGTTAACCAGCACTGCAGGATATGATGCCATTATTCAATATCATAATGAGGGGAAAAGGATCTGTAAAGAGGTAGAAGACTTTTTGAAGTCCAGGTGAGAAGTAATGTATTCCACTTGTGTAGCTACTAACAACCAAACTGTTCGATTTCTGATCTTGTAAGTTAACATTTGTCAAAACAGTTAATTGAACTTTGCTCATCCTTGATATAAAAAAGGAAACTAAAGGTTTAGTGATGTACACACTGAAATATGATATCAATGTTATTTGCATGTCTAAATACGGCATTTGTTCCTTATAGAGCTGGAATTGAAGAGAAATATGCTAAAGATCTACTTGGTTTGTCAAAGAAAGTGTGTGGTCACAATGAAATGAAGTAAGTCAAGTGCTTCTTTTTGCATCACATTATAGGAAGTCATTTATAGAGATTATGAGCTTCCACGTGTTCATTTGATCCAGTTCCGTTTCTGTCAGCAGTTTCATGATCTCTGCTGTTAGGACAGTTTGCATGTGTTAGCCTTTAAAAGTAGGAAGAGGAAGATTGGTCACTGAGCAGTGGGACATCTGATATCTTTAAGTACAGTGTGTTTATAAACTGGAATATAATGTACATATATTTTCAATTTGTCTCTTCAAGCACATTAAAACGGTCCTTGGACATTTTTAAATTACGTAAGTTTCACTTCAATTTTAACTTCTGTTTTTTTGTACTTGCCGTAGTAACATTCATGGTAATGTGAGAATATTAATGATTTGACCCCACAGAAATGGAGCATGTCAGTCTTGCTCATTTGCAGCTTGCACAGAGCATGAGAGAAGAGGTAAAGAAGCTGGAGGAATTCAGAGAAAGACAAAAAGAAGCCAGGAAAAAAGTGTGTTGTTTTTACATGTTGTAATACAATAACTGCATTTGAGTTGTTGCTGACATTTTCACTCATATTGCTACAGATTGAGCAGCACATGGATGTTCTTCACAAACAGAAGGCCTCACAGTTAAAAAAATCATTGGATGTGAGTAGCAGGACATACATAGTTGAGATGTGAGACCAGCGTTTTTATTTCCCATTCAAATCCAATATATTCCAATATGAATTCCCATTTCATATCATGGCTAAGTCTAATGCTATTACATATTTGTATTAACCTTTATTTAACCAGGTAAAAAACCCATTGAGACTTGAGGTTTTTTCAATAGTGACGTGGGCTCAAGTGAACTGCAGCACACGTAACAAACAAGTACACATTCACTTAAAAGCACAGACAGTGTTGCATACGATTCTTGTATTGTATTTTAAAAGATAGAGCAATAATAACTTAACAGCTCACACAAATTTAGTTCTGATTGTTACATATTCCAAGCTGTGGGAGCAGTATAACTGATTGTTTGCTTCCCTCAATCGGTCCCCACTCGAGGGACAAACAAACAGTAAATACTGTATATCATGAAAGCAGGGCATAGAGGCCTTTTACTAACTAATTATAGTTTATTAACACTGCTGATCATTTAGTTTTATTCATAATTGTTCTCAAAATATTTGTATCCTTAATATTTGCCATATATATATATATATATATATATATATATATATATATATATATATATATATATATATATATATATTATATATCTGATATTATAATGTGAAAGGACTTTAAACTCAAAGCAGAGAACTTTGACTTTGGCAGTGGGACTCAACCTCGAACTGACTCGGACTTGAGACTTACTTGAGACTGGGTCCCACCTCTGTTGTCAATAATACTTAAATGTAAGAGCTATGGCATATGGATAATTTGTATGGCATATTCAAGAACATATTTGTAGCCACGTCTATAAAATACATTTAAAAATACATCTAACTGATGAAGCTGTTACTGCTAACAGCATTTCTTTTTGTTTATGTTTTTATTTTGGAATATGAACATGTTTACAGCTAAGCCTGCTGCATCGTTTGCTTAACAACTCATGACTCCTCATGACTAAAGTAAATTATATCATTTTGTAATAGTGACGAAATAGTATTGATATTTTAAGAACAGAATCAACACAAACATTTGAACTGTTGTAAAAGTGTCACACATCAGTAATATACAAGGCTTATTAAATATCCTGTATTAGACTTTTGAATGAAAATAATTAATGAGCATTTTGAATACTTGTTTTTTTTATATACAAAGGAGATAAGAATATTGTTAATTTAGTTACATTCCCACCTTTTCTACAGTCAAAGAAAACGTATGAGCAAAAATGCAGAGATAAAGAAGAGGCGGATCAGAATGTTTACCGAAACACCAACAACTCCAGGAACATCGAGAAGGTTGAGTCAACTCTTTTTAATATCATTTCATTGTGTTTTCTTATATATTTCTGACAATCGTCTAAATTGACTGTATTATTGGTTCGTCGTCAAAGCTCAGTGCAAAGGCGCTGCAGGCCAAACTGAACTCAGAAGAAGCTGGTAAGTTCATGTGACATTTATCAAGATTCTTTTTCTTTTTCTGATCAATCTCAATTCTTGAGTCCGTTTTTTTTTCTTCTCAAAAAAAACAAAACCCTTTTTGTTCTATTTGATTGCTTATTACACCAGATAGATTATACCAGCAGAACGTCTCCACACTGGGGAACATTAGAGACGAGTGGCTGAAGGAACATACCACTGCATGTGAGGTAAAGTTTAATTTCTGTGTCTGAGCCTAGGAGTGTGTTATAGCAATAGATCACAGGTGTTTTTGCACATAAACGTACCAAGCACTAAGTCCCTATTTAGTCAGAGGAACCACAGTCCCCCATGGTCCACATTCACATGGCAAAACTAACATTGTATTTAATGTAAAGTGGTATTAGGCAGCCTTGTTATTTCATTCTTCCTTCTCCTTTTGAGCATTGAAACCTGCACATAAAACTGCCCAATGGGCTGGACTTACCACAGAATAAATATCTGAGTTCCCGGCCTAAATTTGCTTATTGACAATGACTCTTGGACGAGAGTCGAAACGTCTAGTTTTCTACAACTGAACCTTTTTCTACAATGTGATGCTAAGAGCTAACAAACAATGAGAAAAACAATAAACACCATTTTAAGTTATTATGCATTTTAGTTACAGATAAAAAGGTTCATATAGCGCAAAAATAATGTTTGGAATTAGAAATCATCACCTTTTCTTTTACACATTTCACTTTCTTATCATTGCAATACATATTTCTCTATGTATTGTGTGTGTTTCTGAAATTGCCTTCGACATTTGCTTTCACAGATTCTTGAAACGCATGCGATAGACAGAATATCCTTTGTCAGAAACACAGTCTGGACCCATTTAAACCTACTATCTCAGCAATGCGTCACTAGTGATGAGGTACAGATAGCATTTGATAAAATATTTGAGAGAAAATAACAATGTTTTTCTTTACAGCTCTATGAGGAAGTTAGGAAGTCATTAGAACAATGCAACATTCAGGATGATATTGAACACTTTGTAATTCTGAGACGAACTGGAGAAAAGCCGCCAGGTTTGAGGGAATTTTGTTTTTATTATTACATTATTATAGTTTCTTGTGTGTAATGTGAATCCTTTTCTCAGGACCACTTGTGTATGAAAACTTCTATAGCGGTCAAAGGGCTTCACTTGCAACACCTCCTCCTCAAATGCCTCCGCCAGTCAATAGGTAGTAAATAAATAATTGTAACCAGTTATTGATTTATATTTTCTTTAATTTGAATTATTTATTTGAAGGAGAGAGACACCGCCAGTTCTAGGAAGTGGTATGTCGAAGTATTTTTAAATGTTTTATTATAGGACTACTGTATTTTTTTATTAATTGTTTTCTGTTACAGCTAGTGCCATCTATTCAACTGTGCAAGATGCTGACTACACTGCGGCCAGACACTAGCGTGGCAGCTTCACAATGTCTGAAAACCAAGTTCCTGCTAGTAAAAAACAGTTTATCACTGCCAACACACTGAAAGAGCAGTGGAATGTCATATTTGAATGTGTTTTTTTTTATTATCAATGCTATTTATATACAGTGCAGTAAATACTGAACATTTTAAATTAGTATATATATTTATTATATATATATTAATTTAAAAAAATCACACATCTCTGCACTCGACTTAAGGATTTGTATACTCCTGGTGACATTTGCTATCAAGGTGTCGCGTTACATTATAATATAGTAAAAGCCATTGTTTTTGCACCTGTTTTCTTTTTTGTTATATTAAACGATTTATCACCATAGCCTCAAACTCAATCTGCATTTCCTGATTTCTGAATACACCTTGCATACAGTGTGTAACATTTTAAGTAAATACAACTCTATATATACAGCAATTTGGCAACATGCACCATTTACACAAATAAACATAAAACACATTTATTTTCAATATTTGATTCATGATTACGTTTTTTTATCAGCTTTCCAATTCAACACAATATATATACCTTCCTTTAAAATGTTAAGTGTTATGAATGATCAGATTATTGCTGACAAACATCATTTTAAGTGTCCAGAAGTCACTGTGCATACTCTGATTTGATCAACTCCAAAAGCACCTGGATGGCCCTCTCATCTGTAGCACAAAAACAACAGTCAAGTAATTAAAAA
Source organism: Eucyclogobius newberryi (assembly GCF_026437365.1). Classification (NCBI taxonomy): domain Eukaryota; kingdom Metazoa; phylum Chordata; class Actinopteri; order Gobiiformes; family Gobiidae; genus Eucyclogobius; species Eucyclogobius newberryi. The sequence continues at coordinate 24,098,271 of NW_027315834.1, forward strand.
TGGATCGGATCGTAAACCTAGTCATATTGAATTTACCTTCCAAATTCAACTTTGGGTTCTCCATCTTTTTCTCAAGCACAGCATCCAATAGTCGTCGCAGGTGTTTAAAAATTACACCTATCCTCACCGGAGCCTAGTGACCAGAGAGCAATCAAAACCTGCTGTATATGGATAAACACCCTCTACTCAACTGTGTGACCTCTGACCTGGAAGTGCATCCATCCATCCAGTGAAATTAGTCTCTCTCTGTGCTGAATATCTATCTCACCTCCAAACAGCAGCATAGGGAAGGGAGATATCAGAGTCGTGTCCCGCAGATAGATCTTGGTGTATTTGACCTTACAAAATAGAAAGATGTAGCACTTTTACCAAAGAAGCAGACTAGATAAACTACAGAAATAACTCCCATCAAAGGACCTTTTATGCTCTATATTTGCATGTGAAGTTTGCATATACGATACCTTTTCCTGATAAAGCAGCCATCCATGTGTCTGTAGATTTCGGTTGACAGATGAGGGATGGACTTGGGCTTTTCCTTGTGGCGTTTCCACGGTGCAAGCGACACGCTCCAGCACATCTACAGATGGTGTGCACATAACCTTGGCCACGCTGTCGTACAGACCAGCCGTCAGAGCTGCATTTAGAATGGAAATCTGGGCTTTGGACACAGTGCCTGCATGAAGTTTGAAACGTGGGGAGTGTCGCGACGACCAAAAACCAGCCTGCTCCATCATCCTTATTAGCTCAAGCTTCACATTCTGGAAGAAAAAGTTACCGGTAAATTACAGAAACAGTACATTTCACATAAGTTAAATACTCATTACCTCTAGTGTAATCAGCGCTGTGCGATTGAGGAAGTGCTTTATACAGTAGGATATTTCTGCTTTGTACCCTTCAATTTGGGAGTTTTTCCACCTAAAAAGAGAAATGCCAGCCATGATTATTTAGATGTTTATGCATCACATAAAATGGAGAAACTGATACTTTAACTTGAAGAGAAAAGTGCCTGTTTAGGTGAGGTTCACCCATAACAATCATCAGTTAAATACATGGTTAGCACAGAGACAGACACAAAAAGCACACTCAGGTGTTGCTCATGTAAGCGACCTTGCCTTAGTCTAATTTTCAAACAAAAAGACATCAACTTTAGCTGTTGCATTCTAATTTTTAGCTTGTACCATTTTCATACATTTAAATTTATATATCTGGGGTGGTGGTAACTATGTATTTTAAAAAAGGTTACAAACTGAAACTCATTCACATTTAGAAAAAGGTTAAAGCATTACCCAAGGTAAGCATTGTATAGAGTCAAGTGGTCAGAGTTGGCTAACGATAGTGCAGCCTTTGCAAGGTTAGCTTCTTCTTTCCTGTTTATAGGTGTCGAAAAGGGAGACTTTTCTGTAATAGCTGCAGCAATTGTTGCCTAAAAGAATACCACTTTTATTAGTAACAGATCCTGGTGTCTCCACCATACAGTAAATTTATATTAAGTCAGACTTACAATTGGCTCTAGGCAGCCAAGAATGGCTCCATAGATAAGCATTTTCCCAATCTTGACATTCACAGGCAAACTAGCAAGGTGATGTCCCAGCGGGGTGAGGACATGACTGTTGGGGAGACACGCCCCGATCTTCCTCAGAAGATTAACAGCATTGTTGACTGACTGAGGCAGCGGAGGGTCCAGAGCCCGTCCCAGAAAGTCCTCTGGAGCACCGTACTGACACTTCTTTTGAGGGACACACAGGAGAGAGATGGGAACTAGAACATGGGCTTATTCAACAACAGATTTGAAGCTTGTGTTTTAATACTCAGTATTGACTAGTGTACCATAATATGCAGACAGAGCTCCTCAAGTGGGACCCGAAGTATTTCTGGTATTGAATAATCCATAAAGCTCTGAAACCTAAAGAAAAATGCAGACAACGTTTTAAATAAACTGTGACTCATTCTGGCTTTGCTTGTGCAGACAGTAGCTTTGACATGTTCTGGTTCAAACCTGTATTTTGGATAGAGTCTGAAGCAGAAGCCGTTCCGAACACGACCTGCTCTGCCTTGCCTCTGGAGGGCGCTAGCTTTGGATACAAATGTTTCAACTAGAGAACTCATTTGGCTGCTCTCATGATATCTAAAAAACAAAGGTTGTCAATTTTCCCAAATTAGTCTCATTACAAAATGCTTATATTATAATTATTTAAGATAGCTTACTTGTTCTCCTTGGTTTTTCCAGTGTCTATGACAAAGACCACATCAGGAATGGTGACACCTGTTTCTGCAATGTTTGTTGACAGCACAATCTAAAGAAGAAACAAATTTAGCTAATAATTAAGAATTTTGGCCATGTTTGCCCAAGGCAAGAAACAGTACCTTTCTAACGCCAGCAGGAGGCACTGTAAAAGCAGCAGCTTGATCTTTGGAGGAGAGGGTGGAATGAAGAGCCACAATCTTGTGCCTGAAGTAGAGCAGAATAAGTGGGATGTATGCCTTTTCAGCAGTAATTACTATATGTATTTGTTTGCCATTTGATTACCTGCTTTTGTCTCTAAATCTCTTGTCTGATAAAAGCAGGTCGTAAAGCTGCTGTATGTGAGCCATGCCTGGAAGGAACACTAGAACAGCCCCATCTACTTCAGCAAACTGAGGTGATTTATCTTGTGTAAAACAGAAAAAATAATAACAATTATAAACACAAACGGTTTGAATATGTAACCTTCAAAACAAGCATTGCATTTGATGTACCAATATAACCCATAAGGTTTATGAGCAAGTCCATGTTAATTTTATTGGGATTCATGTGTTGAAGCACGTGTTTGGTTCTGTTGCTGAAATGATCCACATCTGGACCAAGAGCCCAACCAGGAGAGTCTCTTATGATCACTTCCTTAACACACAAACACACAAAGTTACATTGATTACATACAAAACATACGTTCATTGCAGAATAAATTTTACCTGGTGCTGTAATGTCTTTCCCCCTTTTAGAGTGACAGAAATACTGACTTCCTCCTCCTCCTCCAGAATTTTCTGACAGTACTCGGAGTCCCTTTCAAGAATGTAGCCCGTCTCCTCCACAATGTCTTCTAGATGAAAAACCTAACGCAAAAAAGGACTTAGTTGGACCAACAATTAATTGTGCGACCAGGAGCTATGACTTGATTCTTACCTCAACTGGGAAAGTCCTACCAGGGATTGTGATGACTGGGCAACGGTTAAAATAGCTTGAGAATTTGTGACAGTCAACCGTGGCGCTCATGAGAATAAGCTGCAAGTCAGATCTCTTCATAACAACGTCCTTTAGAATTGTCAGAAGGAAATCCGATTGGACACTGCGCTCGTGAACCTGAACAAGTGAAGGGGTAAATGCAGCGGCCGTGAAATGATGACTGAACGTATCAGTGTATCAGAACATACCTCGTCCACTATAATGTGTGTCAATGAGCTGAGGAGTCTGTCCTGCTGAAGTTTGCGCAGTAAAACACCAGTAGTACAGTAAAGAAGGCGGGTCCACTCGCCAGACAAATTCTCCATCCGGATCTGATAGCCACAAAGCGACGACTAGAAAAAAACAACAACTCAATTCAGTTTTCTCATTTTGTTTTTCACATTGTAAAGCTTCGGAGTTGACATTCTCGTTTACCTTTGCTCCCGGTCCGTCCTCACAGCCAAGTTCCTCGCTCACTCTACAGGCCAGACTCATGGCGGATATCCTGCGGGGCTGCGTTACCACGATGTTGCATGGCTGTGGCCCTTTTCCTCCGGTCAACATATACTCCAGTATAAACTGTGGGATTTGAGTACTCTTTCCGCTGCCCGTTTCTCCAGCAACCACCACTATGGGATGGCGCTGCAATGCCTCCAGGATGTGATGTCGGTGTTTAAAGACGGGCAGCTGCTCTCGCTCGGCCTGCAAGAAGATCACAACTGGAAATCAGGGCTGGGCAATATTGACAACAAGGAATAACTCCATCGTTTTTTGAGTATCCCGACAACAATATGAAATCAATCCACCAGAAATGTGTTAAAACATGTCTGTAACTGTATTAGTTGAGGTTTGGTTATCAGACAACAGTGAAATGTCTGTCAAATTAATCACAATTATTATATTATTATTTATATGCCCTTATTTGAACGTTTTCTTTTTTTTCTTCACTTTAAAAAAAAAAAAAATCAGCCGTTTTTGTAGATTTTTTACGATACACTCGATATTCAAATTTAGCTTCTCTACAAAACATTCACAATATTATATAAATTTTGATATATTGCCTATTTGTACGGTGAATGCACTTTACCTGTAATCTATGTGCACGTGGCGTTGTCTTCAGCTTTAAAAATAGCTCTCTGGATGCTTCAAGCGATGCCGTGGTTTTCCTTCCTCCTTCATTCTTGTCACTTTTGCTCTTCTGATTATCTCCTGCCTCATCTAAATCCAAGAGAGACAGATTTTCCCAGGACTCCTCAGGCTCTTGGTCCTCCTCCGTGTCCAGTGCCGATGCAGGCAGGGATCCGGCCGCTTGGCTTTGCTGCTGTTTGAGTTTGGTGAGGAGTCGCGATATGAACTGGTCTCTGGGTTTGTTGGCGGCAATTTGACTCTGCTCCTGCTGCTGCCGTTCACCGTCTCTCCACTCCAGCCACACATCTCTGTAGGTTGGAGGTAGCAGCTGGTGCACTGACTAAACGAAAATACATCAAATTATATCACCAGTGTAGTAATAGATAGGCGCATACTGCAGACGTTGAAATGTTACCTGGCCTTTTGTCAAGTTGTACAGGGCAAGTGTTGCGGCTAGATGCTGCGCCTGCATACTGTCCTCCGTCACAATAGTTGGACAAACTTCAAACACATCATCCGGTCTTTGAATACGTACTCTAAGAATAAAAGAAAACACATGAATTCGTCCAATAGGGGCCAAGTGTGGTTTACTAACTATACAAAGACATAAACAGACGAGACTTATTTCACCTATTCACATTTACAGGTCTTTTGGCCGGGGCCGATAGAGGAATAACCTCTTCTTAAAAGGTGGGTATTATCATGAATGTTGTTTTGAAGATACTTTAAATTTGAATAACAAGTATATTGTTTGTAGTAAAAAAAACGGAGAAAATAAAGTTATGTCGTAAACTTTCAAATAAAAGGTGATAAAGTCTGCATTCATTTTACAGACGTTCACAAATTTTGTCTGATAAAACCTCACATAAAACATTTAAAGACATGTTTGAACGCATTTATGGGTTGTCATAACATTGTCTGACTTTTGCCCTAACCTTTCTGAGATGTTGTGTTTGTACAGTGTGTCAGCCAGGCGCACAAACACTGTTCCCTCAAGAATAAGATTAAAGATGATCAATTACCTTGCTGGACTCCATAAATTAAAGAAAAGAAGACAAAATGTATTGTAAAATGAGAACACCATTAAAATTATTAGTGTAATCGATGATTATTCAGGTCGCAGTATAATCATAAGAGCCAAAATAACAATCATCTTGACCATTTTAGAAGCAAAATTAGTATCTGTTTTAGTTCAATCTATAGTCCAATTAATAGACCTAAATTTAAAGAACTTTTTTTTTTATCTGGCTGTGACTTTCATATTTGATTTGATTTAGTCTTTCAGAAAGTTTGTAAATCTGGTCACAAACCTGAGGAATATTAACCTGTTAGACAATGGAAATGAAAGAAAATTTAAGATTTCACTGTTGTTTGGCAAAGTCTAAATAATCAGTAATAATCGTTAAATCGTGATGATTTTTCTCACAATAATCGTAACTCTAAAATTTGATTCGGTTCCCTAAAACAAAAGACATACCTGCATTTCCAGTATCGTCCAGCAGCAACCTTGTGAAAAGCTGGTGCAGGGCTTTTGGGCAGGTTCTTTCTGACCCAATCGATGAGAAACTGCTTAGGAGATTTTCCTGTCCAGCTTCGAGCAGTGTAATCAAAATTGCGTACATCTTTTGGCTCATGTTTTTTGACTGCAAAAAAAACTCTGCGATAAGTTATCTATTCTTATAATAGCAAAACAGAAGTTAGATAGATTTATAGGCAAACCTTTTTCTTTAGGGGGCTCTGGTTCTGCTTTTTCAAACAATTTAAATCCTAAATCTTCTTTGTCTTCACTGGATGGAGGAGCCTTGCTTTCTTTTTGTGGTACATCGCGGACTTTAATAGCAGGGTTAAATATGGGGTGGTCTTCAAGCTGCTTCATTTCTAGTAAGAAATGAAAACATATTGCAGTGTTCACAACACAACGGCTACAGTCTAGTCTAATGACAGACACAAACCTTGCTGAATGACGCGTATCCGGTCCTGTGAACTCCTTTGACCCAACTTGTCTCCTTTGGTCTTAGCAACAATGGCCATTTCTTTAGTGTCGTATAACTGAGCAGTGAGGACCAAATAGCGATCATTCTACAACACAAAAATCACATGATTTAGGTGGGAAATATAGAAACAAAGTACTGGTATGTGAAAGGGTAGTAAATGGTGATGCATGGATTGAGTCCAACAAATAAAAGAGCAAATACAAAATTACAACAAATGCCTTTAAGAAATTCACTTGGAAATGTTTCCTGATTTGGAAATGCTTGTTACACTTACAGGATCAAACTTTTCATCCAACTCAGGGTTGCGTGAGCATTTGTCGCGGTCTTCCTTCACCTCCTCCTCTTCCTCATCATCAGAACTTTGTTCTGCATACCTCAGGATCCAGTTTTTTACAGTGGCAGCTTCATCCTCAACCTAATGAGCACAAAAGATATGCACAATAGTAGTACAGTAATGTGTCATCAAATACATTGATGCTATTAAAACATACTTTGGTTTCTTTCGCAGTGTTCTGAGGTGCTTTGACACTAACAGTTGAAGGTTTTTGCTGAACCGGGGGCTGAAACTTAGGCCTGTTCTTTTGACTCTCCTCCTCCATTTGCTGGCAAAAGCCTCCTGGCAATTCATCTGAAAAACAATGCCCAAGTAAAATATATAGTAACAAATGTGTATTAAACACACTGACATATATTACACTTTGTATACTACCATCTTTCAGGTTGAGGCAAAGCCAGTCAAGAGCAGAGTGGAGATCCCCCCCATAGAGCACACTACTCTTCATTGACTCCTCAATATGTTCCCTCTTGAAATTGAACTTCTCCAGGGCTAAGTAAAGATCCTATTTGCACAAAAATGTACTGACAGAAAACGTATTACTTACAATAATCGTGGAGATATGGAAAAATCTTACCAATAACTTCTTGCTTGTAAGCCTGCCTGATATTGGTCCTTTGTCTGCATACTCCTGTCGAAAGTCATTTATCAATCTAATGATTTTCTTCTCAAGGTCTCCTTGGATGGCAACCTGTGTTAAGGTATGGCATAACTCATTTGGCAACAAAGGAAAACACAAATACAAAGTTATGCCGGTACAATAATCATAATACAACACTCACTTTAAGAACAGACTTGTCAGAAGTTCCTGGGTCCACTTGTGCTACATTGACAAGACTGTAGTTTTTTGGAGCTGTAGAAAAAGGTAAATCTAGTCACGACATGGGCTGGTGTCTGCTGCACAAGGTAACTTCAATGCCATGTGAGATATATTTTGTTTACATAGTGGTCTCTTCTTTATATGATACAGTCAGTGGTATAGACAGGCTGGTGCTTTGACACTGTATAGTTTACATGCAGACGACACTGAAAACCTTTTGGCTTGTTCTCCTGGGCTTGTTTGCTGGGTCTGTTTGATGCTTTCCCCTTCTGTTCCTCTGTCGTGGCTGGACCTGGATCCGTCCTGGATGCTGCTGCTTCAAATAGCACCGGGGGGCCCCGGGGGACTCCTGAGACCCGTGGAGCACCTCCCGCCGCTGATTTCTTCTTCTTTCCGCCCATCGCCCGCTACAGTCACTTTATCAACTTTCACACAATCCACATGAGGAGCAGGATAACCCGGGAGCTAACAACACACGCTATCGTGCTCGATCGTGGTGGACAAACCTCAAAGAGGCTTCCGTAGCGGAAGCGTCGTTCAGCCAGATGCATTGTGGGTAATATACTTGGAACCATGGCGGACGCTTTTGGAGACGGACTTTTCAGCGTGTTTGACGATGAACAACAAACAAATACAACCAACAAGACTAATTTACCACCAGCTTCAGAAACCGGGTAATTTATTTCCACATCTTGTATATTTCAGGGTCCAAACATGTCAATATTTACGTTTCTAATCTACACCTTAGCTTCACGTGCGTGTGTGTTGTTAGCCTTCAGCTAAAGCAGCTCTCCTCATTTATAGTATTGTAATATGAGGGTCCTTCCTAATCTAGTATGAATATGGAAGGTGCTGTTGTTGGGCTTAGGGGCCAATAGCGCAGACTGGCAGCCTCGCCTCCATCAGTCTCAGGGCAACTGTGGCTACATTAGTAGGTAGATTTCCAAAAATTCTAAAGTGTCAGATTTAAAATTGATTTACACCATCAGAAAGTTCACGGTAACCAAAGTGTAATACGTTTTGAATAAGTAATTCATCCCAAACAACAAGAGAGATAATAAGGTTTTAAGATTGTCATATTGAGGCAAAAGTGTCCACACATTTCATCCAAAAGGCCATGACCACTGCTGCTGTGCAGGGAGCTGTCGCCTGTGTGTATACAACCACCGCATGATGCTGACTGGCTAAAGCTGTAGCCAGACAATGTTACTGTATTCATGTATCCAACCACATAATATTTATCTTTCTAAAGTTATTGAAGGGGTTTCTTTAAATGTTGATATCCCAAGTTATAAATATATTAATTAAGGAGGTAACAGAGCCAGCAAACTTAATATATACAATATTTATTCACACATTTTGTGCGTCAATATATAATAAGTAAACAGGGTTCATGTATATCATAGTGTGTATATTGAACAATTGAATTGGCAATATACAAGCATGCTTTGACTAGACCAGCAATATTTCGGCCCCACTAACCCTACTTTGTGACGTAGGATCACAGATCTTCTGTAGTTTCTGACTCATTAAAGAATAGGTGGGCAAATGATCTTATCTGTATATTTTCAGCATATCCGTGAAGTAACGTTTTCAAAATGTTCTCCTACTGCTATTGCTGTGAATCCTAATGAGGGAAGTTCACATGCCGGGCGTGGCTTAGGTGGTGATTGACAGTTGTAGCAGCATTTCGATCGATGGTATTGGTTTGTATAGCGAGAGAAGCAATTTCTGTAAAAGTTGTCAAACGCAGTCCCGTGGAAGACGGTCACCGGCGGACCAGCACTACTGCAGACGTGAATTGGTAGTTGCTCCTTTAGTGGATTCTGACATACCTAACAGGACTGTACCACCACAGAGTATGGAGTGAATGAATAATGACGCCAGTGTAGCACGTTGAGAGGCCTCAACAAGCCTGTAAAGAGCATTACAAGACAAGGCATTAATATTATTATTTTTCTTCCAGAAAATTATCCAACAAACTTGGCTCTGAAAATGATGGTGGTCCGTCTGTCCGGGGCAAGAGAGGGACTGAAGGTGACTGTACAGATGAAGTGTTGTTTGGGAAGAAACCACGTCATGAAACGGTTTCCTCCAATGAACTCAAGTAACTACATTGTTAATGATGACTATGTTCATGTGCATTGCTTGAATTTAATTTATTATTTTTTACTTTTGTTCAGTCTTGCTGAACTTATGCCTCAGGTGAAAGTAGAACAAGTTGAGACTGTGGAAGGATGCTCCCATGAGGTATGGAACGTTTAAGTCAATTTAAAATGTGCAACATAGTGAAACACGATTGTCAATCTTGCAGGTTGCTATTCCTTCCAGTGATGAATATAAGCCCCTAAGACCTCGAGTCGGAAAAGCTGCCAAGGTTTTGTGGCTTTACATGAACTCATTAGTTGGCACTGTTTTCCCTGTCTTGATGTGGTGTTTGTTTCTTGCAGGAATACCCCTTTGTGCTTGACCCCTTCCAGCGCGAGGCCCTTCTTTGTTTAGACAATAACCAGTCTGTCCTCGTGTCTGCTCATACCTCAGCTGGAAAGACCGTCTGTGCTGAGTGAGTGTGCGAGTTGTATGTTTGTCCAGTGGTGTTGTTCTGTTAACATTCAGCACACTCTTGCTCCCTTCTTTAGATATGCCATTGCACTGGCGCTTCGAGAAAAACAGAGAGTGATCTTCACTAGTCCTATCAAAGCCTTGTCCAACCAGAAATACAGAGAGATGTACGAAGAGTTTCAGGATGTGGGTCTGATGACCGGCGACGTCACCATCAACCCCACCGCCTCCTGCCTCGTCATGACTACAGAGGTGATGATGCACTAAACTCACAGAAATGCAAAGAAAATAGACAGATTTTGAATTAGGGATCATCCTATATAGATTTTGTGAGACGATACCGATATATGTCTTACTGTTGTGGCCGTAACCAATATTTAATTAGACTACAAATTTATGATGAGCTTTAATAAAGTTCACAATTTAATTTCTCCCATTTTTATAAAAAGATAACGGCACTGAATTTATTTGGGATATCAAACAGTTTATAGCAGGACTTATTTATTTTTTAACCATATACAACCATATTTTAACCTATTTTTACTCAATAGTCTGAACATAAAGACAACGGGAATGAACTTAAAGACTGGGGCGGTGCAGATAAAATATTGGTGCGAAATATCGGCTAAATGTTCGATATTGGACCGATACTATATCCCTATCAATAACCAATATCATACGCCATTCCTATTCTGAATCCTCTTTTTGCAGATTCTGAGAAGTATGTTGTACAGAGGCTCTGAGATCATGAGGGAAGTTGCTTGGGTTGTGTTTGATGAGATCCATTACATGAGAGATTCAGGTAAAGTATCAGAAATAATCCTCTAACATTCATTTACTGTGTTTCAAAGATATGGCTAATAATATCTAATAATGTGTTCCTTAGAGCGTGGTGTTGTGTGGGAAGAGACCATTATTCTTCTACCTGACAATGTGCATTATGTATTCTTGTCGGCTACAATTCCCAATGCCAGACAGTTTGCTGAATGGATTTGCTACTTGCATAAGCAGGTACTAACCCACAATATTCAATGTAAAGTCATGATTTATTAATTATATGCGGTAACTGTAAACGTTTGCATTTTAAGCCTTGCCATGTCGTATACACGGATTACCGTCCCACGCCACTGCAGCATTACATATTTCCATCAGGAGGTGACGGACTCCACCTTGTTGTTGATGAGAATGTAAGTCAGTACTAGTTATTATGCTAAAGGGCTTCTTGTGCCCAAAATATGTCCTATATGTCAAGATTACACAATATAATCATAGGAACTAAAAACGTGTATTAATTGTGATTATTTTAAAAGCACACAAAAGTAATTTCTGTTAAATCTGTACTCTTAAAGTGTATTGCTGTTTATATCACAATAACTTTACTTTTGCATTGAGAAAGTTTGATTTAATTGAGCTGAAAATTAAGGATTTAACGCTAACCTAACTTGCTAAACCCTAGAACTCGTTGGATAAACATGGATGGTCCTTGTGTTTTTAGGGTGACTTCAGGGAGGACAATTTTAACACAGCAATGCAAGTGCTGCGTGATGCTGGAGATTCAGGCGGGAGCGGCGGAGGAGGCAAGTGGGATCCCAGGGGACGCAAAGGAGGAACTAAAGGTCTGTCTTAGCATTTGCTTTTGTTTATATTGTTAACTGTTGCTACTTTTATACTGACGTTAATGTTCCAATTCATTAGGACCCTCCAGTGTGTTCAAAATTGTGAAAATGATCATGGAGAGAAACTTCCAGCCTGTCATCATTTTCAGTTTCAGCAAAAAAGAGTGTGAGGCTTACGCTCTACAAGTTTCAAAGCTGGACTTTAATAAAGGTATGTTTAACACAGTTTCGCAAAGGTTTGAATTATGCTCACAAAATAATTGCATTTGTGCAAATCATAGGTCAGCTTTACTTGTTTTTATGATGCACCAAGATACAGGTTTAATTTAGACACACTCTGGTGCAACATGAACTTTCCTGGCCACATATAAATGTAAAAATATAACATAATTAAAAGTACTGTATGTTTAAACCTGTAATGAAATGTCAAAAATGGTGAACCAGTGTTGAGTTTTCTTCTTTAACGAACCTTAAATTCCTAACAGCCAGAATAATACTTTATTTTCTCTGCCTATACTTGATTTTAAGTGACAATGAAATGAATTTTGATTTTTATTCCAGTTGTATTTTGTCTTACCTTAAAATACAAATGGCGTTCAATATGACTTTCCTGTGCACAAAAAATACAGAATTGTAATAATAGCCATTGAACACATACATTCCTTCCTCCAAAGTCTGAACTCTGCTCCAAACCACTTTCACAGTTAAAATTTGATAAATGGCTGAATTACTGAATAATGACTTTAAAAAAATGTTGTGCCCATGTTTCGTTCCAGAGGAGGAGAAACGCCTAGTGGAGGAGGTGTTTAACAATGCAATAGATTGTCTCTCTGATGAAGACAAGAAACTCCCACAGGTACAAACCACAGTCGTTTAAACTACCCAAAGATTGTGTGAAGCTGATTTAATTTGTCATGTTTTTTTATAGGTGGAACATGTTCTGCCCCTGTTGAAGAGAGGCATTGGAATACATCACGGTGGGCTGCTGCCTATTCTCAAAGAAACTATAGAGATCCTTTTCTCTGAAGGTCTTATCAAGGTAAAAATATGTTTGAAACTATTTCGATTTTTTTTTAATGGTATAACTGTTTGAAACCAGCCAGAGACTGAAACATTCTGCTTTTTATTTACCCTGACAGTCCTTTTTTCATAATTGATAGTGATAATAAATATTGTTTTTTTCTTTAATACTAGGTTACTTATTAAAGGTTTGTTGTTGACAGTGTAAAATGCGCTCCTTTCCTCATTCATGATTTGTTTGTTTTCCTCTTCAGGCCCTGTTTGCCACAGAAACGTTTGCTATGGGCATCAACATGCCTGCTCGAACTGTGTTGTTTACTAGTGCACGGAAATTTGATGGCAAAAATCATCGTTTTGTAAGAACACTCTCTTGTACTATAAATAATGCTTCAATGTCCTCATAGACACGGTTGCATTAGATTGAAGGACCTGTGGCTGCCTTTATCCAGCTTTATCTCAGTTCAAACCACCACCAATCGCACATTTGTACACACAAGGACACAACAGCATCATGCACTGGCTGGAGTTCATGATTCTTGGCAATCCCTTTACCACAATGGAGTTTAAAGCCTAAACGTTAAAATATGTCATCTCCACACGTCTTGTTCAGACACATTTTTGTTGATCTTCTTGTTTGTGTCACTTTGATGTAGTAGTTTGGCAGCATGATGTTTTTGGAGTGAGCTCAGGCCTTTATAAGGTCCTAAAGCTCCACAGCTTAAAACGCCACATAAACAGATTGTTTATAACAGCCGTGCACTGCGTGAAACTGCGACTTAGAAGCCATCCTCAGTTCTTAAAAATCTGGCGGTTTGAACTGAGCCAGAGCTCCTTGCAGGCACTTTTATTTACTCATGCAATCCCTGCAACAAGGCCTGTATGACCAGTGTATAATATACATGTGACACACTTTAGTTCCCATAAAGTTTGCATACACCAACAGGCTGCAGTGAGGCTTTGACACTCTCCTTTTAACACAAAAGCACCCGAGTGCAGAAGTATAGATCCAATTTAGTCTTCCAAGTTCAGTGGAAAAATGCAATCATTATTTAGTTACTTATTTACATTTATGATCAGGGATAAGGATAATATAACCATGGTCAGTTAATGGATTACTTGAAGGCAATGACTGAAAGCTACTTCACCTAACTCAATTTTGTGTTATGATTTAGATTACATCAGGCGAATATATCCAGATGTCCGGCCGTGCGGGAAGAAGAGGAATGGACGACAGAGGAATAGTTATATTCATGGTAGATGAGAAGATGAGTCCAGCTGTGGGCAAGCAACTGCTTAAGGTGCATACTTTTTCCATCAACACCCAGTTATCAGTCATAACAGTACTCCACGAAAACATTTGTGGCAATAAAAGTTGTTTGAAGGGACCATTGAGAAACACTGACGTAAACACCTGAGTTTGTGCTCGAGGCGATTGTGGAACAGCTGAATATCGATTAAACTATGACTAATACCACTTTATGTACTGCTTTTCATGCCGTTTCTCAGGGCTCGGCAGACCCTTTGAACAGTGCCTTCCACCTGACGTATAACATGGTTCTGAACCTGCTGCGTGTCGAGGAGATAAACCCAGAGTACATGTTGGAGAAGTCCTTCTACCAGTTCCAACACTACAGAGCTTTGCCTGGTGTCGTCGAAAGTACGGGCTTTGTTTTGTTCTTGTAGTGTATGGGATACTATGTCGTTGGATAGCAGTTAAAATATATAATTTTTTTGTTTTGTTTATTTTTGCAGAAATGACAAAGCTGGAGGAGCAGTACCATGCCATTGAGATTCCTAATGAAGAGAGTGTTGTTACGTACTTTAAGATCAGACAACAACTGGCCAAACTTGGTAAAGAGATCCAGGAGTTTATCCACAAACCTAAATACTGCCTGCCCTTCTTACAGCCTGGCCGTCTGGTCAAAGTAAGATTGCACCTTTGTGTTTAATGTTACCATTTTATTCTGTTTTAAAAGTTTGTTTGCTTTTCCTGTGTATTTATTCTTGTTTTTTTTACAGGTGAAAAATGAAGTTGCAGATTTTGGTTGGGGAGTTGTTGTCAACTTCTGCAAGAAATCTAACGCAAAGGTGAATGCAGCGCTAGAGATGGGAAATATAATAATAATATGGTGTTTTGAAGATATTACAAATTATTGTAAAGAGCAGACTGAAAATGACAAAACATCTGTTGATTGACATATCATCTGAATATCTTTATTGTGATACTCAAAATATATGTATCAAGATAGTTATTTTTGTCTCTATGCAGCACTCAAATGTTATGCAAACTCCTAAGTGATTCTTCTTTTTTTTAAATACACAATTTCAGTCAAGTGCAGAGTCGGAGCCTTTGTATGTGGTCGAGGTTTTGCTTCACTGTAGTAAAGACAGCGTCAAAGATTCTGCGACGGAGGCGGCTAAACCTGCTGCCCAGGGGGAAACGGGGGAGATGCTGGTGAGCACTTTACAATATATCAACTTTGAGAGAATGGTCTGCAGTGTTGTGACAACACAGTGTTGTTCAGGTGGTGCCAGCGATGCTTCACCTCCTGACGTCTATCAGCTCCGTTCGGCTTTACATCCCGAAAGACTTAAGGCCTTTTGACAACAGGCAACTCATGCTCAAGTCCATCCAGGTATAATGCAGAAGAAGCTTTTACTGTTCATCCACATTTCTCAAATGGCCTTTTAATTTTATTCAATATTTTGTCTTCAGGAGGTCCAAAAGCGCTTCCCAGATGGTGTTCCTCTGCTTGATCCAATAGATGACATGGGCATCAAGGACCCCGCTTTAAAGAAAGTTATTCAAAAAGTGGAGGCTTTTGAGCACCGCATGTACTCCCACCCGCTGCACAGTGACCCCAACCTGGAGTCGGTCTATTCACTGTGTGAGAAAAAGGCTCTGGTGAGACATGTTTTTGTACTAACAGGCCAGGCCACATTCATGAAGCGTTCTTATGAACAAATGTGCACTTAAGGCCTTTTTATGAAGGTTTTTGTAATTCACAACATATGTTCTTTACTGAAAATCCTCAAACAGTCAAAAGCACTAATAAGTGCCAAAGTAAAATATGATTACTCTTATTCTAATTCCTACCTTATTGTTTGTTAGTATAGTATAGGTTTTCAGAGGGCCTGGTCTGTAGCTGAAGCTGTAAAACGTTGATAGTCTGTAGATGCACTCCACTAACAAGTTTAGAGGGTGTGTCTTGACCCATATATACTTGTATGTAAATGAGTGACGTGGCGTGTTGCTGGATGTGGCGTGACTCTCCTTTTAAGAAGTTATTGTTGTCTTATGAGTAGGTCGAAAGTTCTCTCCTCGTCTTAAAGTGGAAGTTATGAACATTTTCTAAGAAAATATTTACGATACCTTTTTAAAGTCATAAAATGTCAGAACGATACCAGGACAAACACAGGAACATGGATTTTATAATCTTTACTTCCTCAGCTCTGTAGAAAAGGTCAGAGTGTAGTTGTTGTTGTATTGAATAGAACTGTTAACCATGTTTAGGACAGAGTGTCTTTTAAATAATAATAGGCCTGTGCAATTCAATTAATACTCCCTTTTAATTATAAAAAATGTGTTAAAAAATATATTGAACAATGATACGTGACTCTTAAACCTGGAGAAAATGATTGTAGACGTGTAAATAATTGATTTAATTATGAACCAAATTATTGTGATAAGTTATGCTATAGTCATGATTCAGCTGCATTTTTACCTTTTATTTTTGGCCTAAATTTTTTTTTTTTTTTAATTATTATATATTTTTTAAATGTGTAGAAAAAGCAAGTGTCTAAAAAGACACATTCCTGCAATCCGTACAATCAGAGACAGACCAGAGAGCAACTTAAAATTACATTTGGCGAACAATTAAAGCTAAAGCTTGCTTCAAGTTTTACCAACACTGTTTTGTTATTAGATTGCAGGAGATGTTCGTACAGCCAAGCGAGAGTTGAAAAAGGCCCGGACCGTTCTGCAGATGGACCAGCTCAAGTGCAGGAAGAGGGTTCTGAGGCGACTTGGTTTTGCCAGTCCTTCTGATGTCATAGAGATGAAGGGAAGGGTGGCCTGTGAAATTAGCAGGTCTGTGGAATCACTTTTAATGTCACACTTTAATAAATCTTTTCGCCATTTTAAATATATTCTCTGTATGTTTGCAGTGCCGATGAACTCCTTTTGACGGAGATGGTGTTTAACGGACTTTTCAATGATTTAACGGTGGAACAAGCCACTGCTCTGTTGTCCTGCTTTGTATTCCAAGAAAATGTAAGAAAAAAACACAAACTAAAATATGTACAAGTTTTACTGTCATCGTTCAAATGTCAGATTGATTTTGAGCTAATCATTAGATGGACATGTGACTCAAATGCACATTTTAATCCAGACTGCTCTGTATGTGCTACAGTATTTGTCTGGCACGTGCACGTATATCTGCTTAAACATTAGCTCAAAAACCCAGCTGAACTTATTATTTTTCACATCTTCTGCAAGTGGAATGTATTTGACATGATTGAATGTTTTTATTATGATGTAGGCCAGTGAGATGCCAAAACTAACAGAACAGCTGGCTGCCCCTCTGAGACAAATGCAGGTATGATGTCGGGCCACATTTCTCCCAATGGTAAAAATGTTGTTAATTGTATTATTTGTCCCCACAGGAGTGTGCAAAACGTATAGCTAAGGTGTCGGCTGATGCTAAGCTAGATGTGGATGAGGAGACCTACATGAACCAGTTCAAACCGCACCTGATGGATGTGGTGTACGCTTGGGCCAACGGAGCGACGTTTGCTCAGATCTGCAAGATGACTGATGTCTTTGAGGGTAAATATAAACCGCCAAAGCCAAACCAGATTGAATGTCAGTGGCCTTATGTTGAGCTGTGTGTTTTAGGGAGCATCATCCGCTGCATGCGGCGTTTGGAGGAGGTACTGAGGCAAATGTGCTCTGCTGCAAAAGCCATCGGCAACACAGAACTGGAAAACAAATTTGCTGAAGGTCGGAACATAAGTTGTCACCAAGCATAACTATGAAAGAAATCCCAACATCCCTGTTTGAATTGTCCGTTTTTTGTTTTCTCCAGGGATAACAAAGATCAAGAGAGACATCGTCTTTGCGGCTAGTCTTTATCTATAATTGGGCCGAGTGAAACTCCCGCTTCTCCTGAAAGTTTTTTTTCTCTCCTTAAAATATTGGCCACCTATTTGAGTTCTCCATGGTTCTGGCTGTACTGAATAATTCAATATGGTGGCATTTTCTGTTTTAATATCTTCTGAGCAATACATATTTGCATCAGCTCAGTCAAATACTTCGTTCACAATTTTCTTTTTCATTTTATTAAATACAAAGTGTATAGTAACAGTCAGCATTTCCATGTTTGTTCATGTCAAAACATTTGATGGCTTTATTTTTAAATTACACTTTTGTACATATTTAACAAGGTCTGTGTGGTAACATGTCCACATACAGACGGCATGTTGACATTCTTGTTTTAATAAACAAACACCTGAAGTTTGATTGCAGTTTACATTCAGTAAAAGCAAGAGGCCTCATATTAAGGAAATGTGCCGAAATTGTAGTTTTTGGTGAGTTGAGCTGATTGACACAAAGAGGCTTATATACAGTGAGGAAACGTATTTGAAAACCCTGTGATTTTCACGTTTTCCACTTAGAAATTTAGGGAGAGGGATCTGAAATTTTCATTGTAGGTGCATTTCCACTGTGAATCATACCTGATTACCGGAATTGTCTTTTTTTGATAGTCTCTGGAATACTTTTTTTGCCTGACCAGCCAAGACCACACGCTTTGAAAATAATTTACTGTTACGTTAGACATTCTGCAGCAGTCTATCGTTTTGTAGTCACCAATATGTTTCGGGGGGAAAAATACAGACAACCGTCGTCTCTTTGGTCTGAGGGAAGAACAACACCACTGACCATTTATTGCGAATGCTCATTACAACACAACAACACATTCACTGATCACGCAGGTAACACATGGCTTTGCTCCATCTGCAAATATGCTCAACACTCCCACTCAAAGACATGTGTATAGTTCTCATATAGTAAACAAAAATATATAACCCCAAAATAAAACATTTGGCATACTGGCAAAGTTCTAAACACTTCAAAACAACTTTAAAATAAAACATTTGGTATATTAGCAATGTTCAACATTACTTCCCAAACAAATATCCCTTAAAACTCTCAAACTTAGCTTTTGTCAAAGGCTTGGTAAGGACATCAGCTACCATGTTTGCAGTAGGGCAATATTCTATACATATTTTACCTTCTGTGTGTGCAGACCGTACAAAATGGTACTTTATATATATATATATGTCTATATGTTTGCTTCTCTGTCTGCAAACTGGGTTCTTTGATAAAGCTATCGCCCCCTGGTTGTCCTCAAATATCTTGACTGGTGTATGCTGGTTACAACTATCTATTCCTCCAAGTAGTTGTACAAGATACATACTTTCTTGAGTAGTGGCTGCTAGCGCCATATACTCAGCTTCGCATGTGGATAATGCCACCGTTTGCTGTTTTCTGCTCTTCCATGATATAACTGGACCATTCTCAGTTAAGCTGAAACAGTATCCAGTTGTGCTCCTCCTGTCATCCATATCGGCTTCCCAATCAGCATCACTATATCCCTCCAGCTGTAATGGGCTTTCCTCACATTTCTGGTAGTGTAGTTCTTGATCCATAGTACCCTTTAAGTACCTCAGTATGTGTTTCGCTGTAGCCCAATGCTGTTGCTATGGTTCTGCTAGGTATTGAGATAGTTTACTTCTCTATGTGTCTCTTTTGGGTCATTTTGATTTCTCCATCACTCTGTCTGAAATCTATACCCAGGAAGTATTTAAGTGGACCCATATCCTTCATCTTAAATCTTCTCTTCAACATTTCCTTCACATCACTGAGTAAGGTGTTGTTACTCGCTGCTATGATTAAATCATCCACCCATACTAACAAAATCACTTTCTCATTCTCAGATTTTCTGCTGTAGACACAATGATCAGCATAATTTTGTACAAAACCGTTCTCTGTAAGGTGATCATGTAGTAACATATTCCAGTTACGCCCGGACTGTTTTAAACCATACAATGACTTGTTGAGTTTACACACTAAGTGTTCCCCTGTCTTTGATTTGATTTCAAAACCTTCCGGCTGTTCCATATATACCTCATAGTCCATTGGAGCATGGAGGTAAGCAGTCTTCACATCCATTTGGTGTAAAATAAGATCCTCCTGTACAGCCACCTGCATTAATGCTCGTACAGAGGTCATGTTGGCTGTTGGTGAAAAAGTCTCTTTATAGTCAATTCCTTCCACCTGACCATAGCCTTTTGCAACATATCTGGCTTTACAAGTCTCAAATCCATCTGGGCTCTCTTTCACTGCATATACCTGTCATGGAATTAGACATACACCGATGCTATTCCGTAACACATAGAGAACACAATTCAACCTAGAATATGAAACGACACAGAAACATCAGACATTTGTGTGGCATGCATGGGAGAAAACGCGGGGACTGTGTCAGCCAGGCCGTTGTAAGGAGCCTGGCTGACCCTCCTGCGTCTCACCCCCGCGTCTCACACCGTTTTTTCCCATGCTGGTTGGTTTTATTAGATATTCTGGAATAGGCGGGTCACATTTCTCATTGGTCAGCCTCACATCAAGGCACTTGGTATTTTTCCGTAGAGATAAAGCCTGCAAGGGGGGGTGCAACTCCCCCCCCTCTGGGGCAACATCCTTTGGCCCATCTTTACGACCCCTTCACAAACAAATGCTGTCACACACCCGTTCTTCTCTTAGACTAATGATGCAGATAAAATATCACTATTATGCAGATAAAATACATCACAGAAATATAATCATATATTCACATTTTATCACATTTCCCTCCTGTTTATCAAAGCATTAGTCTACTGTATCATATGCCAAACACATTATTCTTTTCAGTTTTCAACATGTCTTTCATATTGTTGTTAAAATGACACTTTTACACTCAAAAAGTTATGCACATTTTTCAACATTGAACACACTCCTTTTCTCTCGGCCCACAACATTTCTACAGCATTACTGTCCTAAATTTTGAGTCAGATTGGTTAATCTCTGTAATTTGACAAACAGACCATTTATCTTGTCTATAATTTTGTGCGGTGTGATGGGAAATATAGAAGTACAAGCGGAAAGCCCTTAAACCCGCTGCTCTCTGGTCAGTCACTTTGACTCGTCAGGGACCTCTCTGGACACCCCAATAACATCAAATACGTTGTATCAGGTGCTACTGGAACCAGACTGTCCACTAACCTCTCGACCTTGACCCTGCGGTATGGTTCTGGGTGATGCTGGTCACAAAAGAGATACATAGGCACAACGTCCCACAAGTGTCCCCACATCACCATACGTCCTCTCTTGGTTCCTTAAGAGACCTCCTCCCGCTATCTGCACAGTTAGGTTACACATATGAACTGGTACATTTCCCATCTCAATTCATAATCTCATTAACATTACATGTAGTTATGTTGTAGCAGATAAAAAAGATAGTTAGTGTAAACAACTGTGGCTGTATAATATGCCATTGTGTTTCTTCAGCCTCTGTCATGTCAATTGTACATTATACATTATACATTTCATAACCTTCCTTCAAGTTGATCACTTATTTTCTTCCCTCTATATTCCATTAACCGGTATACACCGTTGTGTATGTTGATCGATTGTCCCGATTGTCCCGATTGTCCCGATTGTCCGGTGCATAATACAGGTGTTCAGCACCCATATTATTGTCATCACTTGTGATGATGATAACTGTTGATTCTTTTTCCACAGAGTATGGTACTCTGCGCACCGTAGCCTCTGGCTCTCGTCCATTGTAGCAGAGTATCGTACTCTACCGTAGACTCTGGACAAAACTCATACAAACGAAGTCCTGCGTCTGCGATGTTATGGATCTGCCGCTGTGTTGTCCAGACATTTCTCTCACTTTCCCATGAGAGCACCCATGTTCTCGTCCTCCCCTGGTCGGTGTGAGGACGACACGATGTGGCTCCGTCCACTGGCTGTCCACTTGGCTCCGTCTCTGTAAACACCACATCTCCAACACGTTCTGCTGTGGTGATAAACAAAGTCTTTTCGACAATTCAGTGTATTTCAAACAGTTTTCTTGTTTACAATTTTTTTTTTAGTAATTATTGATTCGGAATATTTGTTTACACGTAAATCCCTCCTTTTTGAGATATGGAATTCCCATTTCTCAAACTACTACATTTAAACAAAATTCAATAATCCAGATAGTTTACAACGATGTAATCAAGGAAGAGATGGAATTGCGTCTGTCACTCCACTCCGCAATGTCACCTCTTGACCTTTCACAGTTCAGCGGTCACATCCCTGGCTGAGCCCCCCTTCCACGGCGCTGGGCCCCCCCTGTGTGTCTGTAATCCGTCTATGTGTCTGTTATCCGACACTGCCCTAACCTATCTGTTTTACCACCATTTGTTTCAAACTCCCAATGTTTCAAACTCTAAATGTTTCAAACTCTAAAAGTTTCAAACTCTAAATGTCTCAAACTCTAAATGTTTGGTCTCCACGTGTGCGCGCGTATGTGTGTGTGTGTGTGTGTGCAATACAAATACATCAAACAATAATAATTGTCTCAATAATTCCCCCGTTGAGCTGGCCATAAGGGTCAGTTCACAACTTAGAATTCTTCACATAATTAATAATTTCACATCTCCTCTGTGCGTGTGGCCTGCATAAAGTCACACATCTAATGTAATATGTGCTAATCTTCTATATGTGCTTCAGGTGAGTTTCAAACTCAATCTCTCACACCTGCTCATGTGGTCCTTTACAAACATTGTGTATTAGTTTGTTCTAGCAAGTCTATATGTGTATAACTATCAAAATGATCCTAAACCTTCCCCTTGTACATAAGGCACATCATTTTATCAGTCTAACCATCTCTTGGCTCCGACCTGAGTCCTATAATGTTTAAGTCCTGTTATCACTGGTTTTCATAACTTCTATAACGTCTAAATTTAGATGATATTGTCTTATTTAAATCTATTCAATTCTTGATTGAATCTCCACAATCCTTCAGGTATTTACTTTAGAATGTCAAATTCTTTCCCTGTTAATTTTAACTTTTCCTATTACTCATCACGTCAACCCCCCTGAGGTGGTGTTGCTCTTAATTGTCACTGTGATACGTAAAGATAACGACATCTGCTCCATCCTGAGTCCTCCAGATTCTTTGCCAGTCAATAGCCCCTTATCTCTGACTATCTTTATGACTTGGTGTCCTGTTGTCTTTAGTTAATAAACACATGTATGTCCCATGTCCCCCCACTTCTGCGTCAATTGCCCTAGTTAATGACCCATTCATGTCTTTCCTGGGAGGGCATTGGATGTCACTATTTAACTTATTCCCTCACTTATGTCTACATGCAATACGAGGTTTCCTCATGATAATACAAATAAATAAGTTACTGATATAACTTTTACTATCACTTTACTTACTACTCATTCTACTCCTATGTCCAAAAACATCAGTAGTCACCCATTTACCCATATTATCACTTCCAGGCCTGTGCCTGTATTTGATCCTAAATTTAAAACCACTTCTGTCTTTTCGTCCTGTACTTTCATCTAGTCATGCATTATGGTTACATAATAAGTCCAAAAGATAATTTTGTCAAGTCCAAAAATAAAACAAAACAAAACGTAGCTTTGTTCTGTGCACTCAAAAAACACGATACCGTAAAAACACAACTTTTGTCTTCTATGTCGGGGACAGGAAGTGTCCTGTCTGTGATCACATTCCCCAAAATATTGGCCATCTATAAAAATCTGAATTCATCTTCATCTCTTATCAAGTTTAATAAAATCTTTATAATTGACTGTTGTCAATCAAACAAAACCCTTAAATTTGTTCAAATACTAAAATTTAAAACCAACTGGGTTTAGTTCCTAACCTTACTTCAGAGCGTCCTCTGAACTGCTTTCTCCCCATTCTCCTGCCTTGTTGACCCCCCTTATCTCCCCCTCTCTGCCACGTCATCTGAGCATACTGGAAGTCTCCCTCCAAAATCCTCTTATGACTTTTCCTTTGTCTTTTTACAGTTTGGGGTGATAATTTTGGCATTATGTGGTCTCGGTCGTCTGAGAGAAATGCTACTTGCTTTACAGTCACGGTTAATGTCAAGCTTCTAGAGAAATTCCTTATTAGATTCCTCCGGACATAAACGTGGTGTTTAAGATTCACCCGTGACTGCAAATTTTAGATCTCTCAGAATAACGCCTTGTGACCCTTGTATGATTAATTGTGATTCACACTTGTTAGTTAATCACTATTAATCCTCATTCACACATTCATACTTCTCTCTTACTTAACTCGCTCGTGCACAGCGCTTACATTCACACATATTTCCTCAGTAATATGAAACTGGGTATTTCCTCAGTAATACCTAACTGCGCATAAAAGCATACAATATTTTTCCAGTAAATATCAAACTAATGCATAAAAACGTTTTATGGCTAACTCTTTTTCACACACAAAATTTTGTCTGACCTTCTTCGTCGCCTGTGTTCTCCTGCTGCTTCGAAACGACGCGCTCTCCTCGCGGAGACTGAGGTGCGATGGGCGGCCACGGGAAAAGTGGTCTTCTTTCAGCTGTGCACAGACTTCACCGATTCACCCGTCAATCTCCGCGAAGGGGCTGCTTGTCATCCGGCTCGAAGGACCAGAAAATGTCATGGAATTAGACATACACCGATGCTATTCCTTAACACATAGAGAACACAATTCAACCTAGAATATGAAACGACACAGAAACATCAGACATTTGTGTGGCATGCATGGGAGAAAACGCGGGGACTGTGTCAGCCAGGCCGTTGTAAGGAGCCTGGCTGACCCTCCTGCGTCTCACCCCCGCGTCTCACACCGTTTTTTCCCATGCTGGTTGGTTTTATTAGATATTCTGGAATAGGCGGGTCACATTTCTCATTGGTCAGCCTCACATCAAGGCACTTGGTATTTTTCCGTAGAGATAAAGCCTGCAAGGGGGGGGTGCAACTCCCCCCCCTCTGGGGCAACATCCTTTGGCCCATCTTTACGACCCCTTCACAAACAAATGCTGTCACACACCCGTTCTTCTCTTAGACTAATGATGCAGATAAAATATCACTATTATGCAGATAAAATACATCACAGAAATATAATCATATATTCACATTTTATCACAATACCCAGCGACCTCCCACTGCTTGCTTGCCTCTTGGCAGTGGGGTCAGAGTGAAAGTTTCATTCTCTGTCAAAGAGTTCATCTCCTCTTTCATCGCATCAGCCCACATTTTTGACTTTTTAGAGTCCATTGCCTCTCTTAGTGTTTTAGGAACATCATAAGCTACTCTGTAGAAATAATCTACATTCTCACTTTCGTCATTGTTACACTCAACTTTACACTGGTACTCCTTAAAGTATTCTGGAGCCTTTCTCTGTCTTGTAGGGTATCTCCTTTCTCCCTCTTCTTTCTGAGTACTGTCTTTCTGGGTCGGACCTGTCTCAGCAGCCTCTTCAATACTGGACTCTTTACTCTCTTCAGGCTGTCTCTGTCTCTGACCCTGGTTGACTCTCTTCTGAGGTGTATTTACATAACTCTCAATGTCTTCCCCCATGTCACAATCTGTCTGGGTCTGGCTATCTGTGCCACCTTTGGTGATACATTTTACCAGCCTATGTTTTAGGACTTTTCCTGTCTCAGGATAAAACACATTATATGCTGGACTATATTTGTCATAGCCTACAAGGATCCCCTTGCTGCATCTGGAGTCTAGCTTTTTCTTATCCTGCTTGTAAACATAGCATTCAGAGCCAAATATCTGCATGTTGAATAGGTTAGGTGTTTTTCCTGTAAAAATACGGTAAGGTGTCTGCTCTAGCCGCTTACTGTAGCACCTGTTGCGGATTTGGACTGCTGTTTGTACAGCATATG
Organism: Eucyclogobius newberryi; assembly: GCF_026437365.1. Taxonomy (NCBI): domain Eukaryota; kingdom Metazoa; phylum Chordata; class Actinopteri; order Gobiiformes; family Gobiidae; genus Eucyclogobius; species Eucyclogobius newberryi. The sequence goes on from NW_027315834.1 coordinate 24,123,952, forward strand.
TCCATAATTGCTTTGGGAGGTTACTCTCCAATAGCATGCATCGTGACATCTCAAATAAGGTTCTCCACCCTCTTTCGGCAGTCCTATTCTGATGAGGTGAGTAGGGTGCACTCTTCTCGTGCCTTATACCATTACTCCTAAGTAGACATTGAAACTCTTGTCCGGTAAACTCTGTGCCGTTATCTGACCTTATGCACTTTACCTTTCCATATGGGGCTACATCCACAATGATTTTTTCTGTAGCTTTTGTCATGTCACTTTTTGTTTTAATAAAGTATGGAAATATCATCCCACTGCAATCATCAGTAAATGCTATTGCATATCTGTATCCATCTTTATCTGCTGGTTCTATAGGACCGCATAGGTCTGTGTGTACAAGCTCTAACACAGCTGTGGCTTTAGAGTCTGCCTGTCGGTTTCTGCTTTGTGTGAATTTGCCCTGTGTGCATATTTCACATTTTTGGTTGGATTTGTCATGTTTCCCTTTTATAGACATTCCTTCAACCACCTTTTCTAATTTTGCAACATCATCAAAATTGCAATGACCAAGTATCCTATGCCACGTTTGAATGTCATGACACCCATATACTTCATCAACATTTTCATCTTCTACTGTGCTAAGGTAATACAGCCTACCATACACGTCCATTTTGAATTTGGTACCATCCTTGTGGACCAGCCAGTCATTACCGTCCTTAAAGCGGACCTCAGCTCCGTTGGCCGTCGCTGCTTTAACTGAAAAGATGTCCTGTGGAAACGATGGGATGTAGAGTGCCTGTTTGAGAATCGTCTTCACTCTTCGTCCCTCGCTGTCCAACAAGTAGATTTCAGCATCTCCCTTCATTTTCGCCATCCCGCTCACCTTGGATCCGTCGGCAAGCTCGATCATGTGGTCCTCAGGTCTGAAGCTCTTGTCAACTGTTTTGAACTTTGTGGCGTTGTTGATCATGTGTGTTGTGGCGCCCCAGTCGACCATGAGACCTTGTTTCCTCTTTGTGTAGGGCAGTCACTCATCTTGAAGAAACAAAAAGATGTTGGCTCTGCCTCCGTCTCTCCATCAACTTTCTTCACATAATCACGGCCTCGTCCTCGATATTGTCCCCTTCCGCGCTGTGTTGTGTCCCATTTTCGTTCCTCTTTTCTCAACTGGTATCCGTCCGGACATGTCCTGGCCATGTGTCCCTTTTTCCCGCACGTGTAACATTCAACATCAGCCAGGACCATTCTCTTTCCTCTTCCTCTTCCTCGTGACCTTGTTGCCCAACTAGTCTTCATCACATTGTCTTCATCAGCAGTCACGTCACTCTTCCCATATTTTTCAGTACTCTCATAACTTCGCAGTTTCGTTTTAAACTCGCTGAACGTCACAGTGTCATTTGTCTGGGTGATGAATGGCTTGTATGAATCAGGTAGCCCTTTAACTACCATCGCTATCTGAAGCCCATCACTAATGTGCTCTTCTGCTCTTCTCAATGACGTGAATATAGTCTCTGCTCGAATAATATAGTCAGTTACCGTTTCATTGCTGGTCTTATGAAGCGAGGAAAGTTCACAATATAAACTCACAACGCGAGGTTTGTCCTTTCCAGCGTAGTGTTCGCGGAGAATATTCAGCGCCTTTCTTCCGTCTCTTTTCGTGTCTCTCATTACCAATGACAAGCTCTTGTTGTCCAGACATTGCACTAGCTCTGCATACGCCTCGCCATTCTTCGTCTCATCTTCCGCCCAAGCATCTTCGTCCTCCTCATCTATCTCCGGGTCTTTCGAGATAACTCCTCTGAGGCCGCGTAACTCCATATGCGCGAGGAACCTCGTTTCCCACACCTCGTAACTTTTCTCTTCACCGTCTCGACTTTTGAACCACTTTTGGCCTACTTGACTGGGCCCATAACCTGTTACGTTAGACATTCTGCAGCAGTCTATTGTTTTGTAGTCACCAATATGGTTCGGGGGAAAAAATACAGACAACCGTCGTCTCTTTGGTCTGAGGGAAAAACAACACCACTGACCATTTATTGCGCATGCTCATTACAACACAACAACACATTCACTGATCACGCAGGTAACACATGGCTTTGCTCCATCTGCAAATATGCTCAACATTTACAAAAACATTACGAACAGAATGTAGGAGGGACTGGCTGGTCAGGCAACTTATTTTCCTCACTGTATATGAATATATAAATAAAACCTGAATTTAAGGCAAAGTTCATATGTTGAGAGTAAATAATGAGCTTAAGGACTGTGGCCATAAAATAAACATAAAAAACAAACCCAAGGCCATAATTGCACTCAGGGCTTGATATCAACAGTGGCCAACAAACAAAGGATAAATACGTTTTAATTTTTACTGTCACAATGAGATACAGCATTGCACACATTGCTACGTTAGTGTAGCTGAAGCATCATCGGAAGAAAAAAATTAAGTGAAATATAATAAATACATTAAAAACATTCAATAGAGGCATTAAATAGTTAAAACTCTTCCAAGAGGTTAGTTGCATTTGAAAAGTGAGAATAAAAGCTAACATCAAGCCCTAGTGCTTACATTTATATACTCTTATTATATACTCTTCTCTTCGCAGTGGTTTTACCCTTCAGTGCATTCATGCATAAATAATTGCAGCAGTTGTGTATATAACGGAGAGTAGTTTCCAACATCACACTTATGTCCCTGCAGAAATATTCCTTCTCAAATGTTGGCGTCTCTAAATCTCACCGGACAGTCCAGTATAAATATCACTAGATTTAGAGACGTTGGATCAAATGCAAAGAGACACTATCACAAGATTGAAGACAGGCAGCAGGCGTGTGTTGGGTGTGCGCTTGGAGGCATATCATCATCATTACCATCATCATCATCAGCATCGTCATTATCATCATTACCATCGTTGTCATTGCCATCTTAGTTTGGACTTTCCAAGTGATTTCCATTGGTTTGAAGGGTTGTGTGTGGGATGTCTTTGTTTATGTTAATATTTTCTGCAGCAGGCTTAAAGAAGTCTGAGACAAAAAAGACCTGCAACATAAAATTCCAAATGTAAGTGTTCACACATCTGGTGGTTACCGTCGGCGAGGAAAACAGCAGATTTCTCTCACCACTAGGATTGCCATGAGCGCCCCCTGTAGGAGACCTGTCAGCACATCACTCCAGTGGTGTTTATAATCTGAGACTCTGGACAGTCCAGTATAAACAGACGCTGCAATGAGGAAAAACTGAAGCACAGGTCGGAGAAGTCGCGCCCACTTAAACTTGAGTCGAGCCTGCAGATAAAGCTGTAACAAAACACACAAATACCCGTTTTGGCTCCATTTTAGTGTCACAAAACAAAAATGTCAAATTTGATTTTGATACTAAGGAACAGATAATGATTTAAACTCCACTATCATAATTAAAAGCCCTATTTTTTTTTACAATATACATTGCAACACAAAATCAAAGTACCTTTTATGTTACAACGTGATTATATACTAGTTTAGATAAGGGAGTGTCTACAGAGCCGAAACTGCTAGGCTATTTCGTGCCGCGGCTCCTGAAACTGCTGGGCTATTTGACCGCGCCGCAGCTCTGTAGCCACGCCCTTTAGATAAAGCTCAAGATCATTCTAAAACTGTTGAGGAAGTGTCACATTTTGTCCTGTCTGTGATTTTATTTAATATTAATACTTGCTCAAATAAGTATCTAGTGTCAACACTTGTCTTAGTATCGATTGATATGTTGCTTCAATCTGTAACATTCCCAAGTGCCTAAAAGACTGCGGTCACTCCTATAAAGAAAAGTATCCTTGATGTCACAGTGCTGAATAATTACAGGCTCATCTCAAACCTGCCATTTTTGAAAGGGAAAGTCCTTGAGAAAGTTGTTTACCAACAGCTTAATAATTATCTTCTAATGTATGACTTCCGATCACATTACAGTACCGAGACTGTTGTGTGTAAAAGTAACAGACGACATCTGCCTGAACACTGACGCGAGTGCTGTTTTTGACACTGTGGATCATGGGATCCTTTTACAGGGACTGAAGGACTGAGTGGGCATCACTCGCCCTGGATTGGTTCAGGTCCTATCTGGAAGACAGGGAGTACTTAGTTGAGATCAGTAACTGTGTCCACATGGCCTTAAAATGTGGGGTGCCTCAAGGGTCAATCCTGGGACTCTTTTATTCAACCTCTACATGCTGCAATTAGGTCAGTCGATAGAGGTGTCCTACCACAATTACGCAGATGACACAATGAGATCTATGTTTCACTGTCGGCAGGTAAATATGTAGATTCACTGCATCCAACAGATCAATGAGTGGATGCAAAACAACTTTCTCCATCTGAACTCAGACAAGACTGAAATCATCATCTTTGGTCCACAGAAACAAAAAGAAAGTGTTTGCGGTCATCTCCAGAGTCTCGCTCTAAAACCTACAAATCAAGTGAGAAATTTAGGAGGAAAAATTTACTCTGACTTGAACTTCAGCTGCTTTTTAGCATCAAAAAAACATTGCCAAAATCAAAAATACGCATGATCTAAACCAGACTTGGAGAGACTCAATCATGCGTTTGTCTCCAGTAGACTAGACTACTGTAACGGCCTGCTCACTGGCCTCTCCAAACGAGCTGTAAAACAGCTGCAGTACATCCAGAACGCTGCTGCTCGGGTCCTGACTAGAACCAGGAAGTATGATCACATTAGTCCTGTTCTCAGGTCTCTGCACTGGCTCCTGTGGCTCAGAGAAGATACTTTAAAGCAGCTCTGCTTGTGTACAAGTCTCTCCATGGCCTAGCACTAAAATACATCTCAGACATGCAGGGCCGGCCCCAGCACATTTGGTACCCTAGACAAGCTACTCCCCTGGCCGAGACGAGAGTACTTAGGGACCGTCATCCAATGGCAAAATGAAAAATAGAATGGAACGTCAAATAGAGCGGTAAATTTGAATAACACATAAAATACACCATGATGGACGCCACAGCAACCTTTATTTTTCCATAAGAAGCTTAATACATATTTTTTGTTTGAAAAATGACAATTAATATGTAAATGAGACTCCTGCTAATAGTCTGATGATGATATGGAAGAAAGTTGTAAATAAGGCCACTCTGTGCTGATTAATTTGTTCAACAACTAATTTTATTTGCAAGTTTTCTTTTTTTATGTTTAAAAGTTAATTTGTTAAGAGGTTTTTTTTTTTAAATAGAATGTTTACAAATGCATTTTAAATAAATAATCGTGTTATATCAATGGAAAATATTGATTGTTAGTCACTTTCGTGTTTTACTATGCAATTATGAAATTACTATACAAATTTGGAAAAATTAACGAATTGTTTAGCAGCACCGCTATACAAGTGAAAATCCTTAATCTGAGCCCTGGTTATGTTTAAAGGCGGTATGGACGATTTTTCGGCGATTTGAGAACGCAGGCGGAATATACAACACACACGTGCGTTTGTTTATTAGCGCAACGGAGCGCATCGCATCACTCGTCTCCCGTAGATTTCTGTCCACTTCTGCGTCAGCTCGAACTGTCTTTCTCCGTCTTCATTTTGCCCCGTACACTGAGGGAACTATATTATGATAGATTCATGCGCTTAGGCACGCGGAAACGTGGGGACGAGCCTGACGCGGCTGCAGGTGAGCGGTAGGTGCGTTTTATGATTGATACGTGGCAGGACAAATGATTTATCCACGCCACAAGGAAATCTGATAAAAAAAATTGCTGAAAAAAATCGTCCATACCACCTTTAACTGTGCGTTTGATTGAAGGATTTCAAGGAGCTGCAATTTACTTTTAAAAAACATTTTAACGTAACTATTTATGCTTTTATTTTTGTCTTGTGATTTACATTGTATGGTGATGTTTTTTCATGATTGTAAAACATTTTGAGTTACATTTGTATAACCTGTGCTCTACAAATACATTTTAATTAATTCATTCCAGTAACAAAATACTCTTTCTCAAACACAATTGTTAAAATCTGGATAGACTAGATCAAATACTTACAGCCAGGAACAACATGCAGTACATGGAAAAAGAGGAGTGGCCGGAGTAAAACGATAACCTGCAACATAAAATATAAAATGTCATTAGTCATGTGGCTCATTTAAAGGGAAAAAAGACACATCGAGGAGTTCCAGGATGTACAAAATATAAGATCTTTATTTGCCCAAGTAACTTCCCCTGTTAAGCCTTCTGTGAGACTGTGACGTTTGTATGAAGCAAGTAAACTATCATAACCTCTATAACTATTCTGATGCGTTTATTATTAACTACATTATTTAAGTTGCCATGTTTGGAGCTAGCCACAGCGTAAGTCAGTCTGAGCTGTTGTTCTCCAGGAAATTTAATCTTAGCTAATCAGAGCTCATATTACAGTAAGCTGATCCAGAGCAGGCAACACAGGCCTGCTCTCTCCTGCTGCAATCTGTTCCAAATGCATTGTAGAAACAAAGGGCCAACTTTAAAGGTAAATGGTGAGTATTGATGGGATTCAGGAAATGGGAGCGCGGCCCACACCCAGTAGCTCATGGAAAGATGATACAATTGTGTGTGACAGACGAACCCTTTCACTAAGCAAATAGACAGAATATAAAGTAATTCATTGCCCACATGTTACGCACATTTACTACAGATCACACACACAGCTGAAGACTCCATGTGGATGTGTGCGTCTATAATTACTGCTTCTGTTCTGATTGGGCTTGCCTGCTTCATAATTCCCGGCCCTCCCACTTGGCTTCCTTCTGCCATGAGCAGATAAGAGGCAGAGGTTTTAATCAAAACAAGCTTTGCATTCCACAGATAATGCGTCCAGGACCAGGACACGCATCAGGCAGATCTGGTGTGTTATTCTCATGTACGACTTCACATATTTATGAACGTTATGTTAATTATGATATTAATATGTTATAACCATGTAGAAGAAGCAAGTCCTAACAAAGGTTCAAAAGGCACTGCTCAGGATGCAGAATACACACTTCACAAAGAGTCTGCTCACCACTCCCCCTGTGAGCCAAACTCAAACAGAACTGTGCAATCATACAATTCATGATATTTCCATGACGCATGTGAAACAAAGAAGCTCATCCGTCATCTGTCATTTACAACAAAACTAAACTTCTCTCACTTCAGATAATCAGCATTTTGTGCGTAGCTCATTGAGTCATAAATACGCAATGTTTTTCAGACTGTTATATTTATTTCCTTTCTTATTTCCTCCTAAAAAGCCATGGTTGTTAATATGGACAGACAATGAGACCCTGACTGGCAAATCCAGCTGAACTCAGAGATGAAACCTGTGGCCAGACTGACCTTTCCAGACAGAAACTGAAAATATGATGAAAAAATGTGGTTCTAACTGTACAGCTTGTGGTATTAAGTGAAGTTCTCACCTGCCCTCTTGGACCCTATGTGGGTCTCCGGTGCAGGTGTAGTCGTTGATGTAAGCCCCTGTGGTGCAGTCGATGAGGCTCCAGTCTGGTTTGCAGATATCCAGAAAGTGTGGCCGGAGCCGACCAATGGAGTACTTGGCAATATCTGTCAGTGACTGGCTCATAGCAGCACCAAAAATGAAGGTCCCGACTGCTTTGTAAATAGAGGCAAGATAGCTACCAAAGGAGGATTTGGATTGGAGTCTCTTAAAATAAACTAAAAGGAGCTCCCCAATGACCATCTGTAACAGGGAGAAAAAAACTGATAAAATTGTACTTTATTTCAATGTTTTAGACAGACACTTTCATGCATACCGTCAGTTTAGCACTGCTCGACATTACTGGAAAAAATCCACATTCAAAACATAATATATAATCGTATCAATTATGCATGTGCTTTAGTTCCTAGTTTTATACTTCTATATTTATACATCTAGGCCCTCAATCAGTTTTTCACAGTCGCCTTCAGAGGCAACTGTTATTGTGATTTTGGGCGTTACAAAAATAAATTGAATTAAATTGAATTGATAAAACTGCACAGAAAAGCTATTTGACATTTCATTCCACATCTGAAGCCATCTGAACATTTTATAGTAGCCAAGTTGATATTGCCATTTTTGCTGTGAGTTTCTTTAAATTATTTTTATGTGTGTTACAAGGACAACTATTGATTTGCAGTAGACAAAGCCGAGGCACTTACAGTGATAATTAGCACAGGAATCATAATTGCCCCTAATAACTGATGGGAAATGGTGTCCTCTTTATAGGGAAACTTGATTGATTCGTCATTACAGAAAAAGCCTCGTCGAAAAGGCTGTCCAAAATTGAGTATTGCAAATGGAAGTCCAGCTAGCAGACAAGCAATAGGAGACAAAAAGCACAAGAAAGGTTACATGAATATTTATCTTCAATCATCTCTGCCATGCAAAGGTCAGTCAAATGTTCGAACATCACACTGGCGGATCCTTAGAAGGTAGAAGCAGGTCAATATTAGTTGATGGTAAATCAGGAACATGCATTTTATGGCAAAAGAGAAATCAGTGGTGTTAATCATTAAAGAAAGTAAAAACCGCATTATAAAACCAGCAGATTCCCCATCTCCATTTGTGTGACACACGACACACAGAGCTCAAGCATAACACACCTTTAGGCAGCGACAGCCCGATACCTGCTTCACACCCACAGCAGTTGAAGAAAAGTTCATAAATGTACTTATGGTAGCGAAATAGAGAATTTTCAACAATTAATATTACAGGCAGTTCCACTTATTTACACTGATTGTTCAAATACTTGTAAAACAATCTGTTCTTGTTGTATTATCAATGAAGCTAAAGAAGGAGGCTACAACTTATTCTAACGATTGCAAGGATTTACAATTAAATGTGAAAAATCCCTGATGCAATATTTTCCAGTAATGTCAAGTCTAAAAATGATGTTAAACAGTTAATGAAATGATAATACACTGTGGCCAGTGCATGATGTTTATGAGGTGTGTATGTGTTTCTATGTGTTGCTTTTAGAAAGCCCAACTTACAGAGCTAATGGGCAGAGTGAAGCCCACAGAGTAGAGCACTGTGGAGGTGACAGTGCTGTCGTGAAACGGATACATGATACTGTCATCGTTACAGAAAAATCCTCTTTGGTACGGACGGACTTTAGCCAGGTTACATACTGCCAAAGGCAGACCTCCTGTGAATAGAGAGATCAAGTAAAGTAACACACATGTCAAAGAATGTACGAGATTTCCTTCTTTTGTGTTTTTAAAGGGCAGACCTAAAAGCAGATCACGTGTGATCAGCACGGAACACACACGCCTTCAGATAAAGTCATTGTTTTGACAGGTCAAAGTCTGAGTGCACTGCACTTGTCATTTCTCTGCTCTTTCAGCTCATTAGGCCCATTGAAACTGAAACTTTTTCGCAGAATAAGATACCCACATATCTATGAACACATCACACACAAGGATACTAACACTCACGGTGATCTAAACAAGACACCATTTCATCTTTAATAAAATAAAGCATAATTTTACTTGTATGTGGCGATCTGTGACATTGCTGCAGCAACTGGCCGTGACATCAGCTGTTCCACAACAGCAGAGCAAACTCACTCTGTTATTCTGGTGCCATTAGGCCTGAGCTGCTCCTGACACTTCACTTTACTACTACTACACTGCAACTGGTTGCTACAACAATGACTGTCACATGCAATCAGAAATAAACTATTTATTATTATTGTTAGTGTATTTATATAGCCCTGTTCCACATTTAAGGCAATCAAGGCTCACTGTGGTGCTATGTCAATGAGAAAAATCCAATACATTTCTAATATAACACATAATATTCACAGAAAATGACACATGAATAGAACAGGTCAAGTAAAACAGTCGATCCAGTTTAGAAACAAATATTTAAATACATTATGGATGTGTAAACAACTGTAGACACAAGCAGCAGTAAACAAATATTATATAAAGCTTGTAAGTCTAATTTGTGTAAGACTAGAAGCTTTACAATTATAAGGCTGATGTGCTCAGTATGACACTGAGCAGGTCTTGTATTATCCTCTATAACATGAAGAGTCAAAACATCTTCTAAATGTGTGATACATATTCTAAATGTGTAATACATACTCTAAATGTGTGATACATACTCTAAATGTGTAATACATACTCTAAATGTGTGATACATACTCTAAATGTGTAATACATATTCTAAATGTGTAATACATATTCTAAATGTGTAATACATACTCTAAATGTGTAATACATACTCTAAATGTGTGATACATACTCTAAATGTGTGATACATACTCTAAATGTGTAATACATACTCTAAATGTGTGATACATACTATAAATGTGTAATACATACTCTAAATGTGTAATACATACTCTAAATGTGTGATACATACTCTAAATGTGTAATACATACTCTAAATGTGTAATACATACTCTAAATGTGTAATACATACTCTAAATGTGTAATACATACTCTAAATGTGTGATACATACTCTAAATGTGTAATACATACTCTAAATGTGTAATACATACTCTAAATGTGTAATACATACTCTAAATGTGTAATACATACTCTAAATGTGTGATACATACTCTAAATGTGTAATACATACTCTAAATGTGTGATACATACTCTAAATGTGTGATACATACTCTAAATGTGTGATACATACTCTAAATGTGTAATACATACTCTAAATGTGTAATACATACTCTAAATGTGTGATACATACTCTAAATGTGTGATACATACTCTAAATGTGTGATACATACTCTAAATGTGTAATACATACTCTAAATGTGTGATACATACTCTAAATGTGTGATACATACTCTAAATGTGTGATACATACTCTAAATGTGTGATACATACTCTAAATGTGTGATACATACTCTAAATGTGTGATACATACTCTAAATGTGTAATACATACTCTAAATGTGTAATACATATTCTAAATGTGTAATACATACTCTAAATGTGTGATACATACCCAAGACGAGACAAACGACGTCTAGAAGCACAAATAGGATTCCTTTGGTGTCAAACATGTTGGCTGTGTCCTGCTGGCCCCGTGGAGAACGATGCTCAGCACCTGAGAGGTAACAGCAGCCTTTGTTGACCTCAGAGGTAACAGGAGCCTTTGGGACCTCAGAGGTAACAGCAGCCTTTGGGACCTCAGAGGTAACAGCAGCCTTTGGGACCTCAGAGGTAACAGCAGCCTTTGTTGACCTCAGAGGTAACAGCAGCCTTTGTGGACCTCAGAGGTAACAGCAGCCTTTGGGACCTCAGAGGTAACAGCAGCCTTTGTTGACCTCAGAGGTAACAGCAGCCTTTGTGGACCTCAGAGGTAACAGCAGCCTTTGGGACCTCAGAGGTAACAGCAGCCTTTGTTGACCTCAGAGGTAACAGCAGCCTTTGTGGACCTCAGAGGTAACAGCAGCCTTTGGGACCTCAGAGGTAACAGCAGCCTTTGTGGACCTCAGAGGTAACAGCAGCCTGTGTGGACCTCAGAGGTAACAGCAGCCTTTGTGGGCCTCAGAGGTAACAGCAGCCTTTGTGGGCCTCAGAGGTAACAGCAGCCTTTGTGGGCCTCAGAGGTAACAGCAGCCTTTGTGGGCCTCAGAGGTAACAGCAGCCTTTGTGGGCCTCAGAGGTAACAGCAGCCTTTGTGGGCCTCAGAGGTAACAGCAGCCTTTGTGGGCCTCAGAGGTAACAGCAGCCTTTGTGGGCCTCAGAGGTAACAGCAGCCTTTGTGGGCCTCAGAGGTAACAGCAGCCTTTGTGGGCCTCAGAGGTAACAGCAGCCTTTGTGGGCCTCAGAGGTAACAGCAGCCTTTGTGGGCCTCAGAGGTAACAGCAGCCTTTGTGGGCCTCAGAGGTAACAGCAGCCTTTGTGGGCCTCAGAGGTAACAGCAGCCTTTGTGGGCCTCAGAGGTAACAGCAGCCTTTGGACCTGAAGATAGTTCACAAACAGCGTAAACGCCCTTCAACAGTCCCCGCTAAAAGCGCAGAATGCGCCGTTTCTTGAATTGTAGGCGGAAGGAGAGATATTCGCATAATTGTTAAGGTTGAGAGCTGCAAATCTCGTCCAAAATAGAATGTCCCACTCACTGTGTACGGGTCCACCTGTCTGTGTGGGACTGGAGCCTCGCGCACAGATCCACGCACAGACCGGACAGAGGCGTGTTTCCGGAGCGGCGCCTCTCGTGCTGCGTTCACGGCCTTCAGGAAAATCAGAACAACAGCGACAAGACAGTTTTGATTGCATAAAATTGCCATCAAACTATTTAGTGACTGCGTAAGAAAGTTAGCGTACTCATAAGTAGTCTCAACATTTGGCATCGTTACATTGGTAATGTGACGTTTCTGTTGATTAGGTTTTTGTCATATTGGTAACTGTAATGGGAGTGTCTACAGAGCCGCGGCGCGCGGTCGAAACTGCCATGTTATTTTGTGCCGCGGCTCCTGAAACTGCTGGGCTATTTGACCGCGCCGGGTTAGGGTTAAGGTTAGGGTCAGGGTCAGGGTCAAGGTCAGGGTTAGCCATGAGGCTATATGGCAGTGCCGCGGTTCCTGAAACTGCTGGGCCGTTTGACTGCGCCGCGGCTCTTTAGACACTCCCAACAGTAATAATCTACCTCCGGCTCCATCTAGTGAAGGGTTGTTGAAATGGAAAATGACACCCACTTGAAGTAACGAAATTACAGTTACTTAGATACACATTATACACCATTGTTAACTTTTAAAATAAGTTACATTACTTAGTCCATTACTTTGGTAACTGTAATTTTCTGTCGCTTTTTTCTTCTTCATGGTAAATACGTTACATTACTAAGTTACTCTAAATTGTATTTAATTACTTCATGGAATTCATTATACATGTAGAAAAGTGCAACTTTTTCTACATACTAATTGGCTCCAAAATGCTCCTAGTTTAGTCTAAAGTGTTTCTTCTGGTACTTCGCAGTAAGAGTATCCTCGACACAACCTCTGGAACACGTGACTTCTGTCACTGTGGATCACTTTTAACACTGCGAGTCCACGACCATCACACACAGACTGCTTGTTGTTGTGTTGGCAGCCAACTAAAAGGTGCATTTACCGCCACCTACAAAGTATGTGTTTTAAGCTATAAGAAGAAGTAAAACAAGAATGCTAGCGAGAAAGAGACAGAGCTTATTCTTCTTTGGTGTTTTATGGTGGTTGGTATCCAAGTGTTACATTACCGCTGCCCACTGTAGATGTTGTTGTTGTTGTTGTTGTTGTTTTATGGCGGTTGGCATCCAATTGTTGCATTACCGCCAGACTTTATTCCTCAGACTTTTCGTAGTCCTCAGACTCTGTCGTAGTCCGTAAAAGTACTCCTTCCATTGCTTTGGTGTTACAAAGCCCATGAAGTCATGATATGTCTTTGTGACTAGAATAGTTGTTGTTGTTTCAGGGAGACTCTGTAGAGACTGGGCTGACTTGTACTACTGCGTTTATGTTTCAAAGTCTTCAAAGCCTATGGAATCAAAGCGGAAAAGAATTTAATTCACAGTAGGATAAAAGGGGGCGGGTTGGTGGTGGGTTTCTCTCTTTCTTTCTCTTTTTTCTCTCTCCTTCTCTATCTTTTCTTTCTCACTTTCTCGCTTCTTTTTGTTTACGGTATAGTGTAAAACACTATACAGGACGTTCAACTACAGTAGGTGTAAGTCCATGGTGTAAGTGCATCTTCTCAGTAGCTGCCAACCCTCATTAAAGATAACACAGCAATAACAACAACTAAGTCTAAAGAATAAAGTAGATGGCGGTAAATGCACCTTTGCAGTTGGCTGCCAGCCGCAACAAAAAGCAACAACAACATTAAATGCACACGCATTATTTTCACATTATGCTTTATATCATAGTAGTAGAGCAAGTTCAAAAGTTAAATACTAAAAGGGGAGTGTAGCGTCCAGTCGAATTGAGAAGGCCCGACCTGATGGTTCAATGAGTTTTTATTGTTTCCGTGTGTCATTCAACCGTCAGAGCAAGGCAAGAACTAAAGAATACTAATTACCAATTTATCTGTATAATCACTGTCACTAGCTCAATACATTAGTATAACTGTTTGTACTCCATAACCATACATCCATACATTTGTAAAATAAACATTTAAAATTGTTCAATAATACATTCATATTACAAACCCGACGACTGTAGCTTATGGACGTATTATACTGTAGCTGGATCTCAAGTAGATTTTCGTTTCACCGTTACTTCCGGTAACACAGGAAGTTACCAAAATAAAAGCAAAACCTTTTTTACCAAATTCACTTTTACAGGGCGGGAGACGAGCGCGAAGGGAACCAGGACAGAAGCGCGTAAGAAGAGCCAATCAGAGCTGGGCTGAATGCTATGTTTCTGTCCACTAGGTGGCGCTGTTGATCAGCCTAAACAACATGGCTCAGTTCTCAAGATACACAGTACCTCTATTTATCAATTATGGAATAAAATATGTGAGCATGACATTTGGTTACAAGTGAAGAATGTTTTAGTTGTTATTGTAGGCCTAAAAAAACCCGAATAGTCTTGTTGGAGCCATTGCAGGGAACAGTGCTTCATGATTTTGGGGGCCTCTGTTGCTGGTTCTGTTTACGCAGGTGGGCTTCAATCTCATGCCGGAAGAAGAGCATGCCCAGTTGTCCGTGCGAGGCTTCGTTCATGGCCTTGGACTGCATGCACATCCGGTACTGGTCTGGCGGCAGCTCGTCAGCGCAGTGCTTCTCGTGCCACAGATGGAACAGGCCGCGTGAGGGAGCGCGCACCACCAGCAGGTTACTATGGAGGTACTTTCTGTAGAGGTGCACGTCCTCACCTCCCCAGCCTTTGATGTCAATGTCAAAGCCCCCTGAAAGAACAGTGTCAGGTCTAAACATTTCGGTCAATGTCCACCTCAATGGGGTACAAACATGTCTGTAAATAGATTGTCTCTAAAATTAAAAAGAATGACTCAATGGTTCACTACATCACTAAAGAAAATGTTTAAAAAGGAAAAAATATTCCTCAAGGAAGCGCTAAATTGTGAATGAGAAACACTGATCTAGCTAAACTAACTACAACATACTTCAACCGTAATATGAGTACATTACTAGTAAAAAAAAAGATGCAAAGGATTTGACTTTGTTGTGAGCACACAGATAACAATCTTTAACTTTTGTTTTTCAGTTAGTGTTTGTTCAGCTAATGTTGGTGTGTAAACAGACTCCTCTAGCAATATTCCTTTTATATTTGTAGGAATGTGTAGTGTATGATCTTAATCAGCATTTGTTTCCCGCTAATCCAGTGTTGTTTTGCCATGAAGTGGACTAATGGTATGTAAGCAGTATGTAAGCAAACAGAATTAGAGCAGACATGTTCAAGCTCGACTCTTCATAAGCGTGAACGACCTTTAGCACCTTTTGCGTACACCTCACACTTTCCATTGTTATCAGTGCTTTTTTTGGTTGTAATTTGGTCTGTCTGTCCCTTATCTTATCTTATTTAAATCTTATAATATTCTTAATACTAAAATAAGAACAGAGAACATAGGACGTTCATTGTTTGTTTGCACTTAAGGTCCCAGAAATCAAATGATGCATCCAAGCCAATAACCTTTAAGGGAATTTTGGTGAATGGTTTGTGTGTGGAGTGACTAAAGCAATGTCAGCGATGTCTAGAAACATATTTAATTATGGTTATACTATACTGAAGAGTACAGGTGAGAGATATATTTGAAATGTATAATTTCACGATTGCTGTTTTGGAGATAAACAAAATTTGTCAAAGATCTAGAGAACCATTTGTCATAAGAGCTGTTAAAAAGGCTGCAAAATAAGTAGTTTAAGAATGAAAATATAACAAACTTGCTGTGTAATCTTTAAAATAAAGAGAACAATCTGATATTATGATTATTATAGTTTGTTTTGTTACATTTTGTTTTGTTTAGTTCTACTATGTTTTATATGTGATACTTCAACACTAAAAAGACATTTACAGGCATGTTTTAGCAGATTTCTGATGGATTGCTATGAAATCATTTTCATCATCAAGATAACCCCCCAAAAATATCAAGATGTGAAAGATGTTCATTTTTTTAATTTGCACGCACCGCTACCACAGAAACGCTACAAGTTGTTACAAAAGTGTTGCTACAATAGTTTCTACTTCATATTGTCCCTATATATTTACCTATGTTGATGAAGTCAGATCTGTATTGACAGGTCATGCCGAAGCCAAAGTCTCTCCAGAAGCCGGTGTCTTTCTTTATTACCTGCAGAAGAAATTATAATAACAATTAACGGCCTCTACAACTACTAGCAAAACATTCATTCACACATTCATTCACACACTCATTCATACTTCTGCAAAGACACAACATCCATCCATCAATTCATCTTCTGCTCATCTGTGGCAGCGGAGGCAGCAGTCTAAGCAGGACTCCCAGATTTCCCTTACCCCAGACACCGGTACAGATGCAAACCCTCCCAATACATGTTGCAGGTCCGGTTTTGATGGAGCCATCAGTACAACATCGTCTGCAAACAGCAGAGATCCTCTGGTCCCCAAACCGGGCACCCTCCGACCCCTGACTGCGCCTAGAAATTCTGTCCATCAAAACAATGAACGTGCTCCCACAGCACCCCTCTAAAGGACACCACGAAGGACCAGGTCGAACACCTTCTTCAGATCCACAAAGCACATGTTGGGCAGACTCCCGTGAACCCTCGAGCACCCGATAGAGTATAGAGCTGGTCCAGTGTTCCACGACCAGCACGAAAACCACACAACATTGGTATCACCAACTAGACTGGGATTCGAACTGTCAACCTAAGGGTTTTAGGGCATCTGCTCACCTGAAATATTGGTCTAAAAAGACACTTCATATGGGAAAAGCTTTAGTACATTTTTGCATCTATCTAGCAGCGTGAAATACAGGTGACGACATTTGTTTTTCCAAGTGAGACTCAAAGAGATTTTATTTGTGTTACCAGCTGTTGCTCGACTGGTGGGACGTGTTCGCCGCTTCCATAGATCAGGGCCGGGTTGTACTGGCTGAACAACACCGGGTAGAAAACCTTTTTACCTGAGGAGAAAACATCCAGTGACCGTATTTAGGACTGTTTTGAATCGCTTTATGTCAAACGTGACTTTCTGTGAGCAGTACCAGGCTGTGTGTTGAGTCTGCAGGTGTTAAGGAAGTCGGCAGTGAAGTAGATGTCCACGTCACAGAAGAACAGCAGGACATTGCCTCCTTTCCAGGCTCGGGCCCCAAAGTCTAGACCTCTTCCTCGGGAAAACTCCTCATTGAGCTGCAGCAATGTGTAGTTCTTAAAGTTTACTTCCCTGTTAAGACAAAGAAAGATGACATTGTTGTTTACTCTTTTCTGGCAGAGCAGCTTTGTTATTAAGGCAAAGCTGCCAGTAACAATAAGAGGTCATGAAGGAGAGCAGGGGAAAAAAATATTAGGTCAGGTTTAATTTTCAGGCAATGTGAAATGTCTTTTAACTGAATGACAAAATAAATATCCCTTTATACCCTTATTTAAAAGTTTACAACATTTTAAAACAGCATTCGCAATATTATATACATTTCAGTGTCCTCGATATGCACTAAACCTTCGATTAAGTTCTGTATATAAAACAGAAGCGAAATCCTTAATTTGCTTTCATTCACGATTCCTTTTATGAAATCAAACTTTCTGAATGAAAAAGTTATGATATTGGCACATAAACAACTTGTGCTTTATACAGGGTTTTTCTTTTTTGTAGAATAGATTGAGCTGAAATTACTCATTGCTTCCTACAATTCTCACGATTATTATGTTTCAGTTCTTAAATAAACATAATCTTGACACCCCTGTTTTTATGTAGTGGAGCTGATTCATTGTTCTTGAAAGTTCCCTTTACGTGGTCTTAGCTTAACAGACGTTACCTTGATAAGGAGGAGACATGTTTGACTCCCAGTGTGATACAGAGCATAAATAGAGCAGCCAGAACAACAGAACCCTTTCTTCCAAAGTCATTCTGGGTCGCACCGAAAGTAAAGGGTAACATCTGGGTCCAGATGTACACAGCTGCGGCTTCTAGTTTAACCATAACAACTCGCTCGGTTAGTGACTAATGTCAACATACACACATTTCAGACCCTGCACCCTGAGAGAAGCAGCATCTAGGACACAGCCAACAAGATAGTCTCTGCTGTTATTGTGGTGTGAAAGCTGGAAGGAAAATTGCTAGACAAAGGTGGGCAAGAACAGACAGACATACCAACCGGGCTTTGTTACAGGAAGGATGAGCCGGAAACATGGTTGGCCTGTTCTTCGCCCCGAGGCAGATTACATTATTCTCTCTGTGTTTGCTGTGTGTTTTAACCACCTAAACTGCTTTGTAAAGACCCTTGTTTTGCTGTTCTATTTTCAGACATTCAGAATAGAGCTTGAGATTGCGGGCGTTCAAGCCATTTCTGTGCAGTCGCTTAATCATTTCTTTCCCACCGAATCCAAAAGCTACCACTATATGCGAGCAGTTTATAAATACAATTAGGACTCCCCAGAGAACTTGACCGCTGGCACTCAAACTCACCACAGATGGCGCACAATCTGCACAAGAACACTTTTTGTCTCCCAAATTGTCGACATTAACGCCGACCAAATGCACAATGTCGGCTCTGAGACGACTGACTGTCACGTGTGAGCAAAAGTGAATGCGCTTTAAATAACTGTGATTGAGTGTCATCACGTCTGAGCATGTTAATAAAGCTATAAAATGTAACCACAATTTCCCACTGTGAAAATGTTTGTGTTTGAGCGTGGCATTTATGAATTATTCAGTAGACTTTATGGCCGCACTATTTTCACTATGGTTACTCGTCTTAAGAACACAAAACTGATTTTGCACAAAAGAGCCTCAGCTTTTTCAATTATTGTGGGACCACCCATCACTTAATCTCCAGGTATTATCAGTGGTGGATTAAGTACTCAGTGTTTTTAATCACGTAAAACTACAGATACAGGAGAAAAACAATACTGATGTAAAAGTACAAGTACTGCATAAAATAATTTACTAAGTAAAAGAGAAATAGCCGTGTGAAAATGCACTTCACTCTAGTATTTCACCAAGATTTTGAAGTCAAATGTAGTGAACCTGATAAACAATGTGTGAACTCCTTTCATCACTGCATTGTTTTGGATAGATATAGCTCAGTTATGACTATGTTTAAAAATGTATGTTTTATTTTCAGAGTTCTTTACGCACTGGCTCCTCCCCTTTTGAACACTTAAACCAAAGACAGTGAGTGGGAGAGCGCCATCAAATTTTAATGTTACGATTATTGTGAGGAAGAACATCAAAATTTAACGATAGTTCACAATTATTGAGACTCTTTTATTCCAGTTGCTTTAACATGTCACTATTCCTCAAGTTTGTGACCAGCTTTACGAGATTTAACCTTCGGAAAGACAAAATAAAGTTAAATGTGACTAAAACTGCCAGATTAAAAAATGGTTCTTTATCTTATTAGTAAAGTTTAGTTGTTTTTCTTTATTTGATACATTTTGTTTCATTATTGTTCATTGTTGTATGCTGCATCCGTGCATCTATTATATTATCAGGCTGCACCGAATCACCAAAACAAGTTCCTATGTTTGTGAATTTTGTTCACTGACAATGGCAATAAACCTTTGCTGATTCTACATTTAGGTCTATTTTTGGCAATAAATTATGAATATAAAAATACTTAATTTTGCTTTGAAAACTGTCACTTACAATTATATTGTGACCTGAATAATCCCGATTATCGATTAACCTAATAATCTTGACATTCCTACTGTGGATGACTGTGAGCACTTTTGACCAGCCTTTTATTGTCCCGTGTGGTTTTAACTTTGTACTGTTTTGTAATTGTCTTCTTTGTAACCTGCCAAGGACTTTTGTTATAACCTGGCATATTCACGCTGTAATTTACATGTGTTAATTAATATGCACTGTCCTTATCAAATGAATACTTTTTCAGTCAACAGAGGCGACTGAATTGATACCTGAATTTTCTTGGTCATTTGTATATTTTTGTTTGCTTAAAGCTGGGACATGAAGTTAGGCCTTCACCTCAGAGGTCGTCATAAATATGCTTATTGCATAAGGAAAATAATATTTGTACTTTTCAGTCCAGTCCAAAAATGTAGTGGAGTAGAAAGTACAGATACCTGTTCTCAAATGTGAAGTTAAAGTAAAACGTATACAATACAAAATGTACTCAAGTAAAGTACAAATATCTAAATAATTTACTTGACAGCAGCACTTACTGCAGTTACTTTCTACCTCTGGGTTTTTATCATTATTAGTAGGTATTTCTGTTTGTTGCCACTAGCGCCAGCAAATATCCTCAAAATAAGTGTATTTGTTTACTGCAGGCAAATAAGCAGGAACATTGAACACATTCTGTGTCGTCATAACCACGAGGCAGTGCAGCGCCGTCAAGTAGCATCTTAACAGAGCAACGTGATCCTGTTAGTTCTGCTCAGGCCAACAAACCACGCTCTGCAATGCCTGCTTTCTCTCTTCATTTACAGGGGAATTGAACAAATCGCATCTCTATTTTTAAGCAAATACATATTAGGGGTGTGGGGGATATAGACAAAAATGAGTACCTCCATATTTTTGGGGAATATCCCAATAACAATAGTCAGACAATATTATAAAAACATACGCTTAACGTATTAGTTGAGGTTTAATCATGAGACAATGTGAAATGTCTGTAAAATGAAAGACAAAAGTTCAGAAATATCCCTGTAGACCCTCATTTGAAAATTATAAACAACTTGGTATTTATTTTATTTTTTATTCAGCTATTTTTGTATAATTTTTCCTATAAATGACAACATTTGAATCCTCGATATTCAAATGTTGCATATCTTGAAAAAAAATGGATGATATTATCTCAAAATTGGCCATCTCTAGTGGATATCGTCATTCACAAACCTGTAGATTTTTTCTAAAGTACTTGTGTTTGGCAATTCTTAACATCTGTATATTTTTGATTAAGTCACAGTACAAAGCGCCTCTCTGACATTAAACATGAGCGCAGCAGAGACATTTAGGGTCCTTCCTCTGGGACACTTGCATAGAGGGCGATTCAGGCTCTTTTTGTGCTACTTGGCAATCCTTACAACACCTGCTACAGGAAACAGGGCACTTTACAGAGACTGACTCACTTTCTATTTGTATAAAATTGTATGCATTACGTCTGTGTGACTGAAATTATTGCTTGGTTAGCTGGTGTACGATATCGGATGCCATTTCTTTATCACGCTTACATAACCTCAACATCATCTGCTCTTTTACCGCCTTTTCTCAAAGAAGGCAGGGGCCACTCTAATTCATACACATTCAGAAATGCAAAAAGCATTAAACAAGCTACTCCGGCCTTTTCATAATATCTACCCTTATAAGCCGTCATAGAAGATGTCGACCTGTCCGTGTGTTGAACTGAAGGCTGTGATCTCTTGAAAAGCTTCAGAGCTTTAAGTAATTAAACCAAAACAGATGTGGGGCTGATTTAATACCACAATTCACAGGAAACTACTGAGATGTTTTGTGGTAACTTTAAGTTCTGACTAATATGGATTCTTAAGGCTAAAACCATGTGAGCTGAAACTGAGGTTAAAAACTTGTGATTTTCCAGTAACAGAAGGTAAAACTCCACAGATATGTTTCTGAGAGGGCCACTGAGGAGCCAGGCTGACAGGTAATGATGCTGTCACTCGGAGCAAGTATTGATTTCAGATGAAGGTCTGAAGTTTAAATCTTTTGTCCAAGTCAAAAGCAATTTACACATTTGGCCTTCAAGGTCAAACCTTATCTTGTGTTGAATAGGTATTTTATCAAAACGCTGCACACAGACTCAGACACAGTTTAGTTTAACCAGATTAAACTTGATGACATTACATTCTGTTACTATATCAGATTGCTATAGTATTTAATGAGAATCATTTGCTAATCCCTTGCTTTGGAATCATTTACCTGGGTGTTTGATTGACTTAAACAGATTGAAAACAAATGGACAGATTCTGAACTTGCCTCATCAAGTGTGTGGACTTGGACATGTGATTCACAGTGCTGAATGAGCTACAAATTCATCACACTCAAAAAAAAAAAAAATCACAAATTTTTGATCAAAACTGGAAGAGAAAATGCCAAATGTACGACGAGGTGCACATTTGTCAGCGCCGAGTTTATCCAATATGGCCGACTTCCTGTATGACTTAGGGCGGGGTCATAATATTATTTTTTACATGTCCTCCCATGAACTATTTTTTGGAGTGAGCGTCATATTTTTACGGCCACTTTTTTTGGCTCCCATTGGCCGCATGTTATTTGATTTTTTGTTATTATTTCTGAGCAAATACATTTAAAGGCTAAACAGAAGATGGTAAATGAAGTGTAAATGGAAAAAAATATTTGCAACCTTGATTTACAAAAAATGTATATTCCTTAACTTCAGCTGTTTAATGAATGCATAACCTCCATCCATCCATCCATTTTCTACCGCTTGTTCCCTTTCGGGGTCGCGGGTGACTGGAGCCTATCCCAGTGACTTCGGGCCTTAGGCGGGGTACACCCTGGACAGTGGCCAACTTGTCGCAGGGCCATGCATAACCTACATCACTCAAAATCCCCCAAACTTTGAATAATACCTCTATTTTGACTCAAAGCCAGACAAGACGCTCTTGAGAAACACCTCTACAACACCAGCCTTGTCCTCTAACACTGACGCTGAACCTCACAGTATCAACCGATCGCTGGGGCAGTGGTGGCCATATGGCGGCACATGAGTCAGTCACATGAGTGCGGGTGTGCTGCCATTTATCTGTGTCATCTGTGAAGGTGGCCAGGCTGCATAACCTCTGAGCACTCTTCTGTTACATTATTCATGTGATACGGCTGATGGCAGCAGGAGGCCATGCCAGAAGGTGTGCCTCTGTGGTCTGTGTGGACTGAGAACAAGAGCTCACTACATGAGAAGGAAGTAAATCTGTGCTCAAATATATTCTTACCACAGCCAACTGGAGCACTTTTTTATCTAACAAGCTTTACAAACTTGGGAGAACTATTGAAAGAATTTACCCCTGGAGTAAAATATGAGCTAAACAATAATGTATTTCACAGAGATTAACAGTAAGATCCAAGTTGGTGTGTGGGAAAAAAATTAAAATAAAATGGTGACGGTCTTAAATTTACCTGGAAGTGTTCTCCAGAATACTGCGGACTTCATTAATCTGATCATTGCCAAAATACACCACAGTCAGATGCACACGGCCGTCCTGCCGCACACATACTTCCCTGTGGACACACAGCGGGGGAACATTGCAGATGAGAGTGGAAAAACTTGCCTAATCACTATAATAATCACTTGCCAAAGAAGACAGAGATTTGAATATTATCACACACTAACACTCCAGTGCACTCAATGCAGATTAGATGCACTCTGCGTCTGCTTTTAATATAGATGAGTTAAAAACTGTTTGCTCAGCAACGGGCCAAGTCTTTCAAGTGTGTCCACATCTTGCCATAGTGAATATGAGCTAGTGCTGCTCCGCCCAGGAAGGCATTTTAATAATCAGTAACACAGCTACTAAGCAGGATTTAGCATGTAAAAATACAAGAAGAGCTGTGATCAGCAACAGAAGGAGCCACAGTCCAATAAATCACCAACATTAGGAAGGATGTTTCCTGCACCTACAGTGACCGAGTGCACAGCTCAAGGTTCAGCTCAGATGACTTCATTTACTTATATTAGTATGAATAATAACTTTACTCTAGACAGTGACAATATGTACTTTGTCGTTTTTGTCTCACTCAGCAAATCACCATAATAAGGGATAAAAAAAAGAACACCCTTTAGTCACACTTTCCATTTGTAAGCAAATATGATATATATCCTAAACCTACACATGCATAAAAGACTACAGTGTCCTAACCTGAAGTTGTGCATAAACTGCTTGAACTTGTCCGTCCGTCTGGACAGAGGGACAATGATGTTGATTGGAGCGTTGGCTGTGTCCACTCTCTCGTTCTTCACTTTCATGAGGGGTCCAAACGGCCGGAACAGCACCAGGCGTCTGAACTCATGGGTCACTTCTCCTCTGAAAGTCAGCTCATACAGAGTCCCCTTGTCCTTCTCTGTCCGGGTAATACCTGCAGAGAGAAACACAGTCATCTGTCATGAATCTGTATGAGGAAGAAGCTCTACGTAACACATACATTATTCAAGGTTTGTGGATCTTATATTCCATATACATTCTAAAAATACTGTGAAAAATATTAACAATTTCTGATGTGGATACATTGGAATGACATTATAATAGTGTCTTTTAAAACATCATCGTAACCAACTGTCAAATCTGAAAGAGTTTTATGAGCAAATAATCTTTTAATATTGACCTTTGCGCCTGTATCTCATTCCTGCAACCGATTTTGATCTGATTTAGCATTTGCTTTCACATGATGCACTTTGTTGTAGCTACAGTAATATCTCTGAGGTCTGACTGGCTCATCCTGCACGCACTCTACTGCTCCCAGGCCTATCTGATGAAAAAAAACACACAGCAAAGCCCTTCATCTCATCCACTCATTATCTGTGGGTTGAGACTTATTGCAATCACACTTAAGTGGCATTATGCACAAAAGAAGCTCAAAGTAAAACCCTAATGTGGAGACACTAATTATTAAGACAGAGACATGGAGACTGTAAAATGAGAAGAGAGAGAGTCAGAAGATGATGATGAAATCAAAAGTGAAACCGATTCTTTCTCTGATAGAAACATCCTGTTAATCCAGCCAGCTTCCTGTGATAAGAGCACTCATTTCCTCAAAAGATATGATGCGATTCGAATTCAACAATGTTATAAACAATTTACAAACAATGTCTCGGACTCTTCCTGTCTCTTTTTGAATGCTCAGCTGAATGTTCAGGATGTGTCCATCAGCTCAAATTGTATGGTGATCTCCACACATTGACCTACTTATTACTTATCGTCTGTCCACACTTGTCCTGGCATTTGTATCTCTGTATTCAATCAATATATCAATGTGCTGGGTCATTTAATGCAATGGATATTAAAAGGATACCAAGCTCATAACTAAACAAAGTAGTTAGGAGCAATGGCAATTTTCTGGCTAGTAGTGCAGGTTGGTCCTGGGCTTTTAGCTGGGAAATTGCAGGTAAATTCCCAGATAAGGCTGTGTGAGATGGGACTTTATGGTTTGTACAGTAAGTATTGATAAAACTCAGACGACATAAGCTCATTCTCATTTCAAGGGAAACAAGCTCTATTTTTGGACTCACATCCCTGACCCAAGTGAACATTACGCATGTTAAAATCCCCACTCTTTCGTCTGATTCTGACCTTCAAAGTGCACATATGCCTGTTGCTAAATGTCAGCGTGTAGGAGATGCCCCACAGAGAATCAGGTTCAGCTGTTCCCTTCTTGTGGCTATAACTGATAGGAAACAGAGGGAGCAACAAGGATATGATGACAGATAAATGACATGACCAAATAACTGCAGTTCAATAGAAACAAAACTTATATTATAAACTTATTTGACTTTAAAAATAAATGTGTTTTTCTATGTATAATGATGATGATAAAACCTCACCTTCCATGAAGTCTGAGGGTGTGTAGACTTTACTGTTTTGTGTCTTCCCATCCTGTTGGGCAGAAGGTGCATTGAGGCTTTGCAGAGCCAGCTCAAGAACCTCCACAAGGTCGTCCCTCTTGTCCCGCCTGACTGGCTTCTCCTCCGGGTGTCGTGTCAGACCCATCTCCAGCTGGTAGACCCTCTGCAGGGTAAAGCTCTCAAAGGGCACCACTGCATACTCACTGGGGAACCTGTTCCCACTGCTCACCTCAGCCTTGGACAGCTGGCTTTTGAGAAACTCCTGAATGTCTGTTTGCTGGCTCTTTGCCCCTTGACCCTCTGCTCCTCCACGTGACATGGTCCCTGAGTCCTGTCCCTCTGTCAGTCCCTTCTTCAGACTCTCCTGCACACCTTTAAGCTGCTGGCTGCGCTCCTGCAGCGCCTCTTTCAGTTGTGCTATCTGCTTTTTCAAAGACGAGATGTGAAGTCGATGCTGCTCCTCTCGTTCTGTGAGAAGTGCTTGATAAGACAGCCCACCTGCTGGGCCACCGCTCTGAAGAGGTTCTGCTCCCACCAGTCCAGCCCCGCCGGTGCCTGTCCTAATGCCTGGTCTTGTGCCCCCCATATTGGCATGGTTTTGTCCCGCCCTGGGCAGAGCATGACTCATGGGTGGGTCATCAGAGTGCGGAGGGCTGCAGGTCATCACATAGAGGAGTGACAGTGAACAGCAGAGCAACACCAGGAGGCCTCCAACACGGGACACCCAGGCCAGCAGACCACGCCGCAACATCTCTGCCTCTAACATGAAAGTCCTCGTGTAACGTCACACACTCTGGTCACAGTAAGAGCCCATGTGCAAATCTTTTCCATCAACAATGTGGAGGCGAATTGCTTATCACTCTGAGCTCATTCCGCCCGAATTAGCTCGTTCCACAAAGTTACCCATTTTGTAAGTGCTAAAACACGATGATCAAAAGCTTGGTCCATTTTCCAGTTGATCCAGTACCAGACAGAACCACAGACATCTCCTGTAACTCATGATGGACTCTCACTCACAGAGTATGAGATATACTTCCTGTCTGCTGTACTTCTCTTACAAGATGACACATCGCTGCAAGTGATGGGACTGATGTTTGAAACCTGCTATGTTCCATTGTGAAGCAGATGTGGGGATGACAACGCAGGTATTTTCATGTTTTCCAGAGATACCTAAGGGTGGAAAAGATAATAAGGTTAGCAAAAAAACACATCTATTAGCAAAAAAACACATCTAATAGAACAGTAGATAGTCGTGAACAATGAAGTGACCTATTTTCATTTTATGTGGTTCATAAAAAGCATTACAGAAAAAGCCTGCATAATGTTCTACTATCATAAGTATACAGTTTACAGTCAGCATATAATAATAATAACTTTTATCTATATAGCGCTTTTCAGTGACCCAAAGACGCTGAACATATATAAAAAAGGGGGGGTATTTACAGACAGGGGGGACAACACGTACAATACACATTAATATACAGATAAAATGAACAAGACAGAAGAAGTAGAGAGAAAAAGATGCGGATGTAACAGGGGGTAGAAGAGTAGGCAATGGGGTAGAGGAGGCAAGGGGTAGGGGAGGTCATAAGCTTGGGTGAAGAGGTATGTTTTTAGGCGGGATTTGATATAGTATTTAGCACCACGGAAACAATTGTATATAATAAACAGGGATAAACAGCATAATATGTACTTGTTCATAGACAGTGACTGATTGAATTACTGATGCACAGAATGTTACGGGACTGAAATACACACACAAGGGTCAATTTGCAACCACAGACTATTGGACTATTGGACTTATAGTAAACATATATACATAAATAGAAATCAATAGTCATATAGTAAATCTCAAGCATTCAGTGAGAGGCCCAAATGGATAAGTTTCTTTTTCCACCACGCCTGGCTTTTGCACCATTGGCTCTCCCTGCAAAGATGTGTCAGTGTTTGTGTTACTGTACATATCTCTGAATGTATCTCTGTGTAGGGCTGCACTCGGCACACAGGCGGCTCTTTGACAGGCAGCACTCCGAGCTGCGTCCAATGAAAGGATTAGTATGTGGCATGAGTGAATGCAAGGCTGTGAAAAGTCGGTAAGAGACGGTTTTATCAGGTACAACAAGGCATCCCTCCAGCAAGACCCCCAGGCCGCCTGAAAGAATGATTGAGGGGAGAGTGCGATGTAGGGAAAAGTGGTCTCATAAGAAGTGCACAGTAAACAGATTCAACACGGCTCAGCCCTTTAATTACAAAGATAATAAAGCATTCGCACATCCTCTCCAAAATATGTGGGATTGCTAATTATGTGGTGGATCTTTCTGCCCTTTGGTTCAACAGAAATACTCATTATACTCATATTCATAAGCACTAAGAGGCACCTTCTTATCACTTGTGACGATGAGCGTTCGTTCAGCTTTTATGACTGTGACAAACTTCAGTTACAGTTATGCCATGAAATGTGTCCTAAAGGAAACCAGTGCAATGTATTTGTATGACATTCATTTGATTTTATTTTGAGATTTACTAACAACTCCTTTGACGCTGCTATAGCTGACAATGTTCAAATTTAAGCTAAAAACAAAATTAGTTTTGTTTAGCTGTGCTAAAAGACCTAAAGGGTTTTATTTGCACTCTTCTCTTTTGTGTCTTAAAACTGTTTTGTGATTTGAATAAATGTTTTCCTGTTGAGTGAAGCACTTTGAATTGCCTTGTGTACAAATTGTTCTCTATGAATAAACTTGCCTTTAAGAAAGTTCATTAAAAAATATAGATTTGCATGACAAAGGAAGGTCATATATTAAAAATACTAAAGACTGAAGGTCTAACTAATGAGAATTTGCAAAGCACTAATATAAAACATACAAAGCTTCTCTAACAAGCACTACTGTCTTCATAATGAGCAATGTCTATTGCCGCTTTCACTCTCATTTGCCAAATGTGTTATGAACACTAAGGGATACAGTTGGATGTGTGACCAGATTTATGAGTTATGGTCCTGACACAATCCCACACACACAGAAAAGGGTACGACACAGCGTATCTGACGTCCCATTAACTCCATTATGTCCTAACACAACATGGGTCATGTCTGGATGTTTTCATTATAGAAAATAATTTGGGAATCACATTTGACCACATTGTTCAGTGCCGTTTAAGCTTTTAAGCAGTCTTATCTTTAAATGCAGAAAACCACACATATTTCAGTGCACCCATTGTTGGGTAAGCAGAAGTTACTTCATTTGAGCTTTTTATGGCAAAATACCACTGCACGTGACACATCCATCTTATGAACTTTAGTTACTCTCCTCTCAGTTCAATCCAAATATGAACGTTGTCGTAGAAAATTGTCATAGAAAAAGATTCAGTTGCAGTGATCTGGACACTGTTTTTGAAAAAAACAAGACGTTTCTACTATTGTTTATTTTTCCAGATGACTACAACTGAATATTTTTATACAATGGAAAACTCCTGGACGAATGAGGGATTACACCAGCTTAACTCTATGAATATTGTTATGTTTTATTTTGACTTAATGCAACATTTGAATAAGTAAACTGCAGCTTTTTAAACATTCCATTAAAACAATTATATGTTTCCATTACCTTCTTGTCTACTAAAGAAGATATTGTTTATTCACACAAAAAGGTTGAACGGAGGATAATGAAGAAGGGGCTTTCTTGCCTGTCTGTGTGTAGATGTTTGGAGTGTCACACTAGAGCAGCAGAAATCACAGAGTGCTGTCAGACTGTCAGACCATGTGTGCCCCTTTGTGTTGAACAGTGTTCACCTTAACCTTTAAATGTCTATGGTGTTTGAGAAGTGACCGTGTCGTCCCTGAACAGATAGATGTGCATTGTGTCCTTGCTGTCTCTGGTGCTAATGCATTCAAGCGTCACTACAAAACCACAATGTAGGCCTGTGCAGCACCAGGTACTGGAGAAGTAAAAGAGTCTTCATGTTTGTGGCAAATATACTGTTGAGGAAATGATGAAACCAACATGGTCATTGCAAGATTTTTGTGGGACGTTAAGGGGAATTGTAATTTTTGTGTGTCTTTTACTCTATGAAGACACTCTTTGACACAAATTGCGACTTTTTTTTTTATCCTTTTTTTTTTTTAATCATTTAATTGATTAACCAGCATCCAGACCGGACATGCGGGTTTGACTTATAACCTGTCACCCCTGCTGTTTTCCCCATGAGTTTGTCACTTTTACATTGCACTATTCATATCATTCAGAATCGTGTTGAAATCTGAGATTCGCTTGTTTATTTTCTCCCTCCAAATGCAAGTACACAACACTTGCATCACTTTGCAACATTTCTTTGCTGCAGCCTCACATCTACAGGGACTGATTGCAGGTCAAGACCGTTTACAATTTGACGAGTATATCAGTATATCATGAAAAAGTGTCAGCATTCTTTCCAGACATCACCTGTCGTGCGGCACAAAAGAAAAAAAAAAATCAAATAAATATAGAGGAGTCTCTGTTGTATGGCCAGCAACAGGGGACAACAGATAATGGTAATTGTGGAAAGATTGATTGAGATTTGAAAGGTGCAAAAGATTGTCTGCTCGCCTCAAAGATCACTTAAGGCTAGCAGAAACTGAGCAGGAAACCAAGTTGAAGTTTGTAGAGAAAAGTGGTGTTTGAAGTCTGGTGTCCCCTCAGGTGATCTGCCTCCTTTTCATTAGGGGCCGCTTTCCCCCGGAACCGTCGCGTCAATGAGCCATCTGGATGAGGTTCACAAAAACATGTATTCTATGCTACAAGAAAAGCCCCTTAACGTTGGCCAATTCTCATCTTTCTCTCTCACTGCTCCTCGGAGTGCCTCCCCACTCCATATTTAGGGTACATTGATCCTCATGGGAGAAAATGGGTCAAGTGGATGGCCTGCACTGCCTAGAACTGTCTCATCTGTTCTATGCATCGTTATAGCGTCCATAGAGCCCCAACGTAGCATAAGTGAATCTTGCTATATCAATTACCCAGGATTATTTAAGAAAACAACAACAACATGTGTAAGTGGTAATGTGTAACATGTAAATCTTTACCATTCCTTTTAGCTTTTATTCTCCTCACACAGCAAGCAATTCACACTTAAATTATTTGGTATATTAGGAAAGCACGTTTTATGCCATCTTGTCCTTCCTGATGCAACGATCCAAACTTACTGGCACAATAAATATTAGGGCCATGTACTAACTTTGGTGACAGTAAAAAGCAGCTTCCGTCCCATTGAAACCACGTACAAGATAATACTGCTCAAAAACATCAAAGGAACACGTTTTCCCTTAATACTTAACTCAACCACACACGATGCACTGTAAATAGCCAACACACTAAATAATATCAGGGGAAATGCGCCCTTTAGTGCAACTGAAATCTGCTTGTTAAGACGTTTGTAAAGGCCTATTATCTAAATGAGAGGGAGAAACTGCCATCAAGGCAATTTACTAATACATTCTAACACATTCACATACTCAGTCCAGCTAGAACGTAACAAAGTAGTGGGTTATACTGCGATCTGATCCGTGTAACATGAGCGTATGTGCAGGCTCCACATACAATAGTCCAGTGAGAACACACACAAACACTAACACAGACTGACAGAATGAGGCATCTCAGCTTCCAGGCAGAATATATATGTCATTATCTATCACCATGTTAATACATAATAATACAGTTGGGCAAACACAGTGCACAATAATAACAAATCCATCCTTCCCTGTAAGATTCTTTCTCCTCTGCTTGCTTAACAACCCAAATCCCCCTAATCTTCAGTTCCATTCTTCCCAATTGAAGAAAACAACTCCACCACCACCACCTCCAGCAGCAGCACCAGCACCACCTCCAGCGGCAGCAGCACCACCACCACCTCCAGCAGCAGCACCAGCACCACCTCCAGCAGCAGCAGCAGCAGCAGCAGCAGCAGCAGAAGCATGCTCACCAAACATTAGAGTATAGCTGCTGTTTGTGAGGCCACAAAGCAGGATTAAAACCATTTTTACTTCAGCAGCTCTCACTGTGCAGGATATTTGCACATGTGCCTGTAATTGTGCATGCTTATTTGGTGCAGGTTCATGCAGCATTTGTGTCATCCAAATTTATATAGAATGTTACTTTTAAAGCCAAAACACAATAGATGATAAGTATTTAATGAAAAACAAGCACAAGCGGCAACATATTGGCGCTTGGAATGGTTTAAACTTGTGCAGCTAGCTATGAAATTGTTTATTAACTATTACGAATTTTGGGGGCTGAAACATGCTACTAAACTGTAAAGAGAATGGCTTTATTCGGACAGTAAAAATGCAAACTTACCTTTAGTTCGTCCAGGTGCTAATGACTCCTAAGTGAGAACACGTTTTGTTTTGCCTTGATGCGGCAATCCCGTGCTGGCCCCAGACCTCCTTGTGTCTACTGCCGACACTCGTGGAAGCGCAGGAGCGGCAGAGCGCGTTTCAAGCGCAGAGCGACGTCAAGCGCACGGCTCAACGCAGCGAAACGTGATGGCGCAAAGCTTCAGAATAAAACCAATGATTTATGAACGTTTTAGAACAAGTTTGTTTTAGTTTTAGATGAAATAATATTTTTTTTAGCCATAACATAGGCCTTCTCAATGACAAAACTCAAATAGCCAATACAAGATGAAAGACTTAAGGGAAATGCAAAAGGATAACGCTAATTAATGTATCTAAAGTTTATGAATCCAACAGATCATGAAATGTATCAGTCAGAAATAGGAGTGGCCAATATTAACAAACATTATATTCTCATAACGATATTCGGACAATATTCCAACAACCATCAGATTCACCAGAAAAGGGCATACATATAATGTTACACTTTCAAAGTTACAGAAGACTTTCAGATTATTTAAAATAGTTTTAAAAATAGATATAGGCAACTCGATTATCTCATTTCCACAGCTCCAAAACAACAATTTCGATATTTCTCCCTCTAGTCACAAAGCAGTTGGTCTTAAAATGTTTCCTGTTATTTTGAAGGTTTGCAGTAGACTTCTGGTGTGTCTCCAAATATCTTCACTCGGCGCAGGTCCTCCCTGCGCGCCCCCTCCGCCCCCTCATATAAAGACTGCCTTGTTAGTTGATTCAAGACACCGTTTCAACAGCAGGAAACACTGCAGCCTTTCATTCTAATAAGAAGGCTGAGTCCAAATGTGAAGTCAACATAGACGTTCATTGTAATCTAAAGTGACCCAGTTAAAAACGCCCAGATAGTCTTAATATTCAATGGAAATACAACCGGAGATTAGAGGAATTCGTGTTATTACTCTCTCATGTTCAGAGTCCAATTGGCATAATCAGCTTCACGAGGGCAGGGACAAAACTTATTTCCAGGAGTCAGACTGTTATGTTACCTTGTTTGAAATGGCCCATTAGAGAAAGTCATAAAATGTCACTCAACCCTCCACGCAACTCAAACTAGCATTGTGAGAAAGAAAATGTTATTAATTGACTGATTGATTGATTGATTGATTGGTATCCATGATCTCAGCTCGGTGTATAGTGTAGGTTGTAAAGTAAAAGTGAGAACTGTTTGACAACAGCGACCCCGCGTGGTGTGTTGTCTAACTACAACTTATCCTTGAGATCGCATAGGTCGATGTGTTTGAGTGATTCAATAAAACATACTTCAAACGTCTCCAGGTGTTCTCAGGGGCCCCAAAGGTCCAAACTTCAGCAATTATGCTTTCTTATTTCTATGGTGTTATTTGCTTTCTCATATTTGAAAAGCCTACACTTATTATTCATATTATAAAATCAACATTAGCTGCTAAATAATATGAATAGATAAGGGTTAATAATGTAAATGAATCACTTATTTATGCATAACTTTGTCTTTTTTAACTATTTTGAGGAGGATATCCAGACGATGGTCATCAGACATGAGTTGAAAACGCCTGTAAATGTTGTGGTCTAGGTTTAGGTCTAGTATCGCACAAATAAAGGAATTGTAACATTAAAAATAAACAAAGGGACAAGTGATTTTTCAGAACTTTGTGTTTAATCAGCTCTTTCTGCACTCTTTTTGCTATGTTTATATAATATATGATTTTTTTTTTTTTTTTTTACTGTAAAACCTGCGGGACATTGACTTCATCATCATATTTTGAACTCTGGTCCAATAAAAACACTGCTGCTCTGCTCTGCACATGGGCATAGAACAAGGGCAATTAGGGCCCTGTAGAGAAAATGTGCCAGCCTTTTGGAAACAACAGTCCTATGTGCTTTGAGTTTCCCCCAAGGGGGAATTGGTTTGTTTGTGCAGGGAAACCATGTTGAAACGTCTGTCACCAAAACACCGAAAACAGACACACAGAGACAAGAAGTTTGGTTTACTTAAAGTTGATTTAACGTTTCTTCAAAACAATACTTACAAAAGCGATAAAAAACGTATTATTAAAGCCTTCTACTTTCTGCAGAACTGCATGTTTAGCCTAAATTGTCAGCATACATTTTGACGACCGATATCAATGAAAAAAGCTACTAGGTGTGAGCATTATTCAATCGAGCATATTTCTTATGCTCCTTATGTTTTGCAACGTATACAGTGAAGGTGCCTGAGTTTTTATTGCATAGAACTGAAAATGCAATGATGCTGTTTTGTATTTGTAATGGCCATGAGCTGCACAGCCACGCAGCAGATTCTCAGCCCTTAAAGTTCTCAAAGACTTCAGCAGCATTTAACCAGGACCTGAAGCAGACCAGGCCCCGGTCTCTGATCTGCTTTCGGCCCTTGTCTGTGATCACATCGCCGTTCGCCTTGACAATCACAAGTTTGGGCACTGCAGTTATCTTGTAACGCTCCTTCAGTTCACTGGAAAACAAAAGAGGAAAACAATGTAACCACACAAGTAAACATGAACATGCAGAACACAGCCACCCATAACATTCAAAATACAAACATAACACATACATCATCATGACATTTGTGTCCGTATACGTTGAATATCTTGGTCATGTCATATACATTTGTTATGACATAAACGTGAGCATTTCTACTCTGTTTATCAGTGGTTTAAACAAGGATGTCACGATTATTCAAGTCACAATATAATCGTAAGAGCTAAATATATATATATATATATATATATATATATATATATATATATATATATGACAGAAGCAAAGATCAGTCATTTCGTTTCATCAATATATGCACACAGAAAAAACCCAACTGTGGAATAGTTTATTAACCGTGAATAATTGTAAAATCCCAATACTCCTGATATCGTGACATCCCTGCAAGTGACACGTGTGAGAGTGAAGCGTTTACTTCCAACTTCTAAGTATCACACCAGTCAAATATCAGCCTACAGACATAATAATCATAAATGTAAAGCCTAAATGTGGGTCAACATCAGACTTACTGTCTGTAGTTGTCCGTCCAGGGCAGAGCCAGCCAGTCTCCGTGCATGTCGTGGTAATACTCCACCATATCCTCCGCGGACTTGTCAGACGAGATAAAAACTATTTCAAACTGAGCAGGAGGGTCATGCTCTTCAATCAGCTCCGTGTAGAAGTCGCACAGAATCGGAGTGAAGTCTCTGCAGGGCGGACACCAGCCTGCAGAGAAATAAATCCCCACTACTTTATTCCTCAGCGCCTCCTCGGGATCCACGAAATCACCGTCTTTATTCAGGAGCGTCCTTCCGGCAAAAACGTCCACCATGTCTGCCGCCGCGATGTTTACTTTTGATGACACCGGGCAGCGGGCTTCAACCGGAGCCTGACCTCATGTTCCCCACTGGCTCTGCACTTTCTGCTCCGAAGCTTCTCGTCGACTTCAACATCATCTTAAAAGCTACTTACGGCCAATCCTTCTAATCACCCGCGGACCAATGAGGAGACACCGGAGCAGGTACGCTTTCATTTACCACGTGGTGCGCGAGCTGCCGGTGCATGCCTTTTGTGTACTGTCGGTGTGCGCGACTGCAGCACGTTCACACCGGATTCACACCCTGGATCTGCGACGCACTGAACGTCCAGGCTGCCGTGGAAGGCGCATGCGCAAAAAACCCCTGCAACTTTATTGTAAGGT
This sequence comes from Eucyclogobius newberryi, assembly GCF_026437365.1. Classification (NCBI taxonomy): domain Eukaryota; kingdom Metazoa; phylum Chordata; class Actinopteri; order Gobiiformes; family Gobiidae; genus Eucyclogobius; species Eucyclogobius newberryi. Next base: position 24,159,643 of record NW_027315834.1, read on the forward strand.
GCCATACAGGCAGGGCCAGCCCAGCCTATAAGCGAACTAAGCAGCCGCGTAGGGCCCCGAGGCTTTAATAGGGCCCCCAATCTGGCAACCCGTCTTATGCGAAGTGCAAGCGCAGCGTGAGCCACTAGTGTAGGAGCGATGCTGGCGCGGCAGCGCACACAGCGGTAACATATAACGCACAAACAGCATTTATTTGTAATGACAACCAAGGCACCAAACCTGCGCTGATTGGGCAACTTCATCGTGCGCGAGGAGAACGAGAGCAAAACATAAACACAACAGAACGTGGTCCTCATGTCCAGAGGAATATATCCCCCCGATGCCGAAAAACGAAAGAAGAAACTTCTTGACGATGTAAAGAAACTGCAAACTCAACAACACTCTCCAGGTATTGAACTTCTCTTACAAAGAGACGGTTAATGCTGCTGTTTGAAACAACACGATTCTGTCACGTTAGTTCGCTCAGGCTGGAGGCGACGAGAGCTCTGCCCCGCGCATAATAATATGTCTGAATGAAAGATAATAAGCTTCACATTTACACCAGCCCCGTAGTGTTAGCTGCAGGTGAGGCCGGTGAGGGGCGTCTGTGCCCCGGTCACTAAGAGGCGGAGATCCGGTCCGGACGAGCGCCGTCTCGTCCAGAACCTCTGACGTGAGACTTTGGAGTGAACAGTGTGCGGCCCCTGTCCCGGGCCCCTGTCCCGGGCCCCTGTGCAGCCTCAGTTAGAGATGAGCTGGTTTGAGTTTGCGTCCCTCTCTCTCACATCACCATGTGTGAGATCAGTCGTGACTCGTGATGTCTGTTTTACTTTGACTTCTTAACGTGGAATAAGAGGAACGTAAAGGTTTATGCATCAGCCAATCACATCGCAGCATTGTTTCATGCAGGAGTCCAGTGTGTGGTGTTCTGATCAGAACAAACATTTATATTGTAATTAACTTTTAATAGAGCAATAAAACATTTACATTTATTTAAAAAGCATCATTAGACTATTTGTTATAAATTGATAGTGAAAAATGACCAGACATATTAAAATTACGTCTGTTATAGAATAATACTATATATTTTTATACAAAAGTGGCAAAGTTGCAGAAACGCAGTCTCTTCACTATAGCTAGGTTTGGACCTTCACTTCTCGTTCTGTTCATTCTCTGGGAATAACATGTTTGCACTGTTTTATCAGTGTTAATTGTTAATCAAGCAATGCTTATGCCATTTGTTTAATTTAATATAACTTGTTTTGTCACTTTGGCAAGAAGGAACAGTTGGGAGCTGTAAAAGATAAATTAGTAAGGATAACTATTACTTTTACATTTTCAGTTAAAATGAATCAATTTGACCATAATTATTTGTCATAGCCAATATTGTATTGAGTAATTAAGTACACTAATGTATTAATAACTGGCTTTAGTCATTTTCTCCTGGCACAGTTTCATCACATCATTATTTTATAGCATTACAACCTCAACATTTTATTACAACCTCAACATTTTACTCTTACTTTAGCCGGTTGGACCACATTAAAATGCACCAGAAGACCCAAAAAAGGTCTGAAAATTTCTGAGAGCCCCCAGACCCCCCCTTAATTTAAACTAATGTGCTAATGTGGCTGTCGACCCTTAACGCCCACAAATACACCCAAAAACATATCTGGGACGTGTGTTATTTGTACAGGGAGTAGAGGTGATGTCAGCGGAATACCAAGTTGCATTGTGGGATTTAAGTTATCAATATTTGAGCTTGCGAGGTTCTGAGAATAAACTAACTGGCAAACGGATGCCCTGGAGTTTTGGTGCGCTTTGTTTGCGTTGAAGAAAGTTCCCACATGTGAATTGTTTACTGACAATGCATCCCTGAATGCTACTTCCATGGTAGCATACAGGGATCTATCACACTTCCATGGTAGCATACAGGGGTCTATTATACTTCCATAGTAGCATACAGGGATCTATTACACGTCCATGGTAGCATACAGGGATCTATTACACGTCCATGGTAGCATACAGGGATCTATTACACGTCCATGGTAGCATACAGGGATCTATTACACGTCCATGGTAGCATACAGGGATCTATTACACGTCCATGGTAGCATACAGGGATCTATTACACTTTCATAGTAGCATACAGGGATCTATTATACTTCCATAGTAGCTTACAGGGATCTATTATACTTCCATGGTAGCATACAGGGGTCTATTATACTTCCATGGTAGCATACAGAGATCTATTATTTTTCCATGGTAGCATACAGGGATCTATCACAATTCCATGGTAGCATACAGGGGTCTATTATACTTCCATAGTAGCATACAGGGATCTATTACACGTCCATGGTAGCATACAGGGATCTATTACACTTCCATAGTAGCATACAGGGATCTATTATACTTCCATAGTAGCTTACAGGGATCTATTATACTTCCATAGTAGCTTACAGGGATCTATTATACTTCCATGGTAGCATACAGGGATCTATTCTACTTCCATAGTAGCTTACAGGGATCTATTATACTTCCATGGTAGCATACAGGGATCTATTACACTTCCATGGTAGCATACAGGGATCTATTATTTTTCCATGGTAGCATACAGGGATCTATCACACTTCCATGGTAGCATACAGGGGTCTATTATACTTCCATAGTAGCATACAGGGGTCTATTATACTTCCATAGTAGCATACAGGGATCTATTACACTTTCATAGTAGCATACAGGGATCTATTATACTTCCATGGTACCATACAGGGGTCTATTATACTTCCACGGTAGCAAACAGGGATCTATTATACTTCCAAGGTAGCATACAGGGATCTATTAGATAATATAAGATAAGATAATCCTTTATTGTCCACACATGGGGAAATTTCATTGATACAACGCAGTAGATACAGAGGTAAAGGACAGATCACAGAATATAAGAAGTTTAAAAAAACACTCTCAATAGAAGAACTCTTCTATTGTATGCTACAATATGTATGTATGCTACACTTCCATGCTACAATATGTATGTATGCTACACTTCCATGGTAGCATACAGGGATCTATTATACTTCCATAGTAGCATACAGGGATCTAATATACTTCCACGGTAGCAAACAGGGATCTATTATACTTCCATGGTAGCATACAGGGATCTATTACACTTCCATGGTAGCATACAGGGATCTATTACACTTCCATGGTAGCATACAGGGATCTATCAAGCAAGGCAAGTTTATTTGTAGAGCACATTTCATACACAAGGCAATTCAAAGTGCTTCACAGCAGGAAAAATGCATTAAAATCACAAAGAAATTACAGGAACAGAAATACAATAAAATTAACGTAATTAAAAATTATCAATTCAACTGATTGTCTAAACTAATAAAATCACAAACAACAGAGAAGAGTGCAAAGAAAAAATCCTTTCAGTCATATGCGCAGCTAAACAAAACTGTTTTTAGCTTGGATTTGAACATTGTCAGAGTAGAAGCCTGTCTCACATCTTCAGGAAGACTGTTCCAGATTTTAGCTGCATAAAACTGAAACGCAGATTCCCCATGTTTTGTCCTGACTCTGGGCACCAGCAGGAGGCCGGACCCTGAGGTCCTCAGAGTCCGAGATGGTTCATATGGCACTAACATATCCAAGATGTACTTTGGTGCTAGGCCATGGAGAGACTTGTACACAAGCAGAGCTGCTTTAAAGTCTATTCTCTGAGCCACAGGAGCCAGTGCAGAGACCTGAGAACAGGACTAATGTGATCGTACTTCCTGGTTCTTGTCAGGACTAATGTGCTCATACTTCCTGGTTCTGGTCAGGACCCGAGCAGCAGCGTTCTGGATGTACTGCAGCTGTTTTACAGCTCGTTTGGAGAGGCCAGTGAGCAGGCCGTTACAGTAGTCTAATCTACTGGAGACAAACGCATAGATAAGTCTCTCTAAATCTGGTTTTGACACTATATTTTTGATTTTGGCAATGTTTTTTAGATGATAAAAAGCTGCTGATGTTATTGATTTGACGTGGCAATTAAAGTTCAAGTCTGAGTCCATTATTACCCCCAGATTTCTAATTTGGTTTGTAGGTTTTAGAGCGAGACTCTGGAGGTGACCGCTAACACTTTCTCTTTGTTTCTGTGGGCCAAAAACGATTATTTCAGTCTTGTCTGAGTTCAGCTGGAGAAAGTTGTTTTGCATCCACAAACTGATCTGTTGGATGCAGTGACAGAGTGAATCTACTGGTCCATATTCACCTGCCGATAGTGAAACATAGATCTGAGTGTCGTCTGCATAATTGTGATAGGACACATTTTCACTGCGTATCAACTGACCTAACGGCAGCATGTATAGGTTGAACAGAAGGGGACCCAGGACTGACCCCTGGGGCACTCCACAGGTCAGGGTCATGTGGTCTGAGACACAGCTACCAATTTCAACAAAGTACTTCCTCTCTTCCAGATAGGACCTTAACCAGTTTAGGGCAGTGCCAGTGATGCCCACCCAGTCCTCAAGTCTCTGTAAGAGGATCCCATGATCGACAGTGTCAAAAGCAGCGCTCAGATCTAACAGAATTAAGACTGAAGCTTTGCCCGTGTCAGTGTTCAGGCGGATGTCATTTGTCACCTTGACAAGAGCAGTCTCAGTGCTGTGATGAGGTCTAAAACCTGACTGAAAAACATCAAATGAGTTGTTTATTAAGAGGAAATCTGTGAGCTGTTGGTAAACAACCTTTTCAAGGACTTTGCCCCAAAATGGCAGATTAGAGATGGGCCGGTAATGACTCAGTACTGCGGCATCAAGACTGCTCTTCTTTAGGAGAGGCTTTATGACCGCAGTTTTCAAAGACATTGGGAATGTTCCAGATTGAAGCGACATGTTAACTATGTGAGTGAATGGTGCTAACAAACTGTTCAGCACAGACTTTAGAAATCTGGTGGGTAACACATCGAGGCAGCATGTAGATGAACTCAGACTGGTGATGATCTCATGGACAGTTTTGTCAGTTACTGGTGCAAAGTGAGTTAGCTCTAAGTGTCTAGGTGGTTTTAGGGTATTTTTTTGCATTGTGGGATTTATAGCATTTTTAATGCCCTGAACTTTGTCATTAAAGAATAATGCAACCTCATTACACTTGGATGTGGAAATGAGTTCTAACGGCAGCTGAGCTGGAGGGTTTGTTAATCTGTTTACTGTGGCAAACAGGACACGCGAGTTGTTACTGCAGCTTCCAATAATTTCAGAAAAATAGTTTTCCCTATTTCTACATAAGATTAGGTTGTACATGTTCAGCTTCTCTTTGTGACATTTTCAAAGTTTATCATTTCCATAAACAGTGCACCTGTGCCATCATTTATGTGTCTACTCTGAACAACTGCAGGACCAACCGGTGGTTTGGGAGAAACAGGCAGGTCAAAGAAGACACAGAAATGATCAGACAGAGCAACATCGATCACATTAACATTTGAAATATTTACCCCCTTTGTAATTATGAGATCTAGAGCGTGTCCTTTGCTGTGGGTGGGGCCTCTCACATGCTGAGTAAGACTGAAGGTTTCAAGGACAGCATCAAGCTCTTTAGCGTTTCTGTCACAAATATTATCAACATGCACATTAAAATCACCTGTAATGACCAAACCATCAAAGTCTGTGCATACGACTGAAAGCATCTCAGTAAAATCATCAATAAAACTTTGGCAGTGCTGGGGAGGCTTGTATAAAACAATGAAGAGAATGGATGGAGACCGTTTTAGCTCCATTTTAAAGGATACATACTCAAATGATGAAAACACCCCAAAAGACAACCTGCGGGTAAGTATTTCATCTCTAAAGACAGCACAGACTCCACCCCCTTTTTTGTTTTCTCGTGTTTCAGATTCAAACTTAAAGTTGGGTGGAGCAGATTCTATCAGAACTACATTTCCTGTGTTTTTGTCAAGCCATGTTTCAGTTAAAAACATAAAATCAAGATTATAAGAAGAAATAAAATTATTAATTAAGAGAGATTTGTTACATAAGGATCTGACATTTAGCTCAGCAAGTTTCAGACTAGTTTCAGTGGGACTGGGCTTTATCTTTTCACAGGGAATATGAATCACATTTCTCAGATTGGGCCTGACTCGCATTTTGTTTTTCCATCTATGTGATGATGTGACTACAGAAATAGCACTAGGGGGGGCTCTTTTTACATAGGGCCCCGGGTTGGTTTGATTTTTAATGTGACAATAAGTCCCGGCAACGCTGAGACCCAGTGCATCCTAGCTATGGGAGATACCAGGTGAAAGGCGAGGTTGGATGGGTGGTGGGGCTTTTGTAGCCAAGGAGAGTTTGGGACCAGGTGAGAGGCGAGGGGGGATGGGTGCTGGGGCTTTTGTTGGTGTAGTCGGCTTGTGCAGGGAAGAGTTGATAAGTATTGACATAGCCCTTGCTATATTGGGCGTGAGTGGAGCCATCTTAATGCCTGATTTGATCAGACTTTCAAAATGGCTGGGAAGGCCCATGGGTGAGAGTGGAGATGAGAAGGAGAATGATGAATCTTTAGTGGGAGTAGAAGTTGTAGGGGGAACCCAGGGCTGGTGTGAAGGCAGGGGCGATGACAGGGATGTTGTTGGGCTTGTCACAGATGGGTCAAAGGCCTTTGAAGATTGTTCCTTTGCTGGAGGCGGTGGAGGTGAATGTGGAGCAGCTGGAGCTGAATCCTTTGCTGGTGGTGGTGGAGCAGCTGCTGATGAATCCTTTGGTGGAGGCTGAGGTTGTGGTGCTTTTGATGTTGAAACATTGGCTCGGTCTCTGGCTGATGGAGCAGGAATTCTTCTCTCATTCCTCTCTTCTCTAACTATCTGCTCAGGACCCTGTCCAGGCCCAGTCCAATGCCTCAGAGCGTGGAGCAGGTTCTCTGTCAGCACCCTCACTCCACCTCTGCATAGGTGGGGGCCATTTCTCTTAAACAGGTCCTCTCGTTTCCAGAATAGATACAAGTCGAGTGAAGAAGCCGGCTAAACTTGTTTATCCTCCTGTCGATGTTTGGAAGAGGTCCACTTATGAATGTTTTGATTTCCATTTTATCAAGCACGTCGAATAACTTCAAGAAGTCTTTTTTCAAAACTTCAGTCTGTTCCCGCCGCATGTCCACTGCACCCACGTGCACTATCAGCTGTTTAGCTCCTCCATGCTTAGCCATAATATTTGGAAGGAGTGACGTTATCTCAGAAACAGTGGCGCTTGGAAAAGAATGTGTGTTTATCTTTTCATGCGTCACGTGACTTATCGCGCCGTCCCCAACCAAAACAATCTGCGTGACCTTGGCTCCTGGCACAGATCCTCCTCGCTGTATTTTGGCCACATCATCTTTCCTTTTTTCATTTAATTCCATCTCTGAAAGTGGTAAAAATATGTTTGTGAGCTGTATTTTAGGTGACTTCACGTTATCTTTGTATCGTTTAGGCTTTGCTCCAAGTTTGTTCCAAGAAACAGCCTGGTCTTTCTGGTTTTTAGACAGTTTTAGAAACGACACAGTCACTGCGGTTTAGGTTGAAAGTAGCAGTTTTTCTTGTAAAAAGTGTGCTCTTCTTACCATCGGTTGACACAGGAATGGTATCGTGAAGAACTTTTTCAGATTCCAAAACAAATATCCGTGTTTTCAGCTCATTAATTTCTTGTTGATATTTCCGACAGCATTCACAGTCTTTCTCCCTTCTTCTCCCGGACATGTCGCTGGCGTCAGATATGTCGTTTAAACTGGAAAAATGTTCTTAAAATCCTTGGTTTACTTGAAAGTCTAAAGCAACAATGTTTGGAAGACAAAAACTGATTAAAAAGCTAAATAAATAAGGAAAGCAGCAATAGCAAGCGGAGCGAGCAAAAAAGCGTGTGCACTCTTCGGAACCAGGACAGCATTAGTACCATACAGGGATCTATTATACTTCCATGGTAGATCTATTATACTTCCATTGTAGCATACAGGGATCTATTATACTTCCATGGTAGCATACAGGGATCTATTATACTTCCATGGTAGATCTATTATACTTCCATAGTAGCATACAGGGATCTATTATACTTCCATGGTACCATACAGGGATCTATTATACTTCCATAGTACCATACAGGGATCTATTATACTTCCATAGTACCATACAGGGATCTATTATACTTCCATAGTACCATACAGGGATCTATTATACTTCCATGGCACTATACAGGGATCTATTATACTTCCATAGTACCATACAGGGATCTATTATACTTCCATGGTAGCATACAGGGATCTATTATACTTCCATGGTACCATACAGGGATCTATTATACTTCCATGGTAGCATACAGGGATCTATTATACTTCCATGGTACCATAACATTACACACTTATGGAGAAAGGCTGTGGTTTTAGGGTTGACGCATTTATATCCACTTTATTTCTTTGTTTATTTGAGCGTGTTTACAGCTCTCATGGCCAGAAGCTTTGGCTGAGGGTCGCCTTGGTAAACGTATGGGCCAGTCCTGGTAGGCTAAACTGACAGTAGCCTACAGTGTAATCCCTCATTTCTCCAGGAGTTTTGCGTCTCGAAAAGCATTTGAGGGAGGGCATCTGGACACTTTGAACATCGATTTTCAAAGCTGTGTTCAGATGACTACCCTCAAATCCTTTTTTACGAAAGTAAGCCACGTTATTGAAATATAAATCGCAAATCAAATCGCAACCACAATGCTTGTCGTAAAAATGAAGTTAGACATATGTTGACTATTTATTTATTTATTTGTTTATTCAAATCCGTTCAGCATGAACACATCCCTCACATTCATGTCCTGACTCCTGGTCACATATAAAGCGTGTACAAGTACAACAATTACACCATTTTAAAATTACACTGTGAGCACACACCAGCAAAATCTTTAATTCACCTTCATTCTCATTCTCTAATTACATTGCCATTTCTGAATAATAGTGTTTACAGAAGTACTCTGTGACAAAGCACTTGTGGGCGTCAGTGAGTGTGTGTGACTTGTATAATTTCCTCTTCTTCTGCTGCTGTAGTGGACTGGGGTCATATGGAGCGTGTTTGCCGGGGACTACCGACGCAACTGTTGACCAGTAGTCTACAAACGTTTCTGAGTTCATATCAACATGGCTTCTAACTCCAATATATCAAGCATGAGGCGACTGGTGGAGCAACTCAAGTTAGAGGCCAGTGTGGAGAGGATCAAGGTAAAAGTACATTATTGTGTTTGGAATCAATGCCACGGCCATAGACATTGCATTGCAATATCTAATGCATAAAACTAAGTCAACAGTATGTAGAAGTATGTAATCTTTAAATATGTTTGTACAGCCATAGAGACTTTTTCACCATTGTCAGTGAATATCAGTGAATATACAATATACTATATTGTTTAGCACATTCATTTCAGATTACACTTTTATTATATACTTTTATTTTATTTTTAGCATAGCAGTAAAACTGGGACTCACTTTGCATGTTTCTTTCTGCTGTCAGGTTTCTCAAGCAGCTGCAGAGCTACAGCAGTACTGTTTGCAGAATGCAGGAAAAGATGCTTTGTTGGTGGGGGTCCCCACAGGCAGCAACCCCTTCAGAGAGCCACGTTCATGCTCCATTGTGTGACACATGTGTTTCTACAGCTCAAGGTCAGGTTCACACATGTTCAAATCTTACGTACTATTATTTCATAGTTTAACTGTTTGGATGTCCGGAGGAGGTAGACTCGAGAATAACCATGATTGTACCTTTTTACCGATACAGGAAGAAGACTAAGTCCGTGTGGAGTCCAATAGATACGTTTTGTACTCTTGAATTGATCCGTTTTATTCTGTTATTTTAATATTAAATTACATTGTGAAAACATTTCCTATTTCCCTATTTTCTGTCTTTTTCTTTTTTAGTGAAACGTAAGGAAGACCAATGTTGTTTGTTATCTTGGGACTTTAGAAAACGGATGTTTAAGCCAGGCTCTAAATTGCTTCTTGCAATCTTGCTACATCCCAGCTTCCTGAAGTTCCAGCTAATGCGAAACACAAAGCAGAAGGGAGGAAACTGGGTCTTTCCTGTTTGAAACAGCAAAGGAGACAAACATCCAGGCATTTTTATAATTCACTTTTAGATATCTTCTTCAACTAGCTATTACCATGCATAAACAAACACTCATTTAGCCCAGGCATTCGTATAAATATTAATTTAGTTAAACTGTATACCATAATAATCAAATAGAGTACAGCGAGAAATCCATATATTTTTGAGCAATATAAAAGAGCATTTTAGTTGTAAGTTTCCCAACAGAAGCAAATATGCACTAGGGTTTCTTAACCTGTGAGGCCTACACAAATTACCAGTATTATATTTTATTTCATGCACAGTTATGGTGGCACTTGCAGCTCATGGAGCATCACATGTTCAGTCTGCCAGTTCAAATCCCTGCTGACCATTCATTTATAAGTTTGCCTTTAGCTTTATTGTCACTGTTGGTGAATGGATACTGGTGCCTCACCCTTGGTGTGCCTTTGTTTACTTTACTTCAGAAAATAAAACATAAAGTAATTGTGTAAAACACTGTACAAAGTAACAGCCATTCAAACGTACTAGTACAACTGTTCTAAGCATCATAGTTCATCAGACTTACAGCTTTCTGCCCTGTCAATTAGAACAGGGGGATCTCCTCAAAGCTTTCTTTAAATTTTATTTCCCTTTTATTTTCAAGTTCCTTGTTTTCAGACAAGTTAGATTCAGTTGACAGGATTTGAGAGTGAGCTAATAAAGAGTGACACACCCATCACTTTTGCTCTGTAAACATTAGTGTAGTTATTGTGCCAATTTAAGTTGTTTATTTCCCCCCTCATGTTAACATAAGAACATGTTGATTTGTTATTTGGGGTTTAAGCTGCCAAAACTTTACTGTATATTTTAACTTAAGTTAAAACAAATCACAGATAAAACTCTAAACACCTATAAATAAACACATGTATTGCTGTCGAGCAGGTTATTTTGTCATTACACATCCACCTATTCTTATTTCTCAAAGTGAAACAGGTGACAAGGCCACTCAGGGGAGTCGTGTTTCCCTTTAAAGGTGTGGGCGTGGATCAGAGAGCAGCAGGCATTGGGTTTCAGTGCCAGTCTTTTCTCTTCCCACACACTGCTTTGGCGTCCAGACCTAACACTACTGCTGCAGAGTGGATAATGCGTCACACCTGTTGAGAGTCCACTGAGCTGGACAAGTGGACATGTGGACATTGAACTAAAAAGACCTCACTGTCGGCTGTGAATGACCTTATGTTTTTATGCCTAGATGAGTACGACAGTCAAGTGGGGAGATGGCCAAAGTCTACACATTCTATGTAGGTGTATTGGCAGGTAAGGCTTTAAATATCATTGGGAGGAGGTACATTTAGTGTGAATTTTGGGTAGTTACATAGTTTAAGCTGTCTACGTGAAACACCTTGAACTGGTGTAATGCATGTACCTTTAAATGAGCTTTGTTTTGCTCATTGTAATATTAAGTAGAATAACATTATAGTAGAAAGGCAAAACCCAGCTTTGGCTCCCACTGTGAGGTGGGCATTTACGTCATGTTGGTTACCTCTAACATTAGGAGTTTTGTTTTCTGGCACAGGTTTGGTCCTTTGCAAATGCTCTGAGGGCGTCTGGAACTCGACTGAAGGACCGTCTGCCAATGGAACTGAGTGTCATCTCCACGATAACTGCACAGGTAGATCAAGGTGGGAGGGAACATGCAGTTGTGTTGTGAACGGAAGCATTGAAGATTTACTGTGGTTAAGGAAGAACTTAACAAACAAGCAATTTCGAGACACACCACTGTAAACATTAAGCAAGTTACTGAGCAGTTACTGATTCAAATCAGAGACTGACTCTACAAACAACAGAACCTTTTGAGTTTTGACCTGTCTCAAGAGGCTTACACAACTGATATATAGCCATCAAAACATGTTTGACATACTTCTTAAGAACGGACAAACATTACTGAACATCTTCCCAAATATTTCCAAATTCATTCAGTGCCAAACCTGAAACCGGATCCTTTTAGCTCTCTTTTACTAGATATCCGGTTTCACTCAGCCGTTACTCATTATTGCTCTCACTTGAACAAGAGTACGGTATTCTTTTACAAGCTTGCTTTTTAATGCCAGTGGGTCATAAAGATAGTAGCACTTATGTGGAGGCCTATGTGGCCTACAAACACATGCTTAGTGCAGGGACTCTTTAGTTCATGGCTCATTGTTCAGAGGAAATATATATCATTTTTCCTAACTAACATTTTCTGTCTTCATGGCCACTTCATTAAGTAAAGCTAACTGGTGATTGAGACGGCGGCTTTTCCGGAGAATGATTCACCAGATCTCTGCTCTCTGCTATTATATTACACTAGTCTATTTATACATGAGGTCACTCAAGCTGGGGAGGGTGAAGAGCGAGCTGACAAACATTTCAATTAATGACTCCTGTGCCATGTGTAAAAGGCAAATAGTTGAGAATATATGTATTATTATGCCAATATGTATTATATTTTCTCCATATACAGACACCGGACATTGGAACGGTCACTTCTCCACATGTCCTGAGCAACTCGCTGTCTACTGTATCCATGGAGAATGTCGTTACATCAAAGAAATGAATGTGGCATCTTGCAGGTAATATCAATCTGTTTAAGAGTGAAATGACAATAGACTGCGCATGCAAATAAATAAATGTAGTCGGGGGGTTTCACCTGCTTACACGTGCTGTTCTTCTCAGGTGTCATCCTGGTTTTGTTGGATCCAGGTGTGAGTTTCTGGATTTTGACTGGCTAAAAGAAGAGAGAAGACACATCATCATAATCATCTGTGCCGTTGTGGGATTGGTGCTACTCATTCTTTTAGTGGTCTTTATTTGCATCTTCTCACAGTGAGTAAGGCTTGAATGACACTTGAGGGTTTATTGTCAGCCTTATTTCTTCTAGCTGTAACTGTGTTTTTCTGTTCACAGCCGTAGGGGTAAACTCTGTATTCCAAAGAGAAGACGCCGAGATGAACTGAGAAATGCCACAGAAAAACTCCCCATGACATCGATAGTTAACCACACAGAGCATACAGCTAACTCTGTGTGAAATGAAAATGCAGTGTGTGCCCTCACCACTTTGGGAGTAGTGGCTCACAGAGGAATGTGTCTGTTCTCGAACCAGCTGCTGCCTTTTGTCACACGGTGCTTCAGTGTACTCCGACCAAGGCACGGGCCTAAACATTGGATACAGGCCATTTGCTGAGAGACACCATAGAAAGGAATACATCTGCTTGTTTTCCCTACATGGCAGCGTGTCTGAAGATCTGCAAAGGAAAACTTCACAAACAACGCGGGCGGACTCGCTGTCTTCGTCAGATGCAACCAAGTAAATGAAATGGGGGAAAAGGAGTGTGGATGAGAACATCTGATGGAAATATCCGTCTGTGATGAAGATGCTTTCCATTCCTGTACAACTGTTAGACAGATGCAAACACAGTATTTATTTATCTTCACCATGTCACATACAAAGCAAAGCTAAATATATTGTTACTTATGTTCTAAAGCAATGCTAAACAGCCTTCCGTACATGCTGGATTTTAGGGAAGGACTGCTTAGTAAGTAAACCTGATCCTGTCGTTTGGGGCAGAGGAGTGTGGAAGCTCCTGGTTAGAACAGCCACCTCTTTGTGCAGTAACTTTAATGACGTAAATGGCCAATGCCCCTGAGAGATTGTCCAAACTGTTTATTTCAATCTCAAATCTCTGTCAATGCCATCGTGGTTTTTATTGATTGAACCAATGTGTCTTACAATTTTTTTTAATGATAAATTCCAGCATAAGATCACATTCCATTTTTAGAACAGGCTTTTTAGTCTGGGAGCAGGGCCGTCAGACTGGGGGCGGTCAAGGGTACTCGTTTACCCAGGGCCCAGTGCAGGGGCCCACCAAGATGGTCTGTGCCCAGGGCCCAGGATTTTGTGCTACACCCTTGACTAACTGACTGCAATGTTTTTATTTATTTATTTATTTATCTTAAAGGGTGTGGTGCTAATTTGTGTGTTGTATGTGTAAACCCCTTTAGTCACACAGAAGTGACAAAACAAATAAATAGCTGCTTACTGGTTGAGTTTGTCTCATTCATTCATTTTCTACAGCTTGTTCCCTTTTGGGGTCGTGGGTGACTGGAGCCTATCCCATTGACTTTTGGTCTGGACAGTGGTCAACTCGTCGTAGACACAGAGACATAACAGAGGGGACCCAGAGAGATCATGTGATGTTGGTCTGGTCCGGGAATCAAACCCATGATCTCCTTCTTGGGAGCCAAGAGCGCTAACCGCCTTTCCCACCATGCTACTTGTCACATTCACTATGTCTTTATATTTTTGACATTTGTTGGACAATTCAAGTTACACATTTTAAAATTTTTCACCAACTTTTTAGAAATTTCTCTTCTGATGTTGAAACTTAAATCTGAATGAGGCCGAAACATATTTGCTCAAATTATGTCTCTTTACATTTTAATGCACTCATCCATCCAGCACCATCACTCCAGTGTCTTGCTCAAGGACACAACAACTCCACTGGTCAGCTCGGGACTAAACTGCCATCTTTTGGGTTTATGACTTGAACCATTTTGCTTTCCCATTTCCTTGACCACATTGTAGTTTCTGTTGGTGGTTTGGAGAAGTTGTAACTTTAATTTAGTTACATCTGTGTTTTGTTATTACCTAACAATGAATTAGCTGTTTTCCAAACAGTAAATGTGTAACCATTTTATTTCACATGTGCGGTTTTCTTCAAAAGAGCCATGCCGTTTCCATGGGTGTGTCTTCAGGATTAAATTTGATAACTGGTTTGCAGATATCAAAGGGCAGTGCTGTATTTGGAGCAGTGATTTCAAGAAAACTGTTGATCAGTAATCTGCCTGGAACATGTGACCACCGGCTTCCATCCTCTATTTCAGGGGTTCACAAACGTTTCTGTCTTGAGTAACCCTGAAATTTTGTCTTACACTCCATGTAGGCTTGATCTTGACACATCAAAGTAAAATATAAAAAAAATAAAATTAATAGTAAAGCAGTTAGTACAATTCATTTTTTTTTCTTGGCTTGACTATATCGATGTCCAAAATCCTCTGAAGGACTTTTTTTTTTTTTTATAATAATCAATTTCACATTTCTTATTAAGTACGCACTGTGTACACCAAAAGAAGGGTGCACGTATCCCTGCTTCAGAAACACTCTTCAGGTCAGGACCACCTTGTCATATGAGACTTTGTTTTGCTATGCTTATAACCCCTCAAGAAAAATGTTCCTTTTGTAATGATGTAGTTTATTTAAATACCACACGAGGTCAGCAAAGCGCATCTCTTTTTGCACGCGCCAAAAATCAACACCCACCGATGAATGCTACAAATGATCAAAAGCCATATTCAGTAGACCCTCCTCAGTTATACATTGAATATAAGTTCTCAGAAAGGTCTTAGGATAACAAAGGGGCACATTTAATTGAATTGCTGGTCTTTGGAAAGAAAGTGTTATAAGCAGCAGTGGATGTGTGCTCTACAGATGCTTTAATACAAAAACATGAATCCGTAAATGTCTCCATGTTGTACAAACATCACTGATGTGAGAAAACTATAAAGACTAAATTATGATTCAAGATCATATTCAATGTTTAATACATAAACCATAAACGTGATTTGCATACACTGATATTTCCATAGTTCTTAGTATCCCATGTATGAGTGCATTAACCTTATATAACACGCATTGTTAAATTAAAGCCATTATTATTTTTAAATAGTCTTCTCCTGCACTGGCCAAATACATATGCATGGTCTACATGTTGTGACAAATCTTAAATACAACAAGACTTGTATTGTATTCAATAATATATAACATGTTTATCCTCCCTCCTGTAAGAAGACTCTTCACAACCCAAGATAAGCCTGATGGAGGTAGAAGTGTCACTGCAAACGTAAAAACATGAAAAGCAAACTTGGTTGGTCTTTTCCTGTTTAATAGGGAGTTGTGTTAAAGGGCTGAACAGTAGTCTCATCAATAATGATTTCAGAGCTTTCACAAATAAAATGCTAATGCTTCTTATACTGCATTCGCTTTAAGCTTGACATATTTCTGTTTGTATTGATTGATGCATCTCATCAGCTTTCCTTACAAATAGTTTGTACTGCTTTATTAGAACCTAATGTATGTGATTTCTTTCATGGAAACCACATAGTGTTTATGGTAACCAAACATCACATTCTATTACCCATAGGCTCTTTTAGGACAGCTTAGAGTGAAATGGAAATGAGAGAGAATGGAGGACTTGCAGTAAATTGTCGTAGTCAGGATTCAAACTCATGACACTGGCATCTTAACCACTCGACCACCAGGCAGCACTTATCATCAAAGTTGTATAACTGAAAATGATTTGGCTCTTTTAACCCTATCAAAAACATTAAAACATCAATAAGTTGTTTTCCATAAGAGCTGGGTCTGTGCAGATGCAGATTTAATCCAGCCACAGTTCAGTGTTTCCTCTTAACATGTACCACAGAATCTAAAACAATTTGAAAGAGAGGGTTAAAATCCAAACAAATGGAGGTCAAATACTTTATGCAGAAAACAGATTGAGAAATGTAAGAAAATGCTGATCCAATTTGACAAAAGAGTTTGATTACCAGCTAAAATATATTTGACACACACACACACACACTGAAATGTAATTTGTATCACAAAACTGAAAAATTGCAGTTGTTTCTCATCTGGCATAACATTCTCCTGTTGCAACAGTCTGCGTTTCAGTCAGGTCATAGTTACAGTTACAGCCAAATCTGTGGTTACAAAGACATTTCAAATAGCCCTGGAATGGTTGATTTCTCAGAGGCGGATCATGTGGTATGCCTGCACAAACTGTCCTTTATTGGTCTTTACAATCCGTCAGTTGGTTTTCAAATTATTTGTCAGAAAAAATTTCGGGCCGAATTTCGACACTTAGGCTTGGTCGCGGGCCGAACATAACGTAAAACATAAAACAATAAAAAAAATATAAGAAATAAATAGCTTTATATAGCCTACGCTGTTTTTGAAGCAATTACTGGATCAATTAAAAGAAATTACAAACACGTTTGTTCTCATAAACTGAAATGTATTAAGAAAAACAAGTGTAATTTCACCAACACTGTGCTTCAGTTTATGTGCATTACAACTTCAGAGTTGATCTACAGAGATAAACATTTAGTCTATTGTTAAATATTGTTAAATAGGTATTTGGAACTGAAAAATATTGTATTTGACTTTATAACAAAATAAACTTCTCAAGATTTAAAAAACCTTTTGAATGTACTAACTAACATTTCCACGTCTGTGTAGTAATCTGTAGTTCTTTGTAGTTCTCTGTACACCTGAACTGACACACCACTAAATACAAACACACGTGGAGCGTTTAAGGAGGTTAAGTTATGAGCCACAGTGTTCCATCAAACCAAACTCTTTTCTCAAATCGTGGGCCAAATATTATGTACAAAATAAAACAATAAAAAATATAAGAAACAAATAGCTTTCTTACAGCCTGGTAATAGGTGACTCGCCACGGCAATTGTCGGACCATGTCGGCCTCGGTGAAACTGAGAAAAACAGCATTTTACTTTTTTTTCCCCAAATTTGTGATTTTCGTTTTTTTGCATTATGTGAAAGTTGAAGATATGGACCAGCCATTCGATGTATCAGATAACAGTATTTGCAGCATTAAAAGCATAAATAAAGCTGTTTAAAATGTGGTGTTTTCGGGCGCTCTCTGGACGTGCAGAGGGGTGTGACCGCATTTCCATATGAACAGCTGCGCTATTGTAGTCAGCCAATGGGCTGAGCCGCCAGCCGCATGGCTACTTGATAAGCAGCAACACAGGGAGCAACACGCGCTGTGTAACATCAGTTGAAAAATGGATCCTTCTGCTATGCTCCGTAACTTTGACTGCAAATGTTACTCAAGAAGAAAAGAAAATTCTCTACTCTCAAGCAAATCGTGTAGCGGGAAACTCACTCCAGAACTCATGTCTGGAGTGAGTTTCTTCTGTCGTAACTTCTGAGCTGACGACGTCCACGAAAAAGCCCAAGAAGAAGCGCAAGTTTGCCCGGACAAGCTTTTTCATAGGAGGCACGGAAGTCTGCAGAAGTACTTTCCTGTTCCTCATGGCGTAAGTAATGATTAATATTAAATACGCCTGTTTTAGTGTGCTTTTGTGGTCGTGTTTGTGTTGTGAGTGCCTGTTTTGTTGAGCCATCACAAGCTAGCTAGCCATGTAGCGCCGCTAGCCCCGGCCGTGTCCCGCTCCTCCGCATTTTAAGTCTTAAATACGACGTAAACGTCAGAATGTGAATAATGCAGAATAAATGGCATCACAAACACGCTTGAAAGTTATGTTTTGGTGTGCTGTTGTGGTCGTGTTTGTGTTGTGAGTGCCTGTTTTGGTCTAAACCTGGTGAGCCATGATATCACAAGCTAGCTAGCCACGTGAAGCGTGTTATTCCCATATTACTGTCAACCCTAATCCTTTTTTTCCCCCTTTTCAGAATTGGCAAAGACACCCTGACTGACATAATTAAACACTATGATGAAAATGGAGCAACACCACGGTTGAGGAAGAAGCGTGCACAGCCACAGCCACGTTCACGCAGGTTCATCAGCCATGAAGTCATCTACCGTTGTAGAGTTTATCAAAAACTTTGCAGAAGTCCATTCCATAATGCTACCTGGTCGACATCCTGGTCATAAGGACTGGCATGTGAAGTTGCTCCCAACCCATGTGACTAAGGCCTCAGTTTGGCGTCTCTACGTGAAGTCTGCTAAGGAGCTTGGTAAGTGTAAAACATTATTTTGGTGATTTTCATGTTTTAATGATTAGAGTATAATTAACTATAAGCAACATCTGTTTTTTAGGTGAGCCTGCAGTTTGTAAATCAAGCTTCAGATCACTGTGGAAACAGCTTCTCCCACACATCAGAAGCTGCAGGCCACGCACAGATCTCTGTTGGCAGTGTCAGAGCAACAACGAGCAGCTGATACGAAGTGCAAATGTCCCAGATGAAAGAAAATCTGAAGTTGTCCAGAAGCAAGTGCATCATCTTGCCCTTGTGCAAAGTGAGAGGACTTTTTACAACACTTTGATTGCTGCCTGCAGACTGACAACAGAATCTAATGTGCTGTCTTTCGGACCCTCACCGCCAGCAAGCAAAGACATCAGGATGCATTGCATGCAGGCATGTCGTCAAGTAAGGGAAGCAATGAAGTCATAAGCTACATGCATCATTTCTTCAACAACTTCAGGGTTGGAGAAAAATACGTGGATCTTCATTGTGACAACTGCAGTGGCCAAAACAAAAACAATTTCATGTTGTGGTATGCTGCCTGGCGTGTTGGACACAAGCTTCACCACACAATGGACATCCACTTCCTCATTGCTGGCCACACGAAATTCTCCCCTGATTGTGGCTTTGGACTTATCAAGCAAGCATACATGAAGACCAGGGTTGACACTTTGGAAGACATCGCTGAGGTTAGTTTATGTTATTTGACTACTGTAATGTGTAAACATTAGCCTGGCAAAACTTCAGTGCAGATATTTTTCTTCTGTTCTAATTTTTTTTTACATTGTCGCCCTTGTCATCAGGTAGTGGAAAACAGCTCTCCTGAGAGTCACCTCAATATCCCACAGCTTGTTGGAACGGCGGTGTTCGTCAAGAACTTCGACTGGCAGAAGCATCTGAGTCCCTTCTTCAGACGGCTTCCAAAGATCAAGAGCTATCAGCACTTCAGGTATTTATATTCAAACAAAAAAAAATAGTTAATGAGTGTTTCATGTGAAATAGTTAGCCATTTCGTAAATGTTCTGTTATTTGCTTACAGCTTTGATACCAAGAGACCAGGTGTGGTGCTTGCGAGAAGTCACTGTGGCGCAGAACCAGTGGAATTTCAGCTACTACGCACTACAGCTGTTCTGCCTCCGGTTGACAATCTCCATGTCCTGGTCCGACCTGGATTGAACATTGACAGGCAGACCTACCTGCATGAAAAAATCAGGCCTTTCTGTGCTGACGAGGCAAAAGACATCACATGCCCAGCGCCGAGAGTCACAGCACAGAAGACGAATGTGCAAAAGAGGCTGCGGACGTAATTGGACTCTGATGGTGTACCTATGATGTCTATTATCTCATATGTTGCAGTTCGTATACCTGGCCCTGGCATCTGTTTATAAGAGTTCTTCTATTGAGGGTGTTTTTTAAACTTCCTATAAATTATCTGTCCTTTCCCCCTGTATCTACTGCGTTGTAACATTAAAGGCTATCTTATCTTATCTTTTGTTGTTTGTGTTGAATCATTCAGTGCACCATTGTTGGTGCACTGAATCACCTGTGAATTATGTTTACCGACAAATGCAATGAACCCTATTCTCATTCTGATTCTTTGATTCTATTCAGGGCCTTTTGTAATCCAAGTATTTCCATTTTAATATAGTAACTTCTAATTCTGATTCAAGTCCAGTTACCATCAATAACAACACTCCTCTTGAGTCTTGAGTGACAGCTGTAGGGGAAGGTGGTGTCAGTGTGACAGGGGGGAGGGCTTATCTCAATGAGATGCAAATGAGCCCCCCTGTGACTCTGGGCTCACTCAGGTGAGAAACTTTGGAAGCCGTTTTCTCAGTGAATGGGTTTGAGAGTTGTATACATTCAAATGACCACAACTTACTCAAATATTATCAGATCTACATGAGTGAGACATCATTGGAAAGCTTTGAATTCACACTTTCAGAATCTGTGAATAACTCAAAATGTCTCCGGGTAGACATGTAACTGGATTGGCCATGGTCAGTCACTGACAACTAATTTAGTTGTGGAGACTGTTGCACAAATGTGCAGCAGGTGAAAAACTGCTCATTTCTGATGTGAAATGTTCATATCACAGACATGTTTCTGCTCAAACTCAATACAAGCTATTTTCATAGTTTAAGTTGATCTTAGTGACAAATGATTCATGTAGTGACTCAAATGAGGTCATTGTGTTTGTGTCACAGTCACATTAGTGTGGACGCAGTCATATTCATACTTTCTTACATTCTGACCTGTGTTTTTACCTGTGGCTCCTGATCTGTCCAGGTTTGTAGAGGATGTTTTCCTCACAGAGCATCATCACAGAAGTTAGTTTTCTTGTTGTTAGCTCCACTTTTAGCACAACTCTAAAATCCACAAAACAGTCTTCTTTCTTTCTTCCACGTGTTTCATAAAGCCACACGTCTCTGTCCTCGCTAAGACCTCTGCTCTGAGGTGCGTAAGTGCTGTAAAGTGCGCAAACGCGCGTCTTCCTTCTCTCAGCACTTCTTCGCAGTACATGGCAGTGAAGAGCCGCGCGGGGGAGGGGCGGCCACCAGCGGCATTGTGGGACGTGTAGTTTTAGCGCTAACAACGGTTTGTTTGCTGTTTTTTAAATATTAATTCAAAATGTTCGGCGGGCCGGATTACAACGTTTGGGCCGGATGTTTGACACCCCTGGTGTAGGGTATTCTTACTCGTTTCCTCCTCACACTTTTCCTCCTCACAAGTTTTGAATAATTCTAGTAGAATAATTCCTTTAATGCCTTTAATGCCACTCTGCAAATATCAGCCACTCAGGTCTCACGTGTCCAAGGAAGGCTGAGATGTGGAGCAATGCCTCCTCACGTCTTTGCGTCCTCAGAGCTCTTTAGGTCCTCAGAGCTCTTTGGGTCCTTAGAGCTGTCTGTGGCGCTGATCTTTGAGCAGGTTTAGCGTTCAAAGAGTTTGATGAGTCAAAGGTCCGTTGACTTGTACATTCTTTGATGAAGATGTTTGCTTTAGCCATTGCTGAAAGCTGAGTTTTGAAGACGATGGAGTCTCCCTGGTGGGCGAGGGGCCTCCGGGGTCCACGACCCGGTGTGTCCTGGCAGAAGTTCAGATCGAAGGGAAGAGAGAGAAGCGCAGGCTTGGTCTGGTCTTTGATCTGACCTGGGAGGAGTGGCCTAGCGGGAGTGACTAACTCTTGGTCAAACTTATTCTCAGTTTGGACAAATTTAACTTAACCCAGCAAAAATGACATGACAAAATACTGCAACATCGTCAATGAACACACATCATTAGCAGGTAATGAGGAAGTACATTAAGTACGACATGAACACACTTCAAACACAGTTCTTATGGCAAAATAAACTAAAACATAATTTAGTTACAAGTTTAGATCACATAGTAATCATTAAGTCAGTTTAGATATGAAATATAGTCATAAAGGACTTAATCTGAGAAACTTTCCATCCTGTTCCTTATCAGAGGTGTTGAGCTCTGGTGAAGACAGTGTTGCTGGTCCATGGGGGATGGGAACATTCCTTTACATCCAACATTATGCTTTGCTTTCTGCAACAGTGTGTTGAACAGTGAAAAGGTAAGGTATTGTCTTTCAAAGGTCTTTTTGGGACATATGGGTCCCCTACAAGGGCATGCAGCAAATTGTCAGAGCTGGGATTTGAATTCCCACCGCAGCAGCCAGGTGCACATGGAGCACCGGCCAACACACCACTCTATAATTGTGTTTTGTATTCAAAAGTTGGTTGGCCCTCTCATGCACTTTGCGTCTATTTAGAAGGAACTATGGAAAACGTTACAATTATTTGTTCTCGCTCCTAAATGTAGACTGTGTGGGCTACCGAACATGGTTGTAAATGTTTATTAGATTGTCTGTCTCAATGTTTATTAGATTGTCTGACACTCAGACTGGAGCGAGTTGTCCGCAGACAGCGACAATTGTGTTGATGTTTTTTTTATGTATTGTATAATTAGTTGTATCTGATTGTGTAAATGTTTTCAATGTATCGATTTACACGGTGCTCTTTAAAATGAGCTCATGCTCTAAAGGGCCCTCCCTGAAAGTTTGCTGGTGTGTCCCAGAATATGAAGCTCAATGGAAAAATATTGAGAGTGGTGTAAGAATGTAATTCTGGACAACAAACGCTATGAAGGTTTTAAGCAGAATCATTCGAAAAGCTTTGATATTTTGAAGAAATCCTTTGATTTTGGAGAAGCAGGACTTATAAGTAAATGCAAATAACGAGTAATGACCACAGTAGCCCTTTGACTGAAATATTTATTAAATCTTATAAATCAGAACTTTCAAGAGGAATACTATCTAAATTATACAAATTAACAATTTGGGCAGCCACTCTGCTAATTACATTAAGGATGGATGGGAACGAGAGGGCCACTTTGCTCTGGCTGAAGACGAATGGGAAATATATTTACATCTCAGTGGAGATCCACAAAATCACATGTTTGGAGAGAATTCTGTTGGAAAAATGTGTCAAGTTTTGTTTTAAACACCATGTTGTAGTGCCTTTTACTCACAGAGAAATTCTAACTGTTGGAGAGACTGTTGCAGCCAGGAGGCAAACCACTATCACTTGCTTTGGGACTGTCCTGTTGCTCACAAGTATTGGACTGAGATCAATGAAGTCTTACAGACAATTTATGGCTTCACCATCCCACTGGATTGCAGGACAGTGTATGTGGGCCTGAGGACTCCTGTCATGGACACAACTGGCAGCATCCTCCTGGCGGCAGCAAAAAAGTCACAAAATCCACCGACAATCAAAGACAACATTATACTGGACAAAATATTACATTCGGACTAAACTAGACTGGGACGTTTTCTTTGGGTTTTGAGTACCATAATTGTTCTCTTTTTTTTTGTTTTGTCTTTTGTTGAATGCCTACCTATTGTAATTTGTCTATTCTCTCTAGTCTTGTTGTTTCACTGTGTTTGTTCTGTTTATTCCACTCCAATTCCATACCTCCGTCTCTCTGTGTGTGCTGTCCTCTTCCAAGGTCAACAATCATATAACATTTTAAAAATTCGAGTCCCCTTTTCTCCTAATTACACCACTGCACTTTCAAAGTCAGCCTTACAAGTTTACTATATGTCGATTACCTCTATTCCTGCACCTATGTTGTAAGAGTCGGGTTCAACAATCTTGTTTTTATACTTTGAGGTGCTTTTATTCATTATACACACTAAACACTCCATTGTGCCTCAACCCTATAAACAATATTTTTTCTTAAACAGATTTAACTGAGCTCAATTCAAAACATTATCTCTTTTGTATGAACAGGCTCTTGTGTCTAGCATTGATTTCATGTAGTCTTGACAGAAGAAAAACAGCAGCACATCTCTGCATTTCTGTATAGTGCCTGCAGTTCTGCCAATGTACCATAGCCTATATTTAGATATGTACAACACAATGTAGATCACCGCTAATTGTTTCATATCCTTATCCTTTTTGTTCTTGGGCCTGTTTGTCACAGTGCTCTGTGTTTGATTCATTTTAATACAGGGGCTTTTGTATACTTATTTTCTTCACTGAATTGAATTCCCTCTAGTCTACAATATCTAATGTAAATACAATAGACAAATATTATATAATGGTATATTTTTGTGATTGGCATACGATACATTTTTGCATTCCATGATTTGAACATAGTTAATAGCATTAAATTAATAGTTGTGTTCTTAACAGATATACACAGGGCATCTAAGTAAGTTTTAAAGCCTAAACTTAATTGTATTGCGCGCAACCACTTTCCATATTTTTACGCAAATACAATTTTTCTTCTTCACTTTAGAAAAAGATTCAGTTGTAGTCATCTGGACTCTGGAAAACTTTAAGTAAGTGTCAGAGTCTCTACCCATATTCTCATACTTTCAAAAATATGAGCATACGGATTAAATATTCCCCACAATTCGTCCATAACAATCTACACCTCCCAACGAGATCTTTGTGTGTTCCTGCACGTGAAGCCTCAATTTCTTCACGTGGCTTAAAATCAGCACCGGGGACAGCGCCGGATGCGTCACAGCTGCGCGGAGGATGGCGCGCAGAGGCGCACAGACGATTTAAAAACATATTTTAAAAAAGGGCTTTTGAAAAAGGCTCAAAGTTGCCATTCAAGCCTTGAAGCAAAAACGCCTTTCCCCTCTCGTTACGGAAAGTTTCTATCTGAACCATCGCATGCACGTTGGATATTAGTTGAGCAAAGATGTCTGAGGACTGTGCGGACACTTCGGAAGGATCCATGAGCTTGATTTACACTTCTTTGTTATTCCAACAATGACAACAATTGTCATTGTTGGAATACTTCCAGCTGCCGGATCCGAGCCAGGTGGACTTGGACAGGGACGCAGCGGCTGTGTTGAAAATCATTATCTCCGTCGTGTACTCTTTGGTATGCGCATTGGGGCTTGTTGGGAACTTACTGGTGCTGTACCTAATGAAGACCAAACAGGTTTGGAAGAAGTCGTCTATAAACCTGTTTGTTACTAGTTTGGCGCTGACAGAGTTCCAGTTCGTGCTCACGCTTCGATTCTGGGCGGTGGAAAATGCGCTGGATTTTACGTGGCTCTTTGGAAAGGTCATGTGCAAAGTTGTGTCATATGTGACAGTAATGAACATGTACGCCAGCGTCTTTTTCCTCACAGCAATGAGCGTGGCGCGGTACTGCTCTCTTTCTTCTGCACTCCAGGGCAGGAGACGACGCGCGCAGTGCCCGTCTGCGCTTTCCATCACGCTCTGTATCTGGCTTGCGGCTGTATCCGCTGCGCTGCCTCACGCCGTATTCTCCACCACGGTCACCGTCTCCAACGAAGACTTGTGTCTGGTCAAGTTCCCCGACAAAAACAACAACACGGCACAGTTCTGGTTGGGTTTGTATCACTCACAAAAAGTGCTGCTGGGATTTGTTTTTCCACTGTGCGTGATTTCTGCCTGCTATCTCCTTATTTTGCGTTTTATCACGCCCCAAAACATCAACAACTCAAGCGCAAATAGACGCGCCAAAGTCACCAAGTCGGTAAAAATAGTTGTTCTGTCGTTTTTCCTGTGCTGGCTGCCAAACCAGGCCTTAACAGTGTGGGGCATTCTCATCAAACTCAACGTGGTGCACTTTAGTTATGAGTATTATACAACACAAGTTTACGTTTTCCCCTTGTCCGTGTGTCTGGCGCACTCCAACAGCTGCCTCAACCCTATCCTGTACTGCCTGATGAGGAGGGAGTTTAGAAAGGCGTTGAGGAAACTCTTCTGGCGAATGACCTCTCCAAATGTGACCAACATCAGATTCCTCATTGCGAGCACAAAGCCAGTGGAGCAGGTACAACTGCCCATCAGCGTCTCTCAGGAGCCTGCAGTGATCTTCTACCCGCCCGGGGCTGTCATATACAATGATGGACGGAACCTGCCCCAGAACAGCCCCTAACAGCAGCTCCAGGGTGGAGTTTGGACGTGTTTGAGCTTTCTGCTCTGAACTACATTTATATATATTCCTGGGATCCTTTCCTCTACATATTGTTCTATTCTTTCCCTTTTTATTAAAATTATTTTGTCCCATGTATTGAGAAAACCTCTCCGGTTATTTGGCTTCAGATCAAGACCAAAATTGTATCTTCAGCCCGATTTACATTATGCAGATTTACCTCAACAGTCCCTAAATTTTGATTTCACAATTTGCTAGATTGCAAATAAAATGCAATTATTACTGCTCATTTCTTTGGTTACAGCTTAGTTTCCATGGTTACACTAAAGCCTATATGACGGTTCTCCTGTTTTTCTAATAATTACTTAGTTTGGTAGGATAGCACCTGTGGTAAATACTTATTGTAGTTTTGCCTTTACTAAAAGTGTAGGAAGTAATGCTGAGTTCTAAAATTGAATTCCTCTTCCTATGTCTTCAAAATGTGATGTGATATTGAAAATAGAGACAAAGGCACTGTCCCAATACTTGCGCTAAACACACCTCAAAGCGTGTTGACTATGTGTTGCTCAAGTGTGCAGGGTGTCACATTTCTCAGAATATAATGTTTTCAAACATTGCAGTGCATCTGCCTTAGCAATTTAGCAGCAAGAGCCAACAGTTAAACCTACAATATTTTAAATACATCCATTCCTGTTCGATTATGGCCAATCCAGTGAAATGATCCAGACTAAACTGAGCTGTGGTTTTGTGATTAATTCAACGGTGGTTTAACAACATCACTGACATCTGTATTGTGCTGCTGTTTTTCTTCACTGCATTCACAAAGCATCGAAATGCCATAATGTTTTTTAGTCTTGCATGTTCAGTTAAAGCGCCTGAACAAAAGGCATGAATTATTGATATATACTAGGGTCAAATAAATTTAGCTCAAGTTGTCCAAATTTCATTTTTTATAGTTTACTCTGGGTCTTTATAAGGCAATGTGGCCTTATAAAGTAAAAACAAAAAAAGAACATAAAAAACCTCATATAGGCAAAGTTTACACATGTAGGATAAAAGTAAGCTGCCATGCCTGCTTGCCAGCGCCCGCTCTCGGAAACTCAACAGTGCAGGACCTGCTTAGTACTTGGATGGGAGACTGCTGGAACACCAGGGGCCACAGAGGTGGCGGTCATTGTGTCCTTGACACTTCATCCACATTGCCTAAGCATTTGCCTTTAAGGTGGGAAAGTGCTACATATATATATATATATATACACTGTAATCAAAATAATAATAATAATAATCTAAATGATGCAGCAATAGCTATATAAGAATCTAGGGAGACACCAATAAATGTGGATAAACCAAACCCGCCAATGTTCTGGAACTGACACATGTGTGAATGGGGGTCAGAGAGTGTTTGGCACATAACAATATACTGGAAACTATGTGTGGATGGGGCTTTATAGATATCTCTTGATTTGTGTACATTCTATAGGAATTCTTCAGCTTTAATTTCAAGTGTGCACTATTTTCTTTTAAGTGTTCTGTTTAAGATACAGAAGCCATTTTGTATTTGATCTGAAAATAAATTATTGGAGAATGTTTTTAATCTACGGAAGCTCATTGTATTCAGAAAACAAAAATCTTGTATCTCGTATCTCGTTATTTTGAGATAATTAGCTTGTTATTTTGAGATAATTTTCGAAACAATGAGATTTTTTTCCCCCCCATCATCTTCCTGCTGCACCGCTCTCTCTCTCACCTGGAGAAGCCTGGCAAAGCTGTGAGGATCTCTCCAGCGCCTTCAACACCATCCAGCCACTGCTCCTGAGGGACAAGCTGGAGACGGCTGGTGTGGAGTACAACCTGGCAGAGTGGATCCTGGACTACCTCACAGACCGACCCCAGTTTGTGAGAGCACGGGACTGTGTGTCTGACACTCGGACCAGCAGTGTGGGGGACCTGCAGTGTGAGGGACCTGCAGTTTAGGGGAGCCCCAGGGTACCCTCGTGCCCTTTCTCTTCACCCTCTACACTGCAGACCTCAGACACGACACGGACAGCTATCGGACTCATCACGGACGACGATGACGCGGAGTACAGGGGACTGGAGCAGGACTTTGTGGACTGGTGTCAGCAGAACCACCTCCTCATCAACGCGGGAAAGACCAAGGAGATGGTGGTGGATTTCCGCAGACACCACTCCACTGCCCCCTCACCAGTGAACATCCAAGGAAGGGACAATGAGCGGTGCAGCAGGGAGATGATGGAAAAACAATCTCATAATTACAAAAAATAAATCTCATAATTTCACAAATTATCTCGTTATTACGAGATAATTTTTTTATTTTATTTTTATTTATTTGATTATCTCTAAATAACAAGATATTTCTACTTGTATTATTATCTCATTATTTCGAGATGATTATCTCGTTATTTCGAGATGATTTTTTTTTTCTGAATACATTGAGCTTCTTTATTAATCACATATAATACGTACGTCATAAGGCGCTGGTACAGCTGGCAGCCCGGTGTAAACGCTCTCTCTTCTTTCTCACACTTATTGTGCTTTATCTCCTATATTTTGTAAATATAGTTAGTATATTTTTTCTATTTTACTGTACGATAGGGACACGCGCTGGAATAGTTTTTTAATTCAACTGTTTTTGACTTTTTTCGGCTGGATTTGAGCGTTTTTCGTTGCGTTCGTTGTGTTGTTGTGACGTGAGCTAGCTCCGAGCGAGCCCACCAGCCCCCCCCCGCGCCCTCCGGCCGCGCTAAAGTTCGGCGTGTCGTCGGTACACGTTTATACACACGTTTATATGAAAGAGGAACTTCACGAACGATCGGGACACGCACTGGAATCGCTTTAAATTAACTTGTTTTGACTTTATTCGGCTGGATTGAGTGTTTTCGTCGTGTCTTGGCTCTGAGTCCCCCGGCTCCGGCCCCGCCCCCCGGCCGGTGCCGTACCGCGTTTCCACAAAGGAGGAACTCATGAAACTGCGGAGAACAGTCGTCTTACCCGGAGATCGTCACGTTATCCCGGCGCAATACTGACCTAACCTAATACTGATGTGCAATTCTGTCGTATGTGCAATTACTGTGAAATTCATGTGCAATCTATGTGCTGTCGTGACACATATTCATGTGCAATTACTGTCGGGATCACATGCAATGGTATTTATTTATTTATTTGTCTATGGGAGTTTTTATTTATTTATAGGAGATCTTCTACTGAAAGTGTTTTTCAGACTTCCTATAAGTGATCTGTTCTTCTGTATCTACCTCTGTATCTACCTGCGTTGCGCCAATGAAATTTCCCCATGTGGGACAATAAAGGAATATCTTATCTTATCTTATCTTATATAACACTCTAATTTCAATCAAACAGGGACAGAATCCAAACATTTATTTTTTGCCATCGTAATTGGTGAGCTTGTTTTTGATGTATTTATGTTGTTGTTTTATCCAACAACAACAAAGTTCTACAGATTTTTATTTTTATAATATTGGCACAAGCAATTATTTTCCAGTGCCATAATAACAATACAGTTTACTGTAAACATTACTGTATTATGGGGCAGCTATGTATACGTTTGTTAGTTATGTTAGTCTGTCCAGCCTCCACTCTCCACACAAAAGTTACATTGTGCACCTTTAATCATTCATTATGATTGCAGGTTCTCTCCAAGTTTCAAATGGGGCCATTGTTGCAGAAAATGTGTGTTATAATTGTGTTTAACCTGTTGTTCACATGCTGCTGATGACACTGTGTTAGTGTTTCTCAGTGAAGCCTCTGCTGTGCTCTCAGTTCTGTTCTCCAGCGCACAGAGCACAGACTCTGGGCGCTGCACTGGACACTGCACCGCATGGACAGAAATGTCTGAAATGTTTGTCAGGACAACTGGCCCCATGTTTTATATTGCTTCTAAAAGAACTCAACCGAACTGTGGAAAGAAATACAATGCGGTAATCCTCAGTAATTCGCAATATCAAATCTAGAGTAGCCTATTAGTTCATCTGCGGTTTGAGCTCGAAACTTTGTGAATAAGATTTACCCAAAATGAAGATTGACTGAATGCTTATGGGATGTAGAACCAAACTGATTCCAGAGTCGTTGATTTTGCGCTATATGTTGTTAATGATTAGTCAGTGGTCTCTTAATTCTTGCTGCCTCATGCATTTTATGTTTTTATTTTGATTATGATATAATTGCCTATCAACAGTAGATATTATTGATTAATGTTACTAATTATGAAATTATTATTTCAAGCTTGTGAAAAAATCTGCTTAAAACACGTTTTTAAATGTATTAAGCTTTCAGACAAATGTAAAATTACTGTAAAATTACCTACAAAGTTCTGGAATATTACTTTATATCTTTATTTGAAAATACAACAAAGGTTTTTATATTTGTATTTATAATCAGATCTTTGCACAGCATTTTGAAGCATAAAAAAAAACATCCAAACGATGTACTTGATGTTCAAATCTTGCATATCCATGTTATTATACATATTTAAATTTTTCTCACCTCAACGCTCAGTAGGGCTGTGTTAAAAAATGCATTACGGCAATATATTGATACTCTCAGTATCGATATTGAGTCACAGTATCGATACTTAAAAAAAACGTTAATCTATTGTAAATTGACCGGTCGGCTGTTTAGAAGCGAACTCCTATAAAGGAGCGTGCTGTTTACCGTCCTGCAGGAAACTGATTGACGAGCAAACGAGGTGGAATAGTAGAGGTGAGAAGGAGCAGTGGAAGAACCTGATCCGTGCAGAAGATGCTGCTGCAGCATGTTCAGACCATGACAATTGTTTGGCAAGAAACATGCAATACTTTACTAGAATGTGTTCTATATATTTCTATTTTGATCATTTGGAGTTATTAGAGCATAAACATGAAATTTCATACATTATATTATCCAGAGTAAAATAATTACCCATTTGGTAAATTTTAAGACCCTTTTTCTCAAAAATGTATCGGGATAAATATCTTTATAGCTTTGACTTTTTTGTTATAATTTGGCACAGAAAGATACTATTCAATTGAAAGTAGAGGCCGTCACTTCTGAAAAAAGATAAACTAGGAAGTTAAATTTCATAATAAAGAATCTTTTTATTAAAATATACATTTGAAATCCAGGCCGTTACTCCACATATCTGATGAAAAGTGCAATGAAGATGCAGCCCAGCAGGGACGTGGTCGAGGCTGATAGGACAACCACAATGACACTTCCCGCCAGGTTGACCAAAGCACCGAGTCCTGCCCCGACGATGATCTGAGCCAGCTGAACCATGCAAGTGAGAGCCGCACAGTCCACTCCTGTCCCCCGGGGGCTGACGCCGCTGCCCCTGAGCTTTATCTGCTCCTGCACATAGACGGCACACAATTAGACATGATGCACACAAGGAATACCGTATGTCAAAGCATTCAATCCATATCAAGGAAGAGCAAAAGGCTAAGGCGTGTGAATTGATTATTTATTTCTGTGGCTTTTCTGTTTATCTGCTTTACACATGCTTTGGACATGCTGTGCTCGCCCCATTTATTTGGTTAAATACTCAGCCCATTTCATTCTCTTCTTCTTTTGGTTGAGCACAGCAGGGTAAATGTTTCAGTCTCTAATGAAGTTTGTTAAGATGTTATGGTAGTCCTATACCGCATATAAATTAAATATTGAATAATCTGTTTCAAATACTATGAAAACAAGGTCAGTAATTGCCTTAACTGTGAGGATATGAAATTGCGATTTGAAAAGAAAGAAATATGTTAATTTAATTTGATAAAAAAGAGAAGCAGGTTTTTTTTACATTATTATTTGACATTTCTGCCTGACCGACTGAATAAATGTTTGTAAACCAATTCTGATATTAAGTAGATTTCCTTAATGTAATTAGGCCAATTGAATTAGATTAACTATTGCCTTCTAACCGGTGCACTTTAAACACTGTCATGCAGACTTCTGGAGTGTTGCGCTGGCTTTGACCTCCTTCGCAGTGAAAGTGCTGTGTTTTTTCGTACCTCCTCTTCCCGCTGGTACTCGGCTATTAGGTTGAAGGGGATCGTGTACAGAGTGCTGGACATGACGCCAAAAACACTGCAGAGGATGAGAGTCACAATGATGTTTGGGAAGAGACCAATCAGGCTGGTGCCAAGGCCGAACACAAAGTAGCCCATGAAGTATAAACCCTTTAGTCCAATGTACGGGAGGAGGAAACGCTGAACATCTGCACACAACAATCGGACATGTACAAATTATTGTTATTTTGGAAGTCTAAGTCTAGTTTTTGGGTGTTCATGGTGTTACTGGCAGGAGTAGAGAACAAAATAGTTCCATCCACGTAGCCTATTACAATATCGTTAAGGCATATTGCATAGTACACAACAATCATCTTACAACCAAAACAATTTAATCACAAACAGGGATTATGAATAATAGAAAAAGAAAGCACGTTACAGTTGCAGATGTAACATTAGACCTCTGACTTTTGAATAAAGACTCAAACGGACTTCCTGTTTACAACATATAAACTGCAAATGGAGTGGTTTTATTTCACAAAGGCAGTTAATAAACAGCTTCAAAATGCAATTAATGAGAAAGGAAACAGTAATTTGCCCTGCTCTATATCCAATTGTCTGCCCAGAGGAGTTAATGCTGACAACAGAAGGGAAAGCTATGACAGCTGATATGTTATTTCTCTACAGACGTAATGTTACGTACAGGAATACAAGGCTGAAGACACCGCGTTGATGCACAATCCCCAACAGCCCACTTCCACTCCTCTTTCATATGTCAAGTAAGCTGTTGAATTATGTTCTGCGTATGGGTTTCCTTTGTACACAATCTGGGGAGAGAAGATAAATAAATCCTGTTATAAACAAACAAGTATCAGATGATCTAGCTTGATTTTCTGTGGTTTCAAATGAGCTTCTACACAAGATGAGTCACACACATTTTCCCTCAACAGGTGGTTTTATTTTGGACACATTTCAGATACTTCGGCTGTAAATGGAAGCCCTTTTAAGATATCAGTCTGCCTCCTTAACGCTGTCCTAGTCTAGACTCTGCGCTATTAGTGTGCAATATAAAATATCACTGTGCTCAATGCATTCTGAGCTCTGTTTGTAGTTTTAAACTGTAAATTGCAAAATAAAATAAACTTGAAATAGAAACTTACGGTAATGTATTTTTCTATCAGCAATAAAGATAATATTTCTTGCACTTCTTATCCTTATGTCAAGACATCTGAATAAAAGATCTATTGAATGTTTAGAACAGGAAGTTCATACCTGCTTGTAAAATGAGTATGGTCAACGTGAGTGAATAAATATATTTCCTTTTCAAAATGTAGAAATGTTAAAAAGATCACATGCAAATAACTGACATGTTAATGCATTTGCAAGTAAAATAGATTATATGTATTCACCTGTCCCATGAAATCGGTAAAGAAGAGCATATTGCAGAGAAAAGCTGTCCATCCCAGCAGGTGACTGACACACAGGAAGCGGTAGTGACTGGGCATGTTGACTATAGCTTTCATCAAAGACCTGAATGTCATCTTCTTCTGAGCCTGCACATAAAAGTATCACACATTATATATGTTCACGCTTGTCAGCTGCTGCAGATCCCAAAGAAACCCCTTTCCCCTTGTATTACTTAGGGCGCTGGTGAAGGATCGACTTCAAAACCTTCATACATACATTACATATAATGAATCAGATTTGTGTCACATAAAAACATAATAGAAGCACAGCAAGCAGAGCAGCAAAGCTGTTCTCACCTTTTTTAATTAGTTTGTCACATTCTGCAGTCTTGCCTCCCGTTTCTCCCTTGTCTCCCCCTCCCCTTGTGATTGCAATCGACAGAAGTACAAGAGGTTGAGCCCCACAGCAATTTGTTGCCAGTTTGTTTGTTGCTGAGCAAGCTAGTACAGCCTCTAGTTATTTTGATGTTTTGGGAATTTTCAATTCATACTTTACTTTTCCCCAGGACCTGCATGTTTTTTCCTGCCTGCCTGCTTATAACTTGTCTGCCAGTTACTTACCAGCCCATTTCCAATAAATCCACTCAAATCGTTTACTTTGTTAAAGTTCCTATTCTAAATTGTGACATAGTCAGTTTTGAAATGTCAGGATCTGATTTGGACTACAGTTTGTAAATACATAAACTTTCTCTAAATTACAATATTACATAAATTGCTACTTTAACTGCTTTAACAACTGTAGATCTGTCCAAACATAGAATCTGTGAGTCAAATGAGAACAAAGCAGTGATTTGCTCTATAATGCATCACATGCTTGTCACAACTGTTAAGCTTGAGTTCAGTGGAACAGTTCAAATGTCTTGATGTACCAATATAAATATTTCTGTTGTCAAGTGGTTAGCCTTGTTATGTTTGTATATATTCTATGAAGTCCATTTACCTCCTTGTTAGGCTGCTTAGCGCTGGAGGTCACAGAGTTGGCCTCACCCAAAGCCGAGAAGGAGCGGGGTCTAAGGTCTGCAGTAGGTGAACTGGGGGCAATGATAGAGTCCTTGACCAGTGCTCCGTAACCATTGCTGTTACTATGGGAACCCAGCAGGTGGAGGGCGCTGGGGGGCGACGACTCCGAGCCACACCTGTCTTTATTTAGAGGCTGCTCAGGAATACTGAACAAGTGAACAGTGAGGAAGATGCCCCATGTCAGAGCGGAGAAGAAGTAGAGGACCTGGTACTCCGTGCCCAGCAGCTGACCCAATACTGAGTGGCCCCAGTCCATGGCCCCCACCAGGTAGCCACAAGCTCCGCCCAATCCTGGACACACAACAGAGGAGTATCTTTTTAGTACTGTATTCGCTGCACTGTAAGGCGCACTGGATTATAAGGTGCACTGTCAATGAATGGTCTATTTTCGATCATTTTTCATATATAAGGCGCACCGGACTATAAGGCGCATTAAAGGTGGTATGGACGATTTTTTTCAGCAAATTTTTTATCATATTTCCTCGTGGCGTGGATAAATCATTTGTCCTGCCACGTATCAATCATAAAACGCACGTACCGCTCACCTGCAGCCGCGTCAGGCTCGACCCCACGTTTCCGCGTGCCTAAGCGCATGGATCTATCATAATATAGTTCCCTCAGTGTACGGGGCAAAATGAAGACGAAGAAAGACAGTTCGAGCTGACGCAGAAGTGGACAGAAATCTACGGGAGACGAGCGATGTGATGCGCTCTGTTGCGCTAATAAACAAACGCACGTGTGTGTTGTTTCGGTCCGCACGGGGGAGTGCGCATGCGCACTTCCGACTGCGTTCTCAAATCGGCGAAAAATCGCCCATACCGCCTTTAAGCGAAATAAAATGTGTACCACACAAAATTGCTTCGTGGTCAGTAAGCACGCCCAGAATTAATCTACTAATAGGTTGTTTTTTTGAGTGCGGAAAAAACGGTAACTGTAAATATTTGGATCAATTACATTTACAAAATACTCATAACAAAATCCATGTGAAACCTATTGGATATTCAAGTCTGGTTGTTAGCCATTGGTACATATTATGCAGAAGAATTGTTATGACATAATATGAACTTGCTTTTATTGAGCACTTTAACTTGATTCTATAAACACACTTTGTGCTTTAATCTGGCTAACCAGACAAAATGAACAATGCTGACATAAAAAAAAATATTATGAGGAGAAAAAACATTATTTTTAGTGAAGTTTTTGTATTCTACATGAACTTTTTTGTCACGAACTGAATTATTTTATCAATGAGATAGAAAATCTATGAATTAACTCCCCCTTTTCCACCACAAGGCAGCAATAACCGCCCTTCACTGCAATGACATTTACTCCAGAAGATCAGAGGATTTATGGTGCTCGCACAGAGAGGCGCATGAATGTGAAAGTTGCCGCCTTCACAGAGCAGAAGGCAGTCATGTGGTCAGCTTGTGTCTCAGCTCAGACCCATGACTGCAGCACATGACACACTGCGAGCTGGATTACTGCCGCACCAGCTACGATGCTGCATGAGGCACACTCACAACATCTTAGGGCCCTCAAGCCTCTTTGTAATGGCATTATAACATGCTGGTCTGGTTTTTTGGTACCTGTATTTAAACATATATAAACAAATACCTGGTTTTGAACACTTGTTTTCCCACCAGTACCTATTCCTGCAATAATCCTTATCTAGAATTCCAAAACAGATTTATAATGTTCATAATTCCACTTAATACTAATAAGCGTCTACTAAATTGAAAAAAGCCATAAATAGTTCTAATGTGTTTTGGCCTCTTTTGATCTTTTAACTAAACAGAGTGCCTCCTGTAGGTGCTGTTTTGTGTGTGTTATTCATATTGTTGCATTTGAAGGAATAATAGAGATGGCAAGACTTTTAGCAACAATTGGAAACTAAGAATCAGTATTGTTTTGGTAAATGATGACAAATTTCATTATGATGAAGTCCTTGCCTTGTTATCAATATTATCAGCAAATAATAGTTTGTTTTTTGCTGTTTACCTACTTGAGTTAGAGAAACAAGGTAGCGTGCAGAAATTTAACATCAATCACGACAAATAGTTGACTCTTATCGGAACTGACTTACTGCCAAAACTGTGTGATTAATAAAATGTTAGTTCAATTAATTTAAGCAACTTCAACTGTCTCTAGTAATTATAAGCAAGAATTCCTGGTTAGACTCCCAGGCCACGTGGGGCCTTTCTGTGTGGACTTTGTATGTTCTTGCCATGACTGCATCCGGTTTCCTCTACCACTAAAAAATATGCAATAGTTTCCCCACTGAGACCAGCTTTCCCCTAAAAAAACATTTACAATCTCAGTAGGACATCCCTGGTTAACTAAAGGACAGTAAAAAAATAAAAAGGGCAACCTGTGAAGCCAAGTTCTTCCACCTATTACAGCCTCCACATCTACTGTCCACCTCGTATTAGAGATGCACAATTACACTGCAGAGACTATAAGGCAGCAACATGTACAGTATTGATCCAGTTAGAATACATTACCACACATGCAAAATGAATAACAAGTATAGAGACATTTGAACAATATACAAAGTAGGAGGCTGTGTGTTACATACCAGTCAGCAGAGCATGGTAGTGCAGACCTCTCTCTTTGTCTTGGTGTGAGCACACATCAAATAGATAAGCCTTGATTGGTCCATCAATGAAGTCCGCAGCAAAGTCAAACATCACCACACCAAACATAACCACCACTATGGCCCATGTGCTCCTCAGTGACCTGTCTCTAACCAAAGCTGCAGGATAAGACAAAATATCAGTCCACAGTTTGTGCCAGACAGTTCATGTAGTAAATGGCATTAAAAGGTGAAGGATCTCAACATAAGTGTCATAACAAAAATGTTTCCTGTTCTTTTTGATACATGGACTCATCTGTTGAATTTATGACAGTGAGAGCATTAGAATCATAAGCCTGACAAATGTCAAAGTGCCACGTGGTGCCAGTCTGAACTGTGGAGATACTGCTGTTTAAACTCTGGACTACGAGTCTGAGATAAAGGTTTGATGATGATAAATAAGCAACAGATAATGCAAATGAACTGCTTTGATATTTTTTGTACTTCAGCAAAGTACAGACATCACACAAGTTATTTTAATTCAACTGTCACAGACGAATAAATCATATAAAAGCAATTCATTTCCTACTAACTTCCCAAAGGGGGAAATGTGCATATGCATTTAATGTCACATATTCGACTTTATTCAGGCATGCTGTTGTTTACATGTTTTCATCTTGTGACAGAGTCTGCAACGGAATTTAGTGTTTTGAACTTGAAACTTGAGTGTGGAATGTCTTTAGCCAAGCCAAATGTTTTCCTCATGCCATTGGCACCAGACTCGCCCCCACAGAGACAGGAACTTAATCAAACTCAAGATCAAATTCTGCATGTTGATATTGTCATATTGCATTAATACACCTTAAAAGGTCTGTATCATGTGTGCAAAATCGTAGCATTTCAGACAATATGAAGTTAATGCTAATGCTTACCTGAAATAACAGCATCTCCGTTGAGGAACAATGTAATTCCTATGAGCATAATGATACCCAAAGTTAGAATATATGGCCTTCTCCGTCCCCATGCAGAGCGACAGTAATCACTGGCTGAGCCAATAACAGGCTGCAACAAAAAGCCCAGGATGGGGCTGATGAGCCACACTAGGCTGTAGAGACTGCGGGGAAGGCCCACGCTGAGGAGAACCGGTGTGACAAACGCTGCCTCAACAGCGTAACAGAATTCCCTTCCAAACATGACCAGGCCGTGGAGGATGAGCCGACCCCTGGACCTTCGAGGGGGCTCAACAATCCCAAAAACAGTGCCCTCCCCACTGTCCATGAAGTCCTCTTTGGAGGCCGTGCAGTCTGTTGAGTACTGGTGAAAACCGTTGCCTATCCGCTTCCCCGTCTCTGGAAGCCGACAAGGCTGTGGCCTTATGGACTGGTCGTCTGACAACAATGTCATGATCACAAAAATAATGAAAGAAAGAGTACAGAAGGGGAATTAGAATAAATAGAGGGAAAGGGGAATGAGTTTCTCGCTGGTTGAGCCACGCTAAGGAGAGAAACCATAAACCCAATCCACGGGCTCAGCTCAGACTAATCCTTTCCTCTACTGCATACTGCATAGTCCAAGTCCACAGCTTAACTTTGAAACTTGCCTTAATACAACATCCACACTAAGGGAGGAGAAGGAGTGGGAGGAAAAAAGGGGGTGTGTTATGATCTCTCCTCCCAGTTGGAGTAAGGCCTCAAGGAAGCTTTCTATGAACTGCAATTACGTGTATGTGTGGGCTCTGTGACGCTCATCAGCAGACTGTCTGTCTGCAGGGTTTACACTATAAAAGCACATTCATGTACTTTGTACTTGAAGTGAAAAATCTAATTATGCCAGGATGGCATTATGATTGGAGCTGCTTTACTACACACCTAGACTTGTGTTTTTGTTTGATCCATTCTATGTGCCTGCAGTTCAAACCACCGGAAAGTGGACGGGCAGTTGTTCAAGGACTAAATTAAAAGGATTAAAAGGTAAACAAAAATAAATGTATGTATAAAAGCCTATAGTTTGACTGTGGTCTCAAAAAGGCCACATTTGTTTAATTGTGGTTCATGCATGCTTAATAAACAGCTGGTTTAAAACATAGACTAAGAATAATTTCTCCCCCCCAAAGATTGCAATGTAGTCTCATTGGCCCCCAACATTATTTGCTCCTTTTCATAGGACATTCAATGTTGACTAAAATGTTCAAAATGAGGAAACAGCAAAACAAGGAATTGCACATCAGGGGTTTTAACTCACTACTCCCTTTATGTCCGTTAAAGAACTTGAGACTATAGGACCTAAGGGTAAACAGCTGATCAACACCAGAGTACATGAGGACACGCCTCTTGAACATGTACAACCTAATTTTATGTAGAACTAGGGAAGGATATTTTTCTGAAATAATTAGAAGCTGCAGTAACGTGTCCTGTTTGCCACAGTAAACAGATTAACAAACCCTCCAGCTCAGCTGCCTTTAGAACTACTTTCCACATCCAAGAGTAACAAGTTTGCATTATTCTTTAATGACAAAGTTCAGGGCGTTAAAAATGCTATAAATCCCACAATGCAAAAAATAATCCTTAAACCATCTAGACACTTAGAGCTAACTCACTTTGCACCTGTAACTGACAAAACTGTCCATGAGATCATCACCTGTCTGAGTTCATCTACATGCTGCCTCGATGTGTTACCCACCAGATTTATAAAGTCTGTGATGAACTGTTTGTTACCACCACATGTCGCTTCAATCTGGAATAGTTCCAGTTTGTCTTTGAAAACTGCGGTCATAAAGCCTCTCCTAAAGAATAGCAGTCTTGAAGTCCTTGAAAAGGTTGTTTACCAAAACCCACAGTTTTCCTCTTAATAAACAACTCATTTGATGTTTTTCAGTCAGGTTTTAGACCTCATCACAGCACTGAGACTGCTCTTGTCAAGCTGACAAATGACATCCGCCTGAACACTGACACGGGCAAAGCTTCAGTCTTAATTCTATTAGATCTGAGTGCTGCTTTTGCCACTGATCACTGGCCCTGCCCTAAATTGGTTAAAATCATAACTGGTAGAAAGGTAGTACTTTGTTGAAATTGGTAACTGTGTCTGATGGATTCAATATATCTGAGAAAACAAGATAACTGTATTACAGACTAATACAAATTGTTCAGCGTAAACTCTTCCTCACACACGACATTCCACCAGGCGCTCTGCTTGGAACACTTTCCTTCACGCACTTAAGACAAAGAATATGAATATTCATGAAGGTTGACACTCTCGGTGCCAGCCTCTCAGTAACTCTCCACCGAGATGGACTGAAGTCCTTATATGGACATGCTGGAAACAAGTGGTATAGCTTAACAGTTAGCCTCGAGTTTCTGAGAAAGAAGCAAGACAGAGCAAGAATATTTGCAGTGAAGCAAAATATTAAAGGTTTATGAACGCATTACAATATTAAATGTTTATTAATGACAACATGTCTCAAGCCACAAGCCCCTAACCTGTGGGGTGCCCCAAGGGTCAATCCTGGGATCCCTTCTGTTCAACCTCGACATCCTGCCGTTAGGGCAATTGATATGCGGCAAAAATGTGTCCTATCACAATCATGCAGACTTCACTCACATCTATGTTTCACTTTCGGCAGGTGAATATGGACCATATGCCAGTTCTCCAGCTGAACTCAGACAAGACTGAAATAATCGTCTTTGTCCCCAGAAACAAAGAGAAAGTGTTAGCAGTCACCTCCAGAGTCTCGCTCTAAAACCTACAAACCAAGTTAGAAATCTGGGGTAATAATGGACTCAGACTTGAACTTTAACAGCCACATCAAATCAATAACATCAGCAGCTTTTTACCATCTAAAAACATTGTCAAAATCAAAATATAGCATCTAAACCAGATTTGGAGAGACTTATCCATGCGTTTGTCTCAAGTAGATTAGACTACTGTAACGGCCTGCTCACTGGCCTCTCCAAACGAGCTGTAAAACAGCTGCAGTACATCCAGAACGCTGCTGCTCGGGTCCTGACCAGAACCAGGAAGTACCATCACATTAGTCTTGTTCTAAGTTCCCTGCACTGGCTCCTGTGGCTCAGAGAAGAGACTTTAAAGCAGCTCTGCTTGTGTACAAGTCTCTCCATGGCCTAGCACCAAAGTACATCACAGACATGTTAGTGCCATATGAACCATCTCGGACTCTGAGGACCTCAGGGACCGGCCTCCTGCTGGTGCCAGAATCAGGACTAAACATGGACCGGCCTCCTGCTGGTGCCAGAATCAGGACTAAACATGGACCGGCCTCCTGCTGGTGCCAGAGTCAGGAATAAACATGGGGAATCTGTTTCAGTTTTATGCACCTAAAATCTTCCTGAAAATGTAAAACAGGTTCTACTCTGACATTGTTCAAATCTAAGCTAAAAACAGTTTGTTCATTTTCTTTGCACTTTCACTTTGTCTTAAACTGTTTTGTGATTTTAGTGCATTTTTTATAAAACAATCCAGCATAGTTAGCTGAACTAGTAGTTAGTATTGTCCTGTAAATGGGAAAAGTATTTGTTTATTTGTTTATATGATTATATTAGCTGAAAACAGTGCAATCAGTCGCAGATACAGGATCAGTGTAATCCGAGTAAACCTTAGGGACTCAGAAGGGGCCAAAAACACATTTCCCACCTGTACATTAATTGTTAAATGCAGGCAAAGACACAGTGAGGTCTCCCATCCAAGCACTAACCAGGCCTTACTTGCTTAGCGTCTGAGCCCTTCCACAGATCTACTAACTAGTTTCAATCAAACTTAAATTGCAATTCAAATGCCAACTACAGGGGTTGAAGTGAGATCTATGAGTGAGATACTGAGCTTGAAATGTGTGTGGCTCACCTTTCAAGATCCAAAGTGTTCTTCTGGTTGTTTTTCAAAATTAAAACCACACACACATAATTTAACAAAAAAAAACAACAACAAACAAGACAGGATAGGAGAAAAAAACAAATTGAGTAGACTTGAAAATAGTAATTTAGGAAAAATATCCACAAAAAAGAAAGGTCTTAACCTTAACCTTAGTCCAGTTTCTGTAAATGAGTTGAGTCCATATGATTTTACTGTTGGTTTTGTGTGTGTATGTGAAATTAAATCACTTATGTTTAAATATATTCAGATATCATTAAACTGTTTTGTATGTTTGTATATAACTAATTCCCACTTCATAAATTGAGGTTTCAGAGAAAACATTAGGCGCTTATGTATCAAACGACATTGGAGTTTTTGGTTTAATCCTATTGGTGCGCACGAGGCTTCTGGGTGTTGTTACTATCCTCTCATTGGACACTTTTAC
This sequence comes from Eucyclogobius newberryi, assembly GCF_026437365.1. Classification (NCBI taxonomy): domain Eukaryota; kingdom Metazoa; phylum Chordata; class Actinopteri; order Gobiiformes; family Gobiidae; genus Eucyclogobius; species Eucyclogobius newberryi. The sequence goes on from NW_027315834.1 coordinate 24,202,320, forward strand.
TCTCATCGATCATCCAGAGGAGGAGCAGCCCCTCGTGCACAAGACTCAAACTCCACAGCTGCAAAAGGTCATCTCTAAATTGAGAGGAAAAGGTCAATAAGACATTCTTAATGTGTCATAGTAGAAGTAAACTGTTTATTTTCTAGCGGGAGCTGTTAAATCCGCATAATTTACTGTTATATATATATTTGATAATGAGTAAAGATTACACTAAATGTATTCTGTGTAAGCGATCATGTAACCATGGGAATAGTTATTGGGAAAAAGGGTCAAAAGCAAGTCAAGGGCAAACAAATAGGAATTATGCTAAAATAACACAAAAATATAGCCGCAAGCGGCAATGATCGGCCCTCGCCACGCCGCCGCCACGCCGCCGCCACACCGCCGCCACGCCGCAAGAGGAGGGGGCGCTAACGCGCCCCAATTGTCCTTTTATTACGCCTACTGCTGAATCTGTGACGCTGTCACATCTTCTCCCCTTTGTTTTACCATCAAAAAGCAATTTTATTTTGAATTCTTGGCAAAATGTGCGGCTTTGCCGCACAGACACCGTGACTCTTTGAATGAAAATGTGGATAACTTTTGATGGTCCTGAAGATGAGTCTCACCAAATTTCAGGTTAATAGGGCTGACGCCCTGGGAGGAGTTTGTGAAAGTCTAAAGTGTAAACATGTTCTGGCGATTTCCCCATTGGAATAACATGAAAGGTTTCGGTCATCGTTACGGCAACGCCATAACAATTATGACATGAGTCATTGACTTTTTTGATGGGGATGCTAAAATTGAGTTGTGTGTCAAATTTCATATAATTTCGCAAAACTAAACATTTAACCTCCATATAAAATCTGTAGGGGGCGCTGTGGCGCCAAATGAATTTATTTCACTTCAAGTAGGTTTAGGGCAAAGAGTTTAACAACTGATTCTAATTTGACGCAATTCGGACTTTATCTGCGCAAACGGCAGAAATTTTAAATATGGGAGATTTCTGAAATTCTAGCTACAGTTTGCGGCTTCGCCGCACAGAGACCGTGAGAGGTATCAATGTAATTTGGATAACTTTTGATGTCCCACTCCTCAGTAGCATTTTCACCAAATTTCAGCTTTTTAGGGCCAACGCCCTGGGAGGAGTTCGTAAAAGTACGACGTTTGGAAAAACTCCGAAGTCATGTTTAGCCATTTTTGAAGCAATATGGCCGACATTTGGTTGGGCGGACGGCGTTGCCGTAATAATATTTTTTACTTCTCTTGTCACCATCTACCTCTGCGCCAAATTTCATGATTCTACGATCAGATTTTTTTTGGGTCATTTCCCATCTCTCAATGCATTTTTGGTACATTTGGGGGCGCTGACGCGCCAATTTTTTTAATTTTAGAAAAGGGAAATAGCCAGAATGTAGAGAGGCACGATTTTTAGAGGCGTGCAAATTTTTGTGACTTTTCGTCAATGTTCACTGGGTGAAAAATAGGGGGGTTGGTCCCGAGAAGAAGAAGAAGAAGAAGAAAGAAAGAAAGAATAATATTCCGATGCGAAAACAATGTTTCCCATTTTTCAAATATCATAAACTATACATTTTCGGAAAGCGCTCGCGCTTTCCTACCTCATGGTGTGGGTCCCTGGTCACTGACGGGTACTTTCGATAATTTTGAGTGGGCTCCGCCCACTTTGTGTTTTTGGCCCTCTATACAGTAATAATGTTCAATTTTTGCCTTACATGCTTATATGCACGGAACATGCAAGAGATGGGGAACGTATTCGTGAGCTACTTAGCGCAAATGAGTGCCAATGTAAAGTGCTCGTTTAGTGCGAACTTTTGCACGGGCTTCGCCCGTTTACAACGGTAATGTTCCATTTTCCTACAACTAATTAGTATGCACGGGGCGTGCATGAGTGGAGGAGTGCGTTAGTGAGTGTTTGGAAGTGGGCGAGCGCTTCGCGCTCGATTTTGTGCGCACTACGTGCGCACTTTCGCAGCCGTGCTTCGCACGGCCTTACGAGATTAATAGGCCTCTCGCCAGCTTGTGGCGCTCGGGCCTAAATAAAATGGTGTCAAATTTTCCAGTAATTTTGTAGACTGTATTTGTAACGTGCTGTGCACATTATTATTACAAATCCAATGATAAAGTATGTGATTGCTGGTAAATATATCAAACAACAGTTGTCGACAGTCCAGGCCTAAAAGCCTGAACAGACACTGAATAAATACAACAATGATATCATTTGTATAAAGCTTATACAAAGTCCTTTGCTGCGTCATCTGATCATCCTTATGATGGGCCTGTATTATCAGTGTCATCGCTTCTTCAGGCTCTAATGAAGCTGGTACTTAACTAGATTTGGGATTGGAGGCTAGAAAGCAAATCAATAGCAAATAAAATCTTATTTGAAATCAGTGATTCTACTCAAGTCCATTTCTCTGAGAATTAAAAAAGGGTCAGTGCGGATACACCTCTGGACTCCTCATGAACATCAAGATAACAGAGATCAATCATTGTGCTCTGGGATTGCAATTACCAGAAAACATCTCCACTTTTTATTCAGATGACATAGAAGTGGGAAAAGGTCAAGGCCTCTTCCACAAGTTCCATAAAGATGAACAGAAAAACACTGTCCATCACTGTCACCCCCGAGGCGACTACTGTAGTGATTTTGGGCGTTACAGAAATAAATTGAATTGAGACAAAACATCCATCCAATAAGAAAACAAATCAAACAAAAAGGATAAAAAATACTGCTTTAAACAGGAGTGAGACGTCTGCGAGATGTCTGCCATATTTAAATAATTTGCAGAAACAAAGAGGCTTTCTCAACAATGCCATTTATTTTTTGAGATGTTATTTTGTGGGTGACATTTCAGATTTTGTGAATTCGGGGTCAGTATCGAAAATTAAGGAAAACGATAATACACATTTAACTTTGTGGGTCCTGGGAGACTGCCCATCAAAAGTTACAAACATATGTATAGATAATTTATTCAGTACAGTACATAAGACTATAGTATAACTAATAATGTAAAATTCACAATACATTTCCTCCCATCAGGGCAACTAAATGACATTCTGAATCACTGCCCTTTATGCACTGCAGGCCTATTTGATTTCACATTGTGCACATTCAGTGAACAGGCTATAGTGTCATACCTTGTGCACCGGCGGTCAGCTGGTCGAAGTCATGCCACACACATTCTTCAGATACCTGCTGCACTCGTGAGAGCACAGTACACTTCTGAGGGTACAGAAACACTACAAAGCTCAGTATGAATAGAAGGCACTGTTGTATAGCGCACTACGAACACATCACTGGGGCTTCTTATAGTTACTTCTGGTTTAGGATGGCTTTATTCAAAAATCCATTCTCTAGTGAATACAAAGTACATAATCAACGCAGATACAGAGTTGATATTATTAATGTTTTGGCATACACGGTGGTGAGCTGGTCTTTTTAGTTTTGGATGGGGCAGAAGGTGAAAAAAGGTCATATTAAAAGAGAGAAGGCAGAATACCCTTTTGCTCAGGTTAATTTTCTTCACATTTTAAGAGCACTCACAAATATATAGTATGTATAGAATGTAGAGTAGTTTAGCAGGGAAAACATAATTAAGTAAGTTTAGGAGATAAACTATTTTCTTTTAAGTTTTTTGGTCAGTTTGTTCTCAACATGTATGTGTCCAATAAAAAAGTTTTGTTACTAAATGTATTTTTGTCTTAGGTCTTAAAGTAGCACCTACAAACGCAAAACTTTAAAATTATGTCCTTAAAAAGATTTTGATGGCTCGTAGAGGATAATATAAATTATAACCCTGACTTATTAGTTTTAACTCCAATAAATCTGGCAAATAATTAATAAGATACTTAAAATCCCTTCATGTAATGTAAAAAGAAATTCAAACCTGGCTCTATCCATTGTTCATATTTGCTGTACAGTATGTTTGCCATTTCACATAAAGCAGCTTGTTTATATGAAAACATTACAGGATGAAAAACATATACACTTTTGTCTTATAATTAAATAAGTAAACTATGGAGGATGGTTTCAATTTGATACTTCTAAATCTTATATATTTTTTTCTTTTTACCTTAAGTGTCTCACCTTCAACAGGATCATTGTGTCTGTTTTGCTTTATTTGACAGGACAGTCTTAACATGAAAGGGGGAGAGAAGAGGTATAGACAATCAGCAAATGTCAAGAGCTGGACTCAAACCCACGACTCTACGGTGGCAGCGACTACACATGTGCAATGCTCTCAACCTTTGTACCACCAGCGAAGCCCTCGCTTTCATCTTTAAAAAGGTCCCATGGTTCTGTGGTTGAAAAAGCCTCTTCAGAGAACAAACGATGGCAGTAATAGTTACAACTTAGACTTAGCGGCCTGAGACTCTACAATGCCTGCTGTTTGTAACTGTTCTATCTCCTCTGCAGTGAAACCAAACTCCTCCAGGACTTCCACCGTGTGCTCTCCGATCAGAGGATCAGCTTGAAGACATGGCTCAGCAGGCGTTCTGTCAAGGAGCGGCGCTGGCCTGGGACTCTCCTCCCCACTGTGGTCTTTGATGAACGACCCCCTCTGCTGGTTATGAGGGTGCGAGCCCACTTCTTCAAAGGACAACACAGGAGAAACACACGCATCTGTGCCTTCAAATATTCTTGTCCACTCCGCCTGGGTTTTGGATGCAAATCGCTCTGTGAAAACGTGTCTGACTTCAGGCCAGTCATTGAAGCTCATCTGATGTGGTAATTCTGCAGAGTCCAGCTCCAAACCTAATCAGAAAAATGTATTAGAGCAAGTAGCTACAGCTAGTTCTGCTCACAAACTGTTATCAGCTCTTATACATCATATTCCTACAGATCTTTTGCTTCGACGTGTAACAATAAATAAACATTTAAAACATATTTTGAATTTTACGTATGATGTGAACACTCCTTGAAGACACTTCATCATAGCACATTAAATATTGAAATAATGCCATAAACTAAACTAAACTAATCTATCTATGAAGACAATTAAGTTTTCATTTATTTACAATTCAGTTTCTTGATTAATGTTGTATTGAGTGATTGTAAAAAGAGATATACAGACCCTTAAGTAATTCCTTGTAGAACTGTGGCTCGATAGCACCCACAGCCAAGTATTTTCCATCTGCAGTCCGATAGGTATCATAAAAAGGGGCCCCGCTGTCCAACATGTTCTGGCCTCGAGGGTTAGTCCACATGCCAATACGATTTGATTTCCACACAAATGAACCCACATAAGCAGCGCCTTCAACCTAAACAGCGTATGGAGAAACACAAGCTTAATTTTTTTAATGAGTTTTAGTCATTGTTCAATCAGTGTCATTAATACAATACATTGAGGACAAAAATGTAAATGTATCTGCATTCCATTATTGCTTTCCCTGAATCTGTGGACCGATGAGGACAGTGTTGGTTTTCATTCTATCGCTTGTAACAGACTGTTGCGGTCAACATGGCAGATTTTTTTCTAAACTGTTATTTAGTGGCGTTTCTGTGCTTTATAGAAATCACTTCTGGTGTTAGTCATGTATAGCTCCTTTGTGACCATCTCACACCAAGCATAGATCACCTGTTCCCTGGCAAAAGAAAGGGGAGACAGAACTCGTCTCTGTAAAGTTAATTTGAAAAGGCACAGCACAAGACACTTATTTATTTATTTGTCTATGGGAGTTTTTATTTATTTATAGGAGATCTTCTACTGAAAGTGTTTTTCAGACTTCCTATAAGTGATCTGTTCCTCTGTATCTACCTCTGTATCTACCTGCATTGCACCAATGAAATTTCCCCATGTGGGACAATAAAGGAATATCTTATCTTATCTTATCTTATAACTACTAAAGGTTGAAGGTATAATTCTAAATAAAGTACACAATATTTAACTAACCCACTACAAAATGATGGTATAATGATGCAGAGTCTATAATCTATAAAACACAAGTCGAGCTTCAACTTTTATGAAAAAGTTGTAAAAAGTTCAGCTTTAGAGAGTTCATTAGATTGAAGGAGATTCATTGTGTCCAGAACATGTCAAATACTAGAGCTGGGTTTCGATTCAAATTTCAAGAATCGATTCGATTCCGATTTTACGTTTCAAAATCGATTTTTTTCGATTTTCTTAGATTCCATCGGATTCGCTCCGATTTCGATCTGATTTCCGATTCGATCCGATTTCGATTCGATCCGGGGGTTAATGTTATTAAAAATGAAAAATGTATTTGAACCGTTTCCTTCACTTCATGACTGTGTAGAGAAGCAACATATTAAAACTAGTATTATATCAATATTAAACAGCAAATCTTACAAGTATTGGTAGTTACTGAAGGCTGGAAGAAGGTTGAAAAGGTTAAGGGTCAATCTACCTTCAAGAAAGATAATTCAGGACCATAAATGGAGGACATCATTGAGGTGACTACATCTGGATTCCTACTGGGACACTAAACAATGCATTATTATTATGCTTGAAAATAATTAAGAATTCACCCAAAAGCAGTTGCTACCAAAAGCATTTTTATTTTAAAACTGCTCACACACTGCCAGTACTGAAACTGGAAGTATAAAATGTAAACGTTGAGCATTTTTCAAACTCACAAAGGACATACTGAGGGAAATGTAGAAAATAATTTTAATTTAAAAAAAAACAATCTTTGGACGTACAAATCGATAATCGGTCATTAATATGCGAATCGATTAAAAATCGGAAAATCGATTTTTTCAACCCAGCTCTATAAATACTGTGGCATTCAGACTTTGATCAGAGTTTAAATTACGCAAAGCTCAAACCAAACATGGCCAAAAGGTTTTATGGGAAATCACTGCCTCCTAATCATGGATTAAACAAATAAAGCGCTCTCTATATTGTCTTTATGTGGGACAATAAAGGATTATCTTATCTTATCTTATATACAACAAACTGCCTACATTCTGTCACTACATGCCACACACTCTTACCATACTGGCATCCACGATTTGGCCTTTCCCGGACTTTGTCCGTTCCAGCAATGCCAGAACGATCCCTAGAGCACAGGAGAGACCCCCACCAGCAAAGTCTGCAACCAGGTTCAGTGGAGCGTAAGGCTTTTCAGTGCTGCGTCCCAGGCGTGACAACAGGCCTGCGACATCACAAGACAAAAGGGCTGAAGGACAAGTTTAGGAGAAAGAACAAAGCCTGATCTGTGGCTTTGTTCCAATAATGATCAACGTCTGTGTCTAAAAGTAATTGTGTTCCTAGACACTATGATAAGTATTTGTTACAAATGGCACACAATTCATGAATTATAGACTAGATGATGGTTCTTTCACCAGGCGTCTCTGAGGATTTTTCATTAAAGTAATATCAGTGAGGGGGAATAGCAATAAGTGCCAACAAGACAGAATCACATAACAACAAGCTTCTCATCTTTCAGTTCAAACCTCAACTAACCTAATCAATTTAATGCCATCTTATTATTACTAGTGCACTACAGCATTCGGACACTGAAGTCTATATCTGCACTTGTTCCTAGTTATTACCAGATATTGCAAGGTAGTTGATGTCATGTCCAGCAGCAAGAGCTAAAGGTCCATGTTGTCCATATCCTGTTAATCGGGCATAGATGAGCCGAGGGTTTTCTCTAAGCAGTTCCTGTGGCCCAAGCCCTAGTTTCTCCATTACACCTGTGGGTCCAAACATCAGTCAAACCTTAATGTATTTACAAGGCTAAGTACTCTGAATAATAAAGGGTTTGTGCCCTCTGACCTTTCCGATATGGTTCAAGGACAACATCTGATTGGAGACAGAGCTTCTTGAGCAAGCTCACTCCTGCAGCGCTCTTCAGGTTTATAGCCAGAGAGCGTTTCCCTCTGCCCTGTGTGTCTATGGCCATGGCCGCCTTGGTACGGTCAACACGGATCACACTGGCACCAAAGTCGGCCAGAATCATGCCACAAAAGGGTGCTGGTGCAAGGCCAGCCAACTCAATCACCCGCACTCCAGTCAGGGCCATGCTCAAAACCTGAGAGAAATATGGACATAAATCAATTATTAGAACTCTCCCAATGCAAGCAAGACCTTAAACCAATGTGCTACAGAAATGTGTTATCTCTGTTACCTGCACACAAACGGCAGGCTATATTTAAACTTTAGAAAGAGAAGTTGAAACACAAAAGCCTCAAAGTACACACCAGACACTAGAATAACACTAGACACTAATAACACTAGATTACTTTTTATTTAAATTCTTCTAAATGAGATTACAACCTGGTTATGAAGCCTTACCTGCAGGAGGATATGAAAACACAGAAGGGAAAAGCTGCTCGGTCAAAGCGAGGGTCAAAGTACAAAAGGCGGAGGAAAAGTGCACCACGTGACTTTCCACTGCAAACAACAAATTCATTTTTTATGTTAGTTTTGGTTATTATAACTAAGCTAACTATGCGGTTACTGAACACCCCAAAACTACTGCCCCATCAATCACAACACCACTTTGACCTGAGCACGAGTGAACTGGCGTCGATGCATTTAGCTTCTTTCTCGTCATCAATAAAGCTTACTATCGCTTACTTTGTTATTCCTCCTGCAGTGGCGTTTGTATTTACGCCGTGAAGCCCAAAGTAAAAGTGACAAGAGCGTGTTGTTGTGATTTGCTGTGGGGGGAAAAGTTATCCCCGTTGCCACTGTTCACCGAAACTTCCGGGTGATTCTTGTGTGACATTAGCGGGGGGTTCTGGGAAATGTAGTTGTTAAAACGATCCAGGACCTTATCTGACGTTTCTCGTGACAAACGCTTCATGCTTATTCTTAAGTGAGCTTGTTTGCAGCATGTTTGGGGCGTGTCGAAATAGGAGAATGTTTTTAAAACTCAAGACGTGACACTTTCCAGAACTTAATGACATTTTGGCGCATCGATCAACATCTTAAAAAAATGCAATTCCCACCAATTCTGTGCTCTGAATAGAAAGATGATTGCACAATGCTGAACCATTATGACTTCCTAATACAACAGGGAGTGTTGACCCATGAATACCACGGATCTATTTGTGTGCCAAAAGTAACTCTGCAGCTCCACTCAGTGTTCAAACAGCCCTGGAGAAAGACTCCACTACATTCTGCACTCCCGACCAGTTCACCTGAATTAATATATGTTTATTCATTTATTCATTTGCATGGGTATCAGAATAAAGAAAAAGAACAACCGTTACCATAGCAATTAACAATGATTTGCAATTAACAAGTGTTTGGTCATATCTAGGGCCGCGGTAGCCATTTCGGTGCTCAGTGTGCCCCCAACCCACTTTTAATGTGTACAAAATACAGAGGAGTTTGATGTAATACAAAATTAATGCGACAATTTCTGAAATTAATTAAATTAATAATCCAAAGTGTGTTCTGGGGCCTCTCAACCAACTCCTTGATTCACTGTAAAAGAACAGTGCAGCTGCAGCACAAATATGTGTCATTCAGTCCAAAAGGCCTGGTGAGGTTGCTGGTACCCTTTGGAGCACTTGATGCCCTACACACTGTGCGTTATGTGCGTAATGGGAGCGCTGGCACTGGTCATGTCAACTTGTCAATGTCTGATCTTGTCTGATCTCTCTCTCTTGCAGGGATGGTCAGTACTTGGATGGGAGACTCCTGGAGCACCAGGTACCACAAGGGGGCTGTAGTGCATTCTAACATTGTGTCCTTAGGCACAATGTGTTCATGTGTGCTGGTGAGAGTGAAAGTGGGACGATGAACGCATTTTAGCCTAAGGCTACAATTTGGAGTGTTTACAGCATGTGACACATGTATGTTTGTTCACATCAGAATCAGAATCAGAATCAGAAAGGCTTTATTGCCATTGTCAATGAACAAAATTCACAAACATAGGAACTTGTCTCGGCGATTCAGTGTAACATACAACAATGAAAAAGTAAAAAGAGAAACAATTTAAGTTTACTATGGGATCAGAATAACAATAAGCTATCAGATAAAAATAAGAATACAAATACAAATAAAAAATAGGCTTAATATGTACACAAAACATGCATTGTCCCAACAAAATAATAATAAAATATACTATTTTGAATGGGTATAAGTAAAAACAAAAACATGCTTTTGAAAGAAAATACAGATATTTTGGTTTATGGTTAGTATGGGCGACATTGGCTCGGTTGGTAGTCATATCCACCAACTGACCTGCAAGGATTGGGGGTTCAGATCTCAATCATACTGTCATTGTGTCCATGGGCAAGACACTTAACCCGCCTCACCCCTATTGTACATCGAATGTGAGTGGTTATTTGATGAAGATTTTTGAGTGCTGCTATATCAATGTGACAATTATTGTTTTATGTTTTTAATGTCTCTGAAGTTACAGGACCTATCTACAAAAAAAAGTTCTTTGAAGTTAATATATATACCGTCACGCTCCAGGTCTTCTCCAGCTCCTCTCTGAGGCCTTGGTATTTCTATATATATACATTTGTGAATTTGTGGATTTGTTCAGATTTCCCAGAGTTGTATTGGCCCCTCGATCTGAAATCATGACATCATTAAAGTGTAGCATGGTGTTGCTGCTCTTGGGGATCTGTTTGTCACAGGGTTAGAATATGAAACCTTTGACCGTCCTGAAAAACCCAGTTGTCTGTTACACATTCCAGAGGTCAGAAAAGCTATTTTTTGACATTCACACTTGCTTCTATCACTTATGTCTCTGGTCACGTATTACACAATCACTGCACAAAGGGCGAGTGAGTCAACGATGCACTGACTGGACAAAAGTTTAAAATACTACTTGGATGAACAAGATATGGCACATTATTAATTAAATACCCAGTAGCTCTTTTGTTTGTGGTCTTAGAGAAAATAAATCATCAACAACAAAAAGCAACTTTATTTTCCATGCCTTTTATTATTGTTATTTTATTATCCCATTGAGTAACTTGTTTTCATATTATTTCACAGGTAAAAAATATGGGCTGTATAGACTCTTATCCACGAGTGAAGGCTCAAAGCTGAATATAGAAGAAAAAAGTCTTCCTCTTGTGCACAGAAGTATCCACAGTGAACTGTCATAATGAAATGTGAGGAATTACCATAAGTCAATCTTTGTAATTTTGGTGCGGTCCAAGTTTTACTGTTTCGTATCACGTATCCTCAAATTGTGTGTGAAATAAACCACTAGGAAGCCAGATAAAACCCACGTCTGTGGCGCTGAACAGGATACATCCTGTAATAGATTTGTCTGTAGATGCGTTCACAATATGTTTTCAGTTTTATAATCCTATTGTTTTTACCAACTCTGTGCATGATCTCTTGCAACAAAGATGTTTTTTTATTCTTTTGCATTCCAGTTGTAATGCTATGACAGTTAGATTCTTCCAGTCATTGGCTGTTATCAGTTTTAACAAAAGGGGGAAACTGCAGGAGATAGTCTGTCCTTTAAGTTCCATTTTGAAGGCCAACCAAAACTGATTTGATTTGTTTTGGCTGTGACACAAAATATTTGTCTTTTGCTGCCTGTTACAAAAGCAGTGAGCAGTGGATTTCACCAAATTAAATCAAGAGCATTTGTTTAAAAATACCTAAATAAATTGTGTGTGCTGTGTTGAGACGGATTCTTTGAAACTGTATTTAGTCACAGAACATGCATCTGCATTAAATGTAATTAACTTCTGAATACCACAAAATAATTGTACAAGAATGCAATTATTAAAAATGTTTACACTGAATATATATTTACAGTTGTTGGCCCTGCGACGAGTTGGCCACTGTCCAGGATGTACCCCGACTAAGGCCCGAAGTCACTGGGATAGGCTCCAGTCACCCGCGACCCCGAAAGGGAACAAGCGGTAGAAAATGGATGGATGGATGGATATATTTACAGTGCATGTATATGGTAACCCCTAAACACTTTGATCTCTGAGGGAATGTGAGTAGATACAATATTTTTAGTTGAATAATATTTTGATGTAGCCTAATATACTAAAATGTATAATGAAGTAGAAGGCCCCAATCAGAGACGAGAGTTGAGAATTAGCACTATACTAAAATAAAAAACATCTTTATTTGTATGCTCAAAAATCTTTCTGTTATGCTCATGATCAAAACAGAGTTCCTGGGTCTGAGGAGGTCACGAGGTGAACAGTGATGGATGACACATTATTTATGTACAAAATACGTGCACTCCGACATAGAACACTTCACTTGTGTCATCCTGGTCAATTCTTGTTGTGACTTATTTCATTACTTTGGTGTTGTGTGCAAGGTGAACTGATACTACTACAACCACTCAATACTGTGGTAATAACTAACTAATTATATTTCTGTGGCCGTGCATGCAGTGAACGGAACCATCTGTTGGGACGACACGCGTGACCTCAGCATTAAAAGTGTGAGAGTTCAAGGATTTGCCAGCCTGTTCCACAACTCCCGTGGAACAGCTCCTGTGGAACACTAAACTCACAAAATCCAGTCCTAAAATATAAGTAAGTAAGTACATTTTATTTGTATAGCACCTTTCACAGACACAAAAACACAGAATAAAATGATAAAAAAAACACTTACAGTGAGCAATACACATGGTTGGATTTATGTATTTGAATCAGTCCCAAAATCAACTGTAATTAAAAGGCCTGACTGAATTGAATAAAAAGGTTTTGAGCTGACTCTTAAAAGCAACAACAGTGAGTCCAGTGACCGTAGGGAGAGTGGAAGATCATTCCAGAGTCTGGGCGAAACGCCATAGAAGGATCTGTCTCCTCTGGTCCCAAAACCAGTGCAAGGAACCAACAGCAGTTTCTGATCCAAAGACCTCAGTGAGCGAGAGGGAGTGTACGGTTTGATCAGATCATTGATGTACAGAGGGACCTGACCATGCAAAGCTCTAAAAGTCAGGACTGTATCCGGTAGGAGACCGGCAGCCAGTGAAGAGCTTTGAGACTGAGTGAAATGTGGGCCCTTCTATTTGTGCGTGTCAAAATCCTCGCTGCAGCGTTCTAGACAAGCTGCAGACGAGAGGGCTCCTTCTTGTTTAGACAGGAAAACAAACTATTACAATAGTCTAAATGTGAAGGGACAAAAGCGTGGATTGTGAGTTCCAGATCATTTTGAGACACGATTTTCCTGAGTTTAGAGATTTTCCTCAACTGAAAGAAACAGTTCCTAGTCAAGGACATGTCTTTGTCAAAGATAACCCCTAAGTTTGTAAGACTTGGTTATGCAGACGGGCTTAAAACACCCAAATACTGATTTATCCCTGGAATGGCATCATCAGGGGCAATAATCAGTGTCTCCATTTTGTCAGCATTTAGCTGCAGAGAGTTTTTACTCAGCCATTGTTTAATTTGCACTAAACAACTGACTAAGGTGTTCAGCCTCTGGATCTCAGAAAGCTTAAACGAGCAATATAGCTGAATATTGTCAGCGAACAGGTGGTAGGACACATCACTAAACTCTTTAATGATCTTTCCCAGGGGGATTATATAAAACAAAAATAAGACAGGACCCAAAACGAAGCCCTGAGGAACTCCACACAAACTAAGATTGTAAAGTTATGGCAAGGGGAAACAGTATATTAATAACATTATATTAATAATCAATTTGTTGCCCTAAAGCAAAAAGACTAATAATTAGTATACCAAATGGTTATCATGAGCCCGTTCTGCAGGTCAGGCCTATAGCCCATGTCAATTGTCTCCTAAAAGCAATTCAATGAAGCAACATCCTATTTAAAATGAGAGAACCCTGATTGCACCTTCCTGTTGTGTAAGTAAAGCTTTCAAGTTTTAAATGCCTTTTTTCCCAGCAGTGGAGCCTATACAATGGGAACTACAGGGGGACAGGAGGGACAATGGATATATTTCCTTTTAGGCCTCCCTGTTTTTAAAACTAGGACAAGACATGGAAAAGATGATTGATTTTGCTTTTCAGTAAGCCTTGGCGCTTATAGTAGGCTAGTAGTCTTTGAATGTTTGAGGCTATACTTCATTATCAATACATGCAGAAGACCAAATAACGCTTTAAGCCGTCTATGGGCAAGCAGACGAGGTGAATCTTGCTCAACCTTCATAAAAGCTAAAATAGGACCACCGTGCAGGGCTGCTGTATGTCCTTGGCACATGTTTTATCTCAATCAATGTACTACAGGCAACAGGGAGCGAGTCAACTGCAGATAGGCTCAAATAAATGCCTAGAGACTCACAATTCAACTTTTCCCATGCTGAATACATTTTATTCAAGCCTAACATTAGTATAAGTGCAAAAGTACTAGACCAACTGTTGCATTGTCTGAGTCAGATGTAAGTTCACTAAACTGCACCACGCGGAAGAAGAAGCATCACACTGTATCTGATTGGTTAGATATATATGTCACTCTGTTTCAATAAAAAAAAAAAGTCGCGTGACCATATGTACCCTATGGGGGGGGGGCTGCAGCTGACCAATCCGCGGAGGCGCGAGGAGGGAGGGAGTCTCCGCTGCTACTTTGCGGCGCGTTATATTGAGGGCTTTTTCATTGAGGTCACAGCGCGGGCCACTCGAGTCTGTCTCCGGCGGTCCCTCGACTCTGCACGAGGAACTTTCTCTTCAACTTTTGCAGCGTAAACACAATCCACAAGACGCTGTGCCAAACCGAGGGAAGTGAAGCAGCAGCAGCCGGTGCAGGAAGGTGAAGCAACATCACGCGCGCTTCTCAAAACCGCTCATCCTTTGCTTGGGGCCGAGCACCTGCAGCCATGACCCGGAGATCGTGCGCGATTTACGCAGTCGGGGTCATCTGTGCGACCTTGCTCATCGTCGGAATCGGTTTGGTTGTGTCTCAAACCTTTCGCACGCTGATGCACAACCGACTCAAAAAGGTAAAGTTCTGGTTCGTGATTCACGCAGTGTTTTTTTTTTTTTTGTCTTGCCAGCGTGACCCCGACGTTAAGGTGAGGTCGTGGGTGAGGTCGTGGGTAAGGAGGCTACTACATGATAATGTGCGGGCTACAATGCTGGGATTGTGCTCTTTGTTTTGCATACAAGCTCCAACTGAAAGCCTCTCACTCAGCGGTTAAGATCCAGTTGCTTAATTATTGCTTTTTATTTACTGGCGCAAAAGAGGGCCGTTATTTTACTGCAGCGGTGTGCTACTAGTTGCACACTATCCAACTTGTATTTATCTTTAAACTCTTGTTAACCTAATCTTAATCCACTGTGTAAATATGTGTTTTAATGTGTAATGCACCGTAACCTTTTATGGTGCTCTTCCTGTTGGCCATTAAACACTTCTGCATGTGTGTGTGTGTTTAAAGTTCTGGGCAGGTCAGTGGAGTCACCTCGTCCGCAGCCTTCATTGAGCCTTGTAATAGTCCACATTTTTCAACTTTTCCAACTATGCATCTATCCTTGCTTCATTAGGACCACCCTTGGAACCCACACTTGGATGGTTTGCTTGGATTCAACTCTTTTTATTGTCCTTTAAGGGTTTACCTTTCCTCCGTTTAAAGGGCACAGGTAGAAGCCTCGTGATCATAATCCTGCTCATAAAGGCCAATGCCCTCAAAGTTTCTACACTTGTTTCCCATTTGCCAATTTTTCAGTGGTTTGTTCAGAGTTTTATGGACTGTGCAGAAAGGGACAACAGTGTGTGCGGGGTGTATCAAAGACAACAGACCAAAAGCCCGTGTAATGTGAGGTCAGACAGATTGTTTTGGTTGCCATGTACCCTGTTATATGATGGGTCACAATGACAGCCTGGGCACATATTCGTTTAGTGATGTGGGCTAAATGCAGAAGTGGGGGGGGGATTTTATCATCAGCAGTCAAAGGGCCGCAAACTTCTTTCCACACCAAGCTCAACATTTGATCACTTAAAATAATGTAAGCACAGGACCATTGCCTAAATATAAGAAATATCTTGAAAGCAGGAAAGCCAAACACATCAGTTCCTCAATTGTGGTGGACTGCGACGATTTTTTTAATCTATTTATACGTTTTGCTGAAATTAGTTTCAGGCGTGACCCTTGCTCGACTTGGAGACGTATATGATTTATTTCAGGCAGCTCGTGTTACAGCTTTGCCCACTTCCACCAGTGGGAAGAATCCCATTCCATGGATTTTCTCCCAGCAGTTCACCGCATGTGTGCTGAGCTTCTTCACACATGCAAAATGGAGTCAGGATCAAGTCTTTACTGTGACAAGTACCCTTTTAACATGGCAGCTCATAAAACAATATTGAGTCCAAATAGGTGCAAATATGGTGCTATTAATAGACACATGTGGCTAAACAATGTAATTATGGCTCACATTCAACTTTTGTGGTAAAACGTAATTTGAAAGACTAAAACAATGGCATTCTGACCTCTATAAATCTACAGAGTTCGCTTCAGTAACACTTCTGTATAATTAAACAGAGCTATGACATGGATGGCACTAAGGATGGGATCCAATTCAATGGTTGGGTTAGTGTTGGGTGTGTGGCTTGTACTGCTGAGACAAGCCCATTTCCAGCATGCAACCAACCCCAGCGAAATGCCTCACACTGTGCTTCGTATTATTCTGATCAGATGTATTTTCCTGCCCTTTACCTTACATCAAAGCTCTAGTAGTATGTTCCTGTGTGTACACCTGCAACTAGTGTTTACATATAAGGAGTGGTGCTGGTGGTCTTCCAGCTATTTGTTTGTATTTTATTTAACTTATAGACTCACTGCTGTACAAAGCGGGGAAAATATGACAATGAACAACTGTGCGTTCTTTTATTTAATCCAAGATGACAGCTTTATTGTCCTTGTCTGCTCAGCTAAACCATTGTCTCTGAATAAAAGCAAGGGTCCCCAAAGCAGAAGGGGGGGCGAGATAATGGGACGTGCGGGTATTTTCAGTTGTTAAACTCTTTCTCTACCACCAGCCTGACACAATTGGGCCAAAGTGAAGATTTTACTGGAAGCTTTCTAAAAGGACATAACAATCCTCCCCACCCCCCAGCTCCCTGTGTTTTCTAATTCTTCAGAGGATCCCTGCGGAGTAAGAGACTACCCTTGTCCTATAAGGCGTCTGAAGTTTGCACTGCTGGGCCAAACTTAGTGCCCAATGTGAAAGCGGGAGGATGTATGTGTGTTTGTGGCGTTGTCAGAGGAATGTGGTCCAGATCATTGAGGTCACTGTCCTGCTCTACCACTGGGCATCCAACGCTCCACATCACATGATCTACCGGTCTCTCTCCCTGAGTAGTTGTTGTCATGGGCAACCCTGACTATCCTGTTTTCCTGGCGTGCGTGTGAATGTAGTGAATAGGTCTGTGGAAGGGATCCTGGACACCCCTAATACCATTCATGTGTGCCACCGGGGCTCCAGTCAGAAATGCAGACTCTTTTTACTCAGTAAAAGAGGTGAAATATGCTGCATGTATTAAATGGCGTATTAGCCTAATTAGAGTTAGGAAAACAATGGGGAAAAAAGATGTGTATTGGGGCGAAACGAGACCCAATTCCCACAAGACAAGATGAGACACATTATATGACTCAAGACGAGATTTTGACATAATTGTTAAGACGTGAAATTGTGCGGCCAGTCATTATAGCACTGCTTATGGGAACCAGTGTTCATCTTTTTTCTTCTTGAAATAATATTCCTCATGTGTGCACAGTTGTGCATCAATTTTGAGTGGTGGTGGTGGTGGTGGTGATTTTACTCTTTTACAATTTTTATCTTGTTTTATAGTTTATTTGCTATGTTGACTATTTGGGTTTATTTCACTACGTGCAGCACTTTGCAAACCGCTTTTGTTTGTAAAATTTGCTATAGAAATAAAGTGGACTGGATTGGATATAAAATCAAGACCCAATCTTAATAAATGTTCTGTTCAACATGAGTAAAGTGCATCTGCATTGTGTCTGCAGGAGATTGTTTTGGTGGAAGGCAGCCGCGTGTTTGAATCATGGAAAAGACCCCCTCCCCCAGTATTCATGGAGTTTTTCTTCTTCAACATGACAAATGTGGATGCATTCCTGGCAGGGGCCAAACCTCAGGTCACGCAAGTGGGACCTTATACTTACAGGTAGGATGCAGATGTTAATCTCTCCACACAATACTGTGCTCAATTCCCAAAGTGATCAGGCGAACTATCCAAAAGCGTCAGATCCGGTCGTTGTCTAGGCCAGTGGTTCCTATCCTTGGGGACAGAGCTTCCAGGGAGGTGCCATTAACTTTTTCTGGACATTATTTTTACAAATTAAATTGTAATAATCACACAAACATGATAAGAAATGGTTGGTGCAATCAAAAACCTAAGTGCCGTTTATTTGCTTATTAATAATATTTTTTGTTGCGTGGTTCATTTGTGAGGACCACAATTTGCTCAGTCATTGTTGTTGATTGGTTGTTGTTATGTTCTCACATTTTAAAGGACTGTTATGAATGTGGGGAAAAATATATACTTTTTTTCTCTTTCTCTAGGGAATACAGATATAAGGACAATGTAACTATGGTGGAAAATGATACAAAGGTGTCTGCATACAACACAAAAAGCTTTGTGTTTCTGAGAGACAAGTCTGTTGGAGATCCGTCTGAAGACAGCATTACCACAGTGAACATCCCTACCTGGGTGAGTCTCATCTAGCCTGTTCCTCAACTTTTGTCCATTCTTTTCCATCTTTATCCTGAACATTAACATTTACCTTTTCTTTTGTTTACGGACATTTTTTTTATATTCACTTAACATTTTTGTATGTATGTGTGCTTACAGGCTGTAATGAACAAATTAAAGGGGAATATTTGGAAGTCATCAATGGTGTCCTTCTTGATGAATTCCCTTGGAAGTGGTCTCTTCACCACACGTACTGTCAATGAGCTGCTCTGGGGCTATGAAGACCCACTGCTCGCACGTCTTGCTGGAATGAGTTCTGATGTTGATAAAATATTTGGATTAATGGTTAAAGTATGTATTGCCTTGCTTTTTATCATGTAAATAGTATCTCTTTGATGTGTATTGTAAATTCTCTTCATCTTTTAGAAAAATGGAACCAGTGATGGGGAGTTTGTGTATCATACTGGTGAAAATAACTACCTGGATTATGGCCGGGTTGTGACCTGGAAAGGCCAGAGGTAATGCCATTGTTTCCAAAAAACTCACTTAACACAGTATATTGCATGTTGATTTTGGCATCTTCCTTGGGCAGGGCCTCCTTTTGCCTGGTGTGCCTTTTCAAATGGCTTTTAGCAACCTCATTTGCCCTTCATTATTGTTTTAGGTTCCGTTGAGACCCTAATTACACTTTACCCATGAGAAACAAGACTTTAGTGATAATATGTGTTTGATCATAAAAGCATTCTTTCATCATCAAGATTGATATGATGTAGACAAAAACCTATCCTTAAAGTGCTTTCTACTTTTATGCCGTTTGTAGCCAGTTGTCATTTTGGACAACAAACCAGAGCAACAGCATCAACGGATCAGATGGAAGTGCCTTTCATCCGCTGATAGACAAAAATGAACGCATCCAGATTTTCAGTCCAGACCTTTGCAGGTACAGTAATCCTTTGCAGTAGGTTTGTCTTATCCCACTGATAAAACAACCCTAAAGAAAGATGCTCCCAACAAACCCCTTTCTAAATTAATCATATGGTCCATAAAAATACTTCTGTCATTATTCAACTCCCAACAGCATTTCATTTTGATTTTTCATTTTATTAGGGAAATGCACAAAGCTGTTGTCTGTCTCCTAAATAAGTTATGTCAAGTGTCAGACTAATAGCAGGATATTTATTTGGAATGCATGTGGGATGCTGTAGTTATTCTACTCGTTTGGAGATACAGCTGCAGACCTTTGTCTGGAGTCCGGAAGTTATCTTTGCAGGGCCTGAAGTCTATGTTAACATAACATCCTGATCATTTACAACATGCTTGGCAGGTCAGCGCTGTTGTATTTGAGCCATATCAGCTATAGTGGAAGGCCTTTAATAATAGTAAAGAATGTATAATTTTCTAGGTGATCCCTCTTTGAGTAATGGTGCTTTGTGAGTGTTGTTTATTTTGGCTGCGTCGAGTTGTGTGTTAAAGAAAGATAGAGAAAAAAATGACAGTTAATTAATTACTCTACAATTGTAGAGATTAAGAAGAATGCATTACCTACATCCTCCTATTAATGTCAAAAGAACAGTGTATTTGTACAACTAGCGTTTGCGTGTTAATAATCTGGTGTAAATTGGTGTTTAACTTAAAAAAGTTTGTTTGGAGACTGTTCTCCCTTTATATTTATTAGTCTTTTAACAGTTGATGTGCCAGACTAGAATAGGAAACCAGCTTGCCTCACAGCCCAGAGTATAAAGCATTACATTTAATGATGAAACATGTCTTTGTTCCTGTTTTCACCAGGTCAATCTACATGGAGTTTGAAAAAGATGTGGAGGTCAGAGGCATCCCAGCTTATCGCTTTACACCGCCTCGTTCTGTCTTTGCCAGCAGAGAGGAGAACCCAGCCAATGAGGGCTTCTGTATCACCCCACAGGAATGCCTGGGAACTGGCCTTCTTAAAGTCAGCCCCTGCCGTAAAGGTTTGTCAAATGTGTACTTTTGGTAAATACAGCTGTGCAAAATATATATTTTTTAATTGGAAAAACACAGCTGTTAAATTAAAAAAAATATCTAACCTAATATGGTAGTATTTGATACATAGTATTTGATGGATCAATCAGAATCAGGTGACCGGGCTTACCGCCCCTCTGCTACTGCACCAGTCAAGGTCAGGTGGGGCCAGGAGAGCTGTGTCACATGGGCTATTTACAAAGAATTAATACAATGACAGAGATTAGATCAAAAAAGGACTTGACATTCTTTATAAAGCTGTTTTTACAGGTTAGTGCAAATTGTTTTTCTAAATTCAAATTCAAAATTAAATTAGCAACAATTGTATTAGCATTTAAATTCTGTTTTATCTACCGGAATGTGTATTTGGCCATGTTGTAAAATAATGGACCAGACGCCAGCGGCTCCGAAAAAGACTGTCTTTTATTTCCTGACTGTCCCCAGCAGGAGAACAGCATTAATTTTGGTTTGATTAGACTCTCTCAAAAACATTTCAAAGTCCTTTAACATATGTCAGGTAGTAGTCACGCTACGTGCATGTGTGCTGGTGTGGTGGTGACCTTGGAGGTTGTCACAGGAACAGTGTGCACACTCAGGCGACAACAGATGTTCACTGTTTGTGTTGTGTCTCTTGCCAAACACAGGAGCAGGAAAGTGTTAACCTCTGCCCCACTTTAACATGAACCAACTATGACTTTGTCTATGACCCTTTTGTTGTCGTCAAGTGTTTTTGCAGGATAGTTAACTCGCTTCATAACAGATACAAAAATGGATTGACAATGTATTAAAAAATGGTTGTTTTCTCTTTTCTTAAACTGCTTGCTCAGTCTTTCTGTCCGAAAAGGTGAGTTCCAACATTGTACACAAACATTTGTCATGTTAGTGAATGTGATTTTGTCTGCTCTGAAAATATGGTAATGTCTTTTTTTTCCCTTTTCTTTCACAGGTGCCCCAGTGGTAGCTTCTTTTCCTCATTTCTACCTAGCTGATGAAAAATATGTGACAGCCATTGAAGGGATATCTCCTGAAAGAATTCACCACCAAACATTTCTTGACCTTAACCCGGTATGTGACCAGGCTAACTATATTGGATAAAGCTACTACTACCCCATCTAGAGGTTATTTAAAGCAAAGCTGAACTGTGCAACACCCAACTGAATGCAACGTTTGGTTATCATCACTTAAATCGATTTTGCTTTCAGACAACCGGTGTGATTGTACGTGCAAACAAGAGAGCACAGGTCAACATCTTAATTAACAAGATTGGTGGATTTATGTAAGTGTTGGTATTATTAACTACCACAATTCTAAGCATAAATTTGTAACTTTGTTTTTGATTTCTAGAAAAACAAGACCTCTAAATGAAACAATCATTCCTGTGATGTTTCTTAATGAGGTAAACTTGTAAATTGAAATCAAATGTATTGATGAATGTTTTTAATTGTTTTTATTTATTTTCCTTCAATGCAGAGTGTAGTGATTGATGAGGCATCTGCTGCCCGAGTGCACAAATTACTTTTAATTGTCACTCTTATGTCAAATTTCCCCCTGATTATTGTGGCTCTTGGAGCCATTATGCTTGCGGTCTTAATCGTCCTCCTTGTGCAAGATCGTAAACAGAAGGTAAGTGACCTGAAGAAATCTATAACTTGTTCTAATGTTGTTCGATTTAATTATTTTAACCTGCTTTTATGGTTTCTGTTGCCTACACCTAATACATTTTCCTTTGCATGCATTAATCTCTCTGTCTTTGTGCAGAATGGAGCTAACATTATGTTTACCAAGGCTCTTTATGCTGTAAGTGTTACTTTGCCTACTGCATGCTCTAACAAGAAGTGCATTGAACTACTGTATGCTATTTTCTATATCTGATCTGCTATTAAACAAAATGAACAAGTAGAGAAAACAAGACACAGATAAGGAGTAGTAGTAACAACAACAACAACAACAACAACAAAGCATCTATACAGGCATATACTGTTCAACATACTGGTATTTGTCCCACCTAAACCAGTGTTTAGCAAATATGTATATTGTCAAGTTTTCCATTTTATAATTGTCCATAGTCATTGTTATTTGAGCCCAGTTCTTAACAGTTGTGTCATACATTTATTTGTGAGCCCTTTCCATGCTGCTAAAAGGTATCAATCTATTGTTGTCATTAAAGGAATTTTAAGTCCCAGTTATATCAAGTCATTTGGGAGGCCAATTTATTTATTTATTGACCAATAACAAGGTAAAAAAATATATTTTTCAAGCGGCTTTAGTCTTGTATTTTTGATATTGAAAATAATTTGCAGTGATTTATGAATCTTGACAGATTTATAAAGAGTCAGATAATAAAAATAAAAAGATAATAATGGGCTACCTGAAAGTCCCTGTGAACACTTCGACACGGTTGACAACTTAATTACTTTCAAGAATTCGTTTGAAATGTGCATTTATTAGTAAGACAATCTCCTTTTTCCTACTTATTTATTAATATATTTGGCAGAGTGGCTCTTAAGATCAGTTATACATTTATATAGTTTAGATATTATTCCCCTTGAGACTTGTGAGTTATTGGCTTTCATAAAAAAATAAATGGGGTTATAATACTCAATGTTGCTTTGTCTGATTTTCTGGTTCTGTTTTTTTGTACCTCTTTTTCTTTAGACTCCTTCTGAAGATGACACATCATACACTCCTGTTAGTGGAAAGGAAAAGGAAGACCCACAAAATGGCACCTACATTGGTTTGACCCCTAAAGTTGATGCCCAAGCTTGATTTTATGATTCTTCAAAGAGTGGGCTCCATGTGGTTTCCATTTTTAATGCATCCATTCTAAACAGAATATGTCAGGGGATATACCGTGTAGGTTTCTTCTGTTGAAGTTGTAGTGGTTCTCAACCAGACAGTGTTATTGTTGTCACAGTGCTGTTGTGTATTATACTTATTGGTTATCTACCAAGATTGTTTTATAGTATTTTCTAAGAAATGGACCACTATGTAACAGCGACACATAATGTAAGTCAAGTAACTGTGAAATTTTAAATTATATATGCCACTCTCAGGGTGGCAGGAACATTAATTTACTTCTGTATTATTCATCCAAAACTAAATACAGTATTATTTTGTTTCAATTACTGTTATTGTTACTGTTATTATGGCTTTCCTGAGCTGTTTGACGGTAGTGCTTGATTGTTAATATGAGAAGCCCAAAGCTGGCACATGTGTAAATATTGTATTGAAATCCAATGCAAAGTGTAGAACTGCTGACATTCCTGTCGTGATGGGAATGGCTATTACACCTGCATTTCAGTTACTAGTGTTTTGTTATATGAATATTGTAAATATAATGGATTTACTGGTAGTTTTAGCGCTTTATTGTTTTCTAGTCTCTACATTAACCTTGCATCAAATAATTGTGTGTCAGTACAAACAGAGCGCCAACACAACGTGTTTAAAACATTTAATTTTTTCTATATCATTTCACCTTCAAGTGTAACACGTCAACAAAATATCAGCCTTTGGCTGCTGCACCACTGAGTTTAGTCATTGTTACTGATGTCATAATGACGTCGTTTTTATGTCACATTTGTCAATTCAAATTATTCAATAATTGGTAAATATTGAATATTGTAATCTGTATTTTATTTGTGCTGGTTTGATTTTGGATTATATGCAAAATAATAAATTCATCCAAAATGTGTTACATTTTTGAGTTACATTAAAACAAAAACGTCTCTTCTTCTTCTTTGGTATTTTATGGCGACCGGTATCCAAGTGTTACATTACCGCCACCCATAGATTTGCATGCTCTCTTTGTGAAGTATTCTTCCCTTTGTGGTTTATTCATTATATATAAAAAAATAATAATAATAGCATCAGAGTGCACCAGACTAATAATTCCCCCCCATTTGTGTAATATACAGTTCAAGTAGGAGTAAAAGCATTTGAAATGTTTTTTTTTTTTTTTTAATGTTAAAAGAGTACTACTGGTTACTAGGTTTATTTTTCCACTGAGAGGAGGCCCATCAATTAAGGAGGCCAAACTTCAGGCTAAAAATTCTAAAGTTAAGTATATACAAAATACTAATAGTCTAAAAAGGCAGATTGCTGAGCTGGACAATTAACCTTTTTAAGAGATTGTTGATGAGGTCGTTCACACGTGTAGACAGTAGGTGGCGTAAGTGAGTAGTGCTCTGCTCAACAACAGCAGAAGAAGAGCCACAGCGCTCAAGCGTCACGAAGAATCATGGCGTTTAATTTTGGCGGTGCCACCAGCAATCCGGCTACAAGTACGTTATATTATTATTTAGCCCCCTTACCAGATCACTAATGGTGGAGTGTTTGTCCAGTCCCGATGCGGGGTGTGCATATTTAATTCGATTAGCATTATGATTAAAAAAAATGGTCGAACTGCTCATGATAGCATCGTCCTATCAGGGTTAGCTTAAATAAAACGTTTGTTATTATTCCTCCTTGACATCGTTACCAACCTGTAACTTGGGCTTGAGGCTCGTAACCCACGGGTGAATGTTGTTATTATACTTCCAACAATTGTGACAACAGTTCTCACATCTTTAGCTAACGTTAGGTTAACTCCTTTGTCTTTCGTGTAGTCGCATATTTTATTATCTCAGATACTAGCCTAATGTTACCAATGGAGATTTTAAGAAGCTAAACACAACACTTAATTGTTTAAGCTAATGCACTTCAATCGTGGAAGTAGGCAACGGTCGTTTATTGTGTGTTGACATTCCATCCCGAGAGTAAAGGAAACTACATTATCTTTGCTCCAACTCTAGTCTATTCTTTACAGTATTGTCTTGTACTTTTCTGAAGGTACAACTGGTTTTTCCTTTGGCTCGTTTGGGGCCAAGACCACAGCAGCAGCCCCCTCAACATTTGGCTTTGGTGCTCCAGCCACAGCCACCACAGCCGCGTCTGGGTTTGGCAGTAAGTGCCCCACAAATACATTAACTTTTCAAAGTGTAACGTTACACAGTCATCCTTTTTATTAAAAACTTTGGATCATCGACATTTCAATGATATTTGTCTGTGTGGGGTCACACATGTTTATATTGTTACCATTTAAGCTAAAGCTGCATGTTTTTGTTATGTGAATCCAAAACTCAACTGACACGTGCATCTCCAAACAAACTATGATGCTGTTTATGGTAACTCAAATTTTTCGCTATGGCAGTGGTTCTCAACATTTTTCAGTCACGACCCCCATAATAACAACTGTTTGCATCCACAACCCCCATAATAACAACCATTTGCATTCACGACCCCCATAATAACAACCGTTTGCATTTACGACCCCCATAATAACAACTGTTTGCATTCACGACCCCCATTATAACAACCGTTTGCATTCACGACCCCCATAATAACAACCGTTTGCATTTACGACCCCCATAATAACAACCATTTGCATTCACGACCCCCATAATAACAACCGTTTGCATTTACGACCCCCATAATAACAACTGTTTGCATTCACGACCCCCATTATAACAACCGTTTGCATTCACGACCCCCATAATAACAACCGTTTGCATTTACGACCCCCATAATAACAACTGTTTGCATTCACGACCCCCATAATAACAACCATTTGCATTCACGACCCCCATAATAACAACCGTTTGCATTTACGACCCCCATAATAACAACTGTTTGCATTCACGACCCCCATTATAACAACTGTTTGCATTCACGACCCCTATAATAACAACCGTTTGCATTTACGACCCCCATAATAACAACTGTTTGCATTCACGACCCCCATTATAACAACTGTTTGCATTCACGACCCCCATTATAACAACTTTTTGCATTCACGACCCCCATAATAACAAGCGTCTGCATTCGCGACCCCCAAACACCAAAAATAGGCTCCACAGAAAGTGATAAAGTAGCCTTATTTCTGTTGATTGATTTTATTTTCAGGGCATATGTCTGTATAAATTAATGTGGTACCCAGCAAACGGGAATCTACATTTACCAATGCATTTGAAGGGTGTCGAGTCTTATAACTGACTGTTGCATACATTTGCAATATTCCCCACATCATCTAGTGACCCCCTGTAATCATGTCCCGACCCCCAGGTTGAGAACCCCTGGGTTAAAGGTTCTCAGTGGTAGTGGTCGGTCTTTGATGTTCAATCTCGAGCTCTTTGCAATTTAGTTTTTTTTTTGCTCTAGCTTTTACAGCCCCTAACTTTGGCACAGCTACCACCAGTGCAGCTGCACCGTCCACAGGCTTTAGCTTTGGTTCCACCGGCACTGGTAAGATGTTTTGAGATTTTATTAAAATGTCTTTCCATAACTAATAACCATTTTATACCTGTAAAGAGCCTTACATGTGTCTTTCTCGTCTGTCTGGTCTCTTTCCTTTTAATGCTGGCCTAAACTGACAGTAGGACTTGGGGGGCTGGGAGCTGGAAATGCCCCCGCTGGTGGGTTTAGTTTTGGGGGGTTTGGCTTGAACGCCAACCCAGCAGCAGTCAGCTTTAATGTGGGTACAACTACCACTGGTACACCCTTCAATTTTGGCAATAGCCTGGCTAGCACAGGTAGATTACCTTTTTGAACTTTTTTTTTCTTGAGGTATTCCATGAAATCCACAACTGTATTAATTTTATGTGTTTTTATAGCACTAAATAAATTTGAAAACAAGCACCCTTGCTGTGAGAGCTGTGGGACTTGCTCTCCACAGGCTTGACTTATAACATTTCTGGTTGAGGGTCCACCACCCGCTTGTCTCCATGGAGATGTTCTGCTTTGCCTGGGACGTTCCACAAAATGGCATAAACCCATTAAAACAGATCTCCATGGAGTCGTGCAGGTGCTCGGCTGGACAAAGCACAGGGTCTGTTCACTTCAGAGCTGCTGAGCTGTGTCATGGCAGGTGTGGCTGCTAAATTCTGCTGTCGGCTCTGTGATTTTTATTAACAATTTTCATGGAATACCAAATTTTATATATATATTTTTGTTTACATTTGTGGATTCTAGTGTTTTCTTGCATGCCAGTTCCCTTTGCATGTCATTGTGGTTCATATATATTCTGGCTGTTATCATTAGCTAATTAACTAGAATTTCACTTTCTCTCTTGTTTATTACAATTTAAGTATTTGTGTATTATGATTATAATGTGTTTCTTAGGAAGTTTTGGTGGATTTGGGACCACAACAGCCTCTGCTGCTGCTCCTGCTCCTGGCTCAACATTTAGCTTTGCTGCTCCAACAAATGCCACAGGTCTGTGGAATTGGACTGTTGGGTGTTTACTGTTTATTGTTTACAGTTACAAAGTAAAAAAAAACAACAGAATCCTATGTGTTTTTTACTGCAATTGTTATACTTGTCTGTCAAAGGGAGTCTTTTTGGTAACACTCAAAACAAAGGCTTTGGGTTCTCCTCTGGCCTCGGTACTGGGACAACCACTGGAACATCAGCCTTTGGAACTGGATTAGGAACAACCACTCTCGGTGGGTTTGGCGGTTTTAGTATTCAGCCATCACAACAACAGCAAGGTGAGCTTGTATTTTCAAGTTATTGTTGCATATTTTGAATTCAATTGAAAAACAAAGTCTATTCTATCAAGCTCAAGTGTTGTTTTGAAGCAATGTCTTTTTTTTCTTTTTCTTTTTAAATTAATATCTATTCAGTAGCGATGTTGATTTTGACTTTACCAACGTTCCAAGTGAGTTGCACATTTTGGACTGTAGAGGGAGCCAGGGAACATTGTTGCTTCCTTCTGTCCATCCTGAAAGCCTGTGGATACTTAGTAGCTTACCAGCACCGCCTATGAACTACGCTTATGAACTGAATGAATAATGCAATGCAAAGTGTTTTGGGCATCTTGAAACGGAGGCCTGTATGAATCCAAGACATAATTATGAATAAATTGCAGTGGTTTACAAGTAATGGTCATTTGCAAAACATTCAGCTGTAACTCTATTTTTCACTATCTTTGCAATGTACCCTCTTCAAGTGCAATGCAGTAAGATGTAAACCAACCCCCCCTTGTTCCTAACCTTTACTAACATGTAATTACTTTAAATGAAAAAATAAGTAAATAAAATGTGACCCATTTGTGTTTTTCAGGAGGCTTATTTGGCCAGCAGGCTCCACAGCCAGGCCAGACTCAGCAGACCCAGCTTTACCAGCAAGTTATGGCCTTGTCAGCTCCAACCTTATTAGGAGATGAGCGAGACACTATCTTAGCCAAATGGAACCAGCTGCAGGCATACTGGGGCACAGGAAAGGGCTATTATGCTATCAACAATCCCCCTGTTGACTTTACACAGGAAAACCCTTTTTGTCGCTTCAAGGTTGGGCCTTTTAAAAAATCTTCTAGTAATGTTTTAATATATAAACATTTTATGAAAATATCTTAATTTCTAGGCTGTTGGCTATAGCTGCATCCCTGTGACTAAAGATGAAGATGGATTAGTGGCATTAGTTCTCAATAGAAAAGAACCAGATGTACGAGCCCAACAGCAGCAGTTTGTCGAGTCACTCCAGAAAGTTTTGGGAAGCAATCAAATGCTGTCAGTCAATGTTGAAGGAGTGAAGTCCCGGCCAGATGATCAGTAAGTTTTTATTGCATTGCATTACTGCAAAATACATTGAAAAAAAATGAATTCAATTGTTGAAACGCAATTGCAACTGTTTAGTTAAAATCCTCTGCAAACTGCAAACATCCTGTCACAACTGCCATGGGGTTTTATGTATAAACACTGCAAACCTTGTATTTTTACAAACAAGTCCTGGATGTTAATTCTCCTGGAAGGGTTTCAAATACGCACAGTTTTCAAAACTAATCACAATATGTGTTAAGCCATATCCATCATATTAATAGAGATTGAGTTGCATGCACATTTAAATAACTGAATTCAAAATTGTACTTTTTAGGACAGAAGTGATCATTTATATTGTGGAGCGATCACCAAATGGCACATCAAAGCGCATTCCTGCCTCCACCCTCTTCAGTTACCTCGAACAGCCCAATATAAAGATGCAGCTCACACAGCTCGCCGTAACAATGTCTGTTGCACGCACAGAGTTGTCTCCAGCACAGCTCAAGCAGCTGCTGCAAAATGCTCCGGCTGGTATGTTGTGGAATATTTCATTCCTGTATGTACAAAAACAAACCACTCTAGTGTGTTCTGGTCTCTGTGCTCTCTAGGTGTTGATCCTATAATTTGGGAACAGGCAAAGGTGGACAATCCTGATCCAGAAAGGTAAGTTAATGTGGTGTAAAAGAATCTTGGGATGTCTAGTATAATGGCCAGGTCTTAACTGTCTATGGGATCAATAAGCTCAAGCCTTATCTCAACTCTTATCAGTGCATTAGTCACATGCATTCATAAAACCTCCCTCCCCACTTAATATCCTTCCTGTGCATGCGACTTACACAGTTTTGACCATGCAGTGTGTGTGGTGTCGGCCTATCTTTGTGCGGAGCCCGCTGTCCTGAGCAGCACACACATGCAAACAGAGAGAGCAAAGCGTTGTTAGGCATCTTTAATATGAACCAGGCAGCTGCAGTTTTCGGAGTATTCTGGTTGGATTCATGTTTATGATGCTCCTTTCTGTCTACGATTGAGCTCAGTTCTGCTTTGATCAGAAGCGTGCCGCGTCCTCCTCCCTCTTTCCTCATCTCTGTGATCTACTTTTAATCCGCTCACGCCTGAAATGTGCCAGAAATTGCAATCTGATGTTCTTCAAAGGCATTGTGATTCAAACTATCTTTTTATCTGTAGGTTCATTATTATTTGGTAAATACATTTTGATGCATCCACTTTGATACATTTATATTCAACAAATAATTCAAATGAGTCAAAGGCCACAGGGCGCTACATGATCTGAGGCACCTCGCTGTTCAGCGTCGGGGTCAAATTGAGGCTAACAGATTTGGACAGAGGCTGCTGGGTGATGGCTATGTTCCAAAAGGTGCTTTTTATTACACGCGCTTTGTTGATACATTTTTCTCCCTTTTGTAGATTAATTCCTGTGCCTATGGTGAGTTATAAAGAGCTATTGCGGAGGCTGCAAATCCAGGAACAGATGACCAAACAGCACCAAACCAGGGTGGATGTAAGAGCAATTTTGCCAAGACTTTTCATCTAACATTTGTGCATTGTGCAAAAATGTGTTTTTTATTTATATATATATATATATATATATATATATATATATATATATATATATATATATATATATATATATATATATATATATATATATATATATATATATATATATATATATATATATATATATATATATATATATATATATATATATATATATATATATATATATATATATATATATATATATATAACTCTTATCGTCACAGATAATCTCTAATGACATAAGTGAACTACAGAAGAACCAGTCAACAACAGTGGCTAAAATTGCTCAGTACAAGAGGAATTTAATGGACCTCTCCCACAGAGTTCTGCAGGTAATGGTCTGCCTTTTGTACAGGCCTTGAAAGTAAATATGAAATATTATAGCATATGATATGTCAGGCATACATTAATCATTTCATTTTTCAAGGTTCTGATAAAACAGGAAATTCAAAGAAAAAGTGGATACGCTATTCAAGTTGATGAAGAGCACCTCAGAGTCCAGCTGGACACGATTCAGTCTGAACTCAATGCTCCCACTCAGTTCAAGGTAAGCATGTGTCCGAGCTTGTATCCTTTTTGTTTGTTCATCATAGTGTGCCTAACACACCGATGTAAAACTAATGTATTTTCAATTATTTAACTTTTTGATTGAGAAATACTTTGTGATTTACTATTTGTTTTACATTTATTTATTATTCTCGTATTCAAGGGTCGTTTAAACGAACTGATGTCCCAAATCCGAATGCAAAATCACTTTGGTGCTGTGAGATCTGAAGAGCGCTACAGCGTCGATGCAGATCTGCTCAGAGAAATCAAACAAGTAAGTTTTGGCAGACTTATTATTTATTCACTGATTTTATCTTGGGCATGTCAGCAAGTAGTAAGTCCCTTTTTATTATTATAAACCTTTCTCTCTTTTTTTAGCACTTGAAACAGCAACAAGATGGTCTGAGCCATTTAATCAGTGTCATTAAAGATGACTTGGAGGACATCAAACTAATAGAGCATGGACTGAGTGACAGTGGACATATAAGAGGAGGCATCTGATGCTAAAGCAGTCAACACAGGCTCATAATAAAACAAATATTCTAAAGCTTATAATTCAAATGATGGCTCTGTCAGTATGTCATGTCATTAACTTGATGAACATAGAAAAAAAAAATGCTGATACTTCATATTTCTTTTTTTATGTGAAAATGTAATAAATGTATGTACATATGATGTAAAACTGGTGTGATTTGAGTGTATTTTGTTGAACAAAATGTCAGATATGGACAGTTGTACACTCATTATCCACACTAGTTTACATTCGGACACTTTCCAACATCTCATCAAAGTAGGGCTTAAATTGATGGGACTCCTGGATTAACAAACCCATAATCAAAAGGCTGATTGGCAGTTGAACTGATTAAGCAGATTATATTTTGTGCTGCTGGTTAGTTAATCGTAAACGTCTTGAGTCTGGTGAGCAATAAATACAAGTGGAGAGTTCTGAAACATGTTTATAGCAGTTTGTTGAGCCTTCTCATTTTTAGAGCACTTGCAAATGTACTATATTAGTACAATATAAGATACATTGTATACTTCTATAACAACATGTGTACAAAGACAATACATCTTACAAAAAGTCTTAAGAATTATAAACCATGCAGGATATTTAGATCATACTAATGTTTGTTTTGATTAAATCACAATCTCTAAAGCTCTTGATATTGCTAAACTTTAAACAACTGATCCTAAAGAGAAAAATAATACAAAATAAATTAAAAAGCAGAGACTGAGTACAATTTGAGAGGCAAATTTAGGCTACTGCCGTTTTAATATAATATGATTATATATATATATATATATATATATATATATATATATATATATATTATATCAATCATATATATATATATGTATATGATATCAATCACATATATATATATATATATATATATATATATATATATATATATATATATATATATATATATATATATATATATATATATATATATATATATATATGATATCAATCATATATATATATATATGTATATGATATCAATCATATATATATATATATATATATATATATATATATATATGTATATGATTGATATCATATTATATTGTTATAATAAGAAAACAATTTGTATATACAGGAACATAATTTGACTTGCTTTATATCAAGAAGCAACAGTCTCAGTTGTTAATGTCCTCTTGTGTCTTGGTCTACGTGTGCAGAGAGGTCGACTAGTCGAAATGCCTCCATAAACTCGTTGATGTCAATGCTTCCATCTTTATTAAAATCAATACTTTGTGCCAAATCTGAAATTGCTTTGTCACTGATTTCTAGCCTCAAGTGAGAACTAAGTAGTTTCCAAGTCTGATGAAACTCTTCATATGATATTAGACCTGCAGTTAACAAAGACAGGAAGTGAGCCTTTTCAGAAACCATAGGTTGAAATTGAAATACACTAAACAAAGTAATGTTTTTGTCTTTTCATTAAAAATATTCTGAATCCATCAAGTCAAATCACTCACCAGAATGGTCTGTGTCAATAACCCGAAAAATTGTTTCCAGGTTTGAGTGGTTTTTGTACATAGTCTCTAGGATGCTGGAATCTGAAATCTAATGCAAACACAGTTTTCAGATCAAATGTAACATCAATTTTGTTTTGAAAGAAACCTGGTCTTACATCTAATCTGGTCTCTGTGATGGAGAACTCTCGGATCCACTTCTGATAGTCCACCATAGTGTCCCGTGAGCATGTGATGAGCTGAGGACGCAACACCCTCCACGGCAGTCCAAGGTTCAGGACACTCTCTGTGGCACTGGCCCACTGACTGAGAGAGATCATTCCTGTGTACAGTGCAAACATTAGTTTAGTTTAAACGTGACTAAACATTGTAAATGCAGTTTCATACCTGTATTGTCTACATCACAGTCCTGGAATGCACTGATGAGACTGGACCTGTGGGCAAACAGCTGTTCTCTAAGCGCTTTCAGGGCTGATCTTTCTGTCTGTCCAACACTGACAAATAAGAGGCAGCATGTTACATTAAACATCTATCATCCCGCTGAATAACCAGACATTGTGTTTACCTCTGTCTTAGAGTCAGCTCTCGGCAGGTTCGGCTCGCCTGGTACTGGTTAAAGTGTGGTACCAGATCAGGGCCCATTCTGATGTATGCGCCTCTGTTACTGCCCAGCTCATAGTAATTAGAAGCTGAAAAAATTGTCAACACCTGAAAATACAGAAAACTAGTAACTTGTCAAGGCAAATATTTCATTGTGTGACACACTATGTGATTGTTTACTTTGTGATCATGGCTGAACTCATATCCTTCCTGTTTGCACTCATGAGATCGGATCAGAAGATAGAGCTTGTGCCTTGAAAGCACCTCTTCTGTGACATCAGGCCCCCAGTAGCAGCCTCCTCCCCGCACTTCATTGGGTGCACAGCCATTTTGCGACATGGGGTCACTCCACAGTATGTCCACAATCTACAATTACAGAAAAGTCACTAGAATATAGCTTAATATGAAAAGGCTTTTGCTGCTTACTTGTTTCCACTGCTTTTCGTCTGTCTCAGTCACGTCAGGGTCTGAGTCCGAGTTGGGATCCTCATAGGTGCGATCAGATTCTGCCTGTCTGCGCCTCATCCTCAGCTCTTCGTCCACTGACCAGTTATAATAAGCATTTGAGGGCAGATTGCCCAGCGACTGTCGTTGAAGGCCCTGAACTGTTTTTGGATTGCAGTAAGTGAGGGAACACACTCTCCTCCGGCCTCCATCTTTGGTCCTGCCGTTGGACATTTTAGGTTTGTTGTTTCTTGGCTTAGGAGGCCTCAGGACCGACACGTACTGTAGTAATGAATCACATACTTCAGGCTTACATTGCTTACTATATGCTTATGATATACTTAAAAGTCTACTGTATCTTACTTTGTGTCTGTCCACCCTGTCTATTTTGTCGAGATCAGTTGTGTTTGAAATCCCTCCATGCACTATAAGCACTTTGTGATCAATCACAGTGGCAAGAGGCAGCCAGCTGAAAATTTTGTGGATAAGCTTCAGAATTATTTTGCCATGCACCTGCAGTTGGGAGCAAACAACAGGATTAAAACTTTGCCACATTTTTCCCACATGATAACAACAGATACTTTAATACTTCCACCTCATAAAGAAATTCTTGTAACAGACAACAATTTATATCAGTTATAGAATTTGAGGCAATATCCCAAATGTTTCCTGGGAGTAAGATATGATGTTACAATTTGTTGAGTCGGACCATTCTTCATGCCTCAGGGAAAGCTATGCAATCTGACAGAAATGATACATTCTGAAGGTTACTCGATGAGGAAAGGCAGGTGATCTATCAAGCTTGATGGCACCAGAAACAAAAGACTACTGTATACATCTATTCACATACCCTGTACTTTGCCAGGACTTCTTTTGTAAAACCATATCTGTTATAAAGAAAAAGACACGAGACATTAGCACAATTAATGAGTAGGGAAGTTACATTTTAGAGCACGGTTACTGTGAGAAAAACAACATGATTTGATTCATTTTCTTTCATTCCCAGTGTCTAACAAGTTAATTTTGTGTTTAAACTTAAGTTTGTGACCAATTTTATGAAATACAATGTGACACAAACAGCCAAATAAAAAATAACTGTCCATTTAGATGTAGTTTTTTTTACTAGATTGAATTAAAAGACTTCTAAAATTGTTACGGTAGTCATTATTATTCTTTAGCCCTTACGATCGCCAAAAAAATCATGACATCCCCACTAAACAGTTGTTGAAGCCTTACCTGAGGTTAACCATATGGTCCTCATGGTTTCCTCTGTTCAGGTGGACATCATTGGGATAAACCAGCAGAAACCCAAACAGAATGAGCAGAATCTCTAAAGAGTTTTTTCCACGGTCCACAAAGTCTCCATTAAAAACATAGGGTCTCTCCGAAGATGGCAGTCCGTTCTACATTCATCACACAGTTTAGGACAGAATCACTTTATCTCAGATCAAGGGCTTTTCACGAACCTTGTAGAATATCAGCAGCAGGTCTTCCAGGTGCCCATGTAAATCTCCTGGAAGTATAAAAGTGTTTTGATCATTTTAGTACGTGCACTGATTTGACAGCACTTGAATACCGCATATCGTGATCTCTTTGGCATCGGCTGTGGACACATGAGTGATATTTGGGAGGATTCTCAAAAGTTTCCACGTTTCTCCAAGAAGTTGCAGAACATAACGAGCATGGAGCAGCTACTGGAGAAAAGCAGACTATAATAAATGTTTGAGAGTATAGTCTTAGGTTTATTCTCCCCCAGGCCACAGACTTACTTGTTTGTGCTTACAGGCCTCGACCAACCTGGACACTTCACAGAATGTGAGCGGGAAAGTCAGGTGTGGACCATTATAGCTGTCAGGAATATCAACACCTTTATAGCAGAAATACCGCTCCCATTCCACGTCACGGCAAATCTCATTTTCACGGAAAAGATGAGATATCAGACTTCCTTCAAAGAAAGGGAATACAGTATGTGTGTTTGAACTGTGTTTTAAAGAAAAGCTTGAACTAGGTTAGCCTCACTTTCATTGCTGGCTGGGGTGAAATGATCCATTAAGTAGCTAAAAAACTTGTAAAGCTGAGAGATAGACAGAACACATTTAAGTTATATCAGGAATCGTTTGTGATCTGGTTTGTTTTCTACCTTAATCTGGTCCTGCTCTCCTGCATATTCAATAGACTGAAATATGTTCCACGTACACCTGCGTCGCATCTCCAAACGTGCTACATACTGACGGTACCAGCGCTGAATGAGCAGGGCTGCTCTGATGGCTGCAGAAACCAGACAAATGACAACACTGGACTGTAAAAAGATATAAGGTCAAAGATATTCGAGTCATATTTACTAAACGTAACCATTTACGTTTAGTAAATATGACTCGAATCGGAAGCCAAGGTGGTTTCTATATGCTATATATTATGTGCAAGGATCAAACCAGCAACTCTGGGGTTAGTAGATGAGTGCTTCACTAACTGCTGCCCCACTGAGCTACTGCAGTACACACCACTATTGTGTATTGTAATAACAAACCTGTGGCAGCTTCAGTTTCGAAAGTGTGTCACAGCAAGAACACATTACAAATATGTATTGTAAATTTAGGTTATAATTAATACAAATATTACAAATGATGAAAGATACCTGGGACCAAGCTGCTCACTGTAATGACTGAAAAAAGAACAAAAGTGTTTATTTGGAAACTTAAAGCACAACTGTATTATGATCACCTGTGTCAGATTTCTTTTGCTGCTGTGCTGCTTTTCCCATGCAAAGTCCCATGACCCTTGGATGCTTTCACTGCTAAACAA
Source organism: Eucyclogobius newberryi (assembly GCF_026437365.1). Lineage (NCBI taxonomy): Eukaryota > Metazoa > Chordata > Actinopteri > Gobiiformes > Gobiidae > Eucyclogobius > Eucyclogobius newberryi. The sequence continues at coordinate 24,239,363 of NW_027315834.1, forward strand.
AAAGACACTTTTACAAATGAAATATTTGACCTTGCATTTGCAACTTGAATGTAATAATACATTTGCGGAATGAAATGCCACAAAATATTGTAATTCTCTACTTATTGCAACAGATACAGTATAATAACCATTACAAAAATGAAAATAGAACTTACCTCTCATTGTCTTCCCTCAGTTAGGTCAAATTAAAACTCAACTCTAATTGCTCCTCTCTAATTTCCTTACATTCCAATTATTTAATGACCTAGAAATGGTTGTTATTGTAGAAAACACAGTGAGAGCTACAAGCCCAGTCAAAGTGTGATCAATGTAGCCCCAGGATTAAGCTGCACAATGGCTGGAGTGTGCTTGGAATAAACGGATGAGGATAAAGGACAGATTAGAAGCTTGTGTTTATTGTTGAAGACCTACTGTACGTCAGTCATGGTTCATCAGAGGGAAATCTACTATTACAAATATCCAAATGACTAAATCAATTACGTTGTTTTATGGGTGCTTTTTCATTTTGAGATTTGAGTGAGGCCATGTTATCTTCAAGACAGAGAAATGGCCTTAAGATGAACTAAACTAAAACTACAAAATAATTTACTTCTCTGTAACTAGTTTTAATTTCTTTGATAGATTATATTTTACAATAGTAGTTGTTTTTTGCCATGGAAACGGCTTGAACTAACTTTTGTGTGTGATACATGTAATAATGCATATCAATAGGAACATTTTATCATATATTATTTTCAATTCAGTTTGAGCAGAAATGGAACAAAAAGACCAATCATTAAACACACTGTAGTTTATTGTGTTACTAGTTACTTTTTAACACAATTTTAGTAGGATCAATATATTGTGCAAAATTTGAAAAATGTAATTGTTTCATCTGTGTTTAGTTGTTTTAAACAACACTTGGCATATTCTATTCTGGCCGATCAGATCATGCGAGAACATGTTTAGAGTGTTTTGATACAGCCATGAGACGCCACAGCCGCTTGTTCTGTACTTAATACTCACTTGTTCTGTACTTAATACTCACTTGTTCTGTACTTAATACTCACTTGTTCTGTAATTAATACTCACTTGTTCTGTACTCTTCCTCACAGGATTTTTAAATGTAACTAATTACAATTACGTGCTAATAATGATAATATCATATACATGTGTGTGTAGTGTGACCTTCCAGCACCTTGAAAATTGTAGTTTTATTGATATTTTATATGTTTTGATGCATTTGATTGCATTTTGTATTCTACTCATAAGAGATTTTTTTTATTGGAACCATGTCATATTTTGATTTGATGTGGGCATGACCATCACAAATTCCAAAGGATTTTAATTCTTTGTAAATCACACTTGATGACGTTAAACCTAAATCACTTTGAGGTTGTGCTTTTGGGGAGATGACAGGGGCGGTTTTTAGGAAGGGCAGTAGGTACCAGTGCAAGCGCCTTTAATTAATATTGTTAGGCATATTATTATTATTATTAATATCATTTTAAAATTGATGTTGCCTGCAGAAAGTATGCATTTTAAATGCAGTCCTGATTATGAATACTTTTGTGAAGCCTTATGGCTTAAAGCCACAAAGTACTGGTTTATAATGTGTCAATGGGATTCTATGTCATAATATACATTATATCAAACAATGAAATATTTACTACGCAATTATGTGTGTGTGCATGGCCAAACATTATTATAAACCCCCTTATCAGCTATCAACATATATGAAATGAAAGATGGCATATCATAATTTTATGGTATCATATTTCTGCTGACATTTCCTCCTGTAACAAGTTTGGACCAACCTCCCTGTCTTCTTTCACACAGAATTCTGGACAAGACAACAATGTTAAGTATCTCAAGGCCACCTTGGGGTACGCAAAGATAAAAACTCAGGTTCCCAGGAGCTGAAAACACTGTCCCTGTTCCTTCCAGACTGACTGTTGTATACGTCTGATATTCTTTCACTGCAGTGCCACTGCCCCGGTCAGCATGTCTTGTGCATTCAGCATGTCTTGTGCATGTGTTTTCGTGATGATACTTCTGGGATCTTCAGTGGTGATGGCTTTTGTTTTGCAACCGTCACAGGAAGAATCGGACCGCGCCGTTATCTCAACTGGTTTTCATCAAAGGTTTGTGAGCTGTGTTCATTGAGAAGAGAGAGGGGGATGTTTTGTATTACCTAATATATGCAATTATTAATATACTATATAAACAGACATGCAAGTGCACCAGTGGTTTCTGCGCACTAGATTATTACCACATGGCTCATGCTGAAGCATGCTTCGAGGAATATTTTTTCACAATGTTCGTGATTTAGTAATCCACACGTGGTTGTGTAACATAAATAACTTGGCATCGAAATACAATTGTTCTTGTTGTAACTTGAAATAATTTGACAATTTGAATTTATTTTTTTACGGTGTTGTGTGTGCAGCTGCCACAGTGTGTCCCTTGAGTCCATCAAAAAGGACATTCTGAAGTCTCTGAATCTCCAGGCCGAGCCCCAGGTGCCAGTGGGCTTATTGGACACTGTCCAGGAACAATGGAAAACCGCCTTCGGTGCAACATCTAATGAAGCTAATGGAACTGAAGGTAACAAAATGTGATATATTTTTTTCAATATTGTTAAACGTTTAAGAAAACCTATCCTCCTAACAGCAATAATTATTGCATCATGTTTGTGTTCTAGCGGCCTCTGTTTCTGATGGTGGAATGGTTGGTAATGCCCTGAAGTGCTGTTCCATGACATCCGAGATCTTCATGAAAGGTACACATTTGTGTGTGCGGCTCTTAAGTTTGCTGCATTAAGCACAAGGGCTTACAATACACATGCTGTTTTATTTTATTTTATTTACAGATCTGGGGTGGAACAACTGGGTGATCTACCCCTCCAGTCTCAGAATGACGGAGTGTAAACTGTGCATCAGAGAAGTGAACACAGTGCAGTGTTTGCCCCATGCTCATCCTCAAAATGGACAGGTACAAATCAGAATTTTGTTTTCATTATTGCATAATTTTATATAATTGTGATCAAACTTCCAAATGTGAAATGTGTGTTTGTTTGACGGGATTTATACATGCAACAGCTGCCAGCAGAATAGCCACATTTTTTTCTAACCACTGCAAACATAATTCATGCCAAGACACTCCCTGAGTAGGTCAGCCAGTTCAATAGGCCTGGGACCAGAAACACAAAACCAGTAACACATCAACTGTTTTTGTGAAGCACTTTTTGACTTCTGTCTGTGAAAGGTGCTATACAAATAAAATGTACTTACTTACCGTAGTTACCTGTATGCTCACAATGATTCACAAAACAGAGGAATTTAATAGGTCACATATTGCACATGGCATTCTTCTTACAGTATAAATTCACGTTGTGCTTTTTCTTTCAAGGTTCCGTGCTGCGGCCCCACCTCCCATAAGATGGTGCCCATTGTCTACATGGATGAATTTGGCAATGTTGTAATTTCCTCTGTGCAGCTGACTCAAGGCTGTGGCTGTGACATTGGCAGCAACCATCAGCCCACAAACAAGTAAAGTAGGTCTGAGCGATGCCATGGGACCACTTGAATCACAACTTTGTCAAATGTATTAGTATTATCCTTTGTCTTAACACTGGGTCTTTAGTGAACTGCCTGTGGGAACAGCAGCAAGAAAGGACTCATCAGATTAATTCCATGTTACCCTGAATTTGAATAAAGGTAATTAAAACATATTGTATTTACTTTCACAGAAAGAGAGGCCTTGCTGCAAGCTATTTTTTTTTTCTTAAGATGTTGTTGCCGTAGGCTTTTTTGACAGGAAACTACAGAGTGAAATGGGGCATGAGAGAGAAGGGAGGACATGGAGTAGATTGTCAAAGATGAGAGTCAAACTCTTGACACTGTGGTCAGCTGCACTTGGAGCCTGGCATATGTGTGCTGTGTCTTAACCGCTCGACCACTGGGCAACACGCTGCACGCTATCTTTAACACTACCACATGTGGTCTATTTTGGGTAACTGAATGTAACTCAATGTTCCCGCTAAAAATGTTAGTGCCTCAGCCAGATCTTTCAGCCAACTGTCCCTTTTCCCAAATGTTTTTCTGTTCCCATGGCACTTGAACATTGAAAAATGTGAATTAAAATGTATTTTTAAAACAAACATTTACTCCAACCTTTGATATTGTTATTTGTGCATGTATTATACTGATATATTGTTATGCATGAAAAAAGAATATTCAGCAGCTAGATGTGGTCATGTAGACCATTCAGTGTTTTGTACTTTTTATAATGTTTGATTATTTGCTTGATAAAAATAAACATACTTAAACATAATCTGTGTTTTGGCTTTCATGAACCCATGCAATTATCATTTCCTTGAGTATAAATAAATGGGCTGTCCGTCTTGATTTTCCGTTAGGACGTCTAGGGTAAGAAAACAGCAGAGAAAAAAAAACTGGCACTGCCTACTTGAGCACACAGAGCAATAGAGAGGGAGGGCAAGCTGTTGCGCACTTCTTTTTTTGCATGCTGCATACCTTTTACATGGATGCTTACACTTGAGATTCTGGACTTTTATGACCACAAACTATGTAAAGGATTACAAAACTGCAGCGGATAGTTTTCATCATGGAGAAAATGTCAAGATACTTTACTGTGTGGCTTACTTGTTGCATATTTACTCTGCTGGTAAAGGCCGTTTGGGCTGAAGAATGTTTGGGCAGAAGACTGCGACCTATTTCCAGCATTTTGAATCTGCCTTCAGATTGTTTAATGGATTGCACTATGAAGACATACATGAGAAAACGGCTTTTACATCACAGGTCTTCAGTAGAATTTAAAGACAGCACACAAGGTAAGACATATAACAATAATAAATCATAGTTTCTCATCCCATTGTGTACAATTTAAGGGAAGTCATATTCTTATTGAACAGACTATGGGTATTAATAAGAATGGGTGACGGCAAACTGATATGTGAACTATTTCTAATTGTGTAAATCATTTGTCATTTCAGGTGACCACGGGGAATACTGCTGGTCAACCTACCTTAAATGTGTTGTAGGTGGAGAGCGCTTTGATCGAGCCTTTGTGGTTTTACCTGGGAATTTGACTTCAGCTGAACAAGTGGAGGTTATTACCACGAGCCCTGCTGCAACCGTCCTGAGTGTACACCCCTCTCTCCCTTTGATCTCAGACTCCTGTGGGCTCCTGTATGAAGTCACGCAGCACTTCAGCAGAGAAAACACTGACAGCTCCTTCTGCATACAGCTCCGCACTCAGCAGAACGTCTCTGGGGACGGGCCCCAAAGATGTCCACCGTATCTGCTGGTCCTCTGGCAGAGTAACTCCAATCAGGAACAACAGCAGAGTGGTGGATGAATGATGATGGCCATGACTTTACAGCACTACACAGTGCAACTAAGACGCTGCACAATGAACTAAATCAACATTGTATGCTCAACTATTTCACGTGTTCATCAAGTATAATTTCAACAAGCTGAGACAGAGGAGGGAAGATGATCTACTACATTCTATAACATTCTATTAAAGGCCCACAAATGCAGATGACAAAACATTTTCTACAATGGTTATTGGACGGTTACAATTTCAATGTTTTGTGGGACGAAACACATACAAATCTTTTCAGCCTTGAAACTTGCTTGAATTGCATGTATGATAGGAGTTGGGGTTTTAATCAATAAGTATATTCTTTAACAAAAATTTACCATTGAACATCCTAAACACTTACATGGCTCTACAAGTTTGCCAGATAACTTCTCCATTATAACTTTTAACCCAACACTAACGGCAGTAGACAATAATAATAATAATAATTACATTGTAAATTAAATCAAATAGCATTAAAACATTTTTGCTGAAGAAAATCTGGCTCATTTATAATCTGAAATTGATGTCACTGCACTGCTCCAATCAAATAGGTTCAATACTTAATTAAACCTCATCTCTCCCACATTCCTGAACATTTCCACTAAATGGTATAACATGTTTGTACAGGCGGCACATAAGCCACTACTCAGTTGAGTAAGCTACTGCTCAAAGTGCTTGAGATTTTAAGTGTGGAAATCTCAAGCACTTTGAGATTTCTTTGAAATGTAAAGTGCATTTTAAATAAAATGTATTATTATAAATATAGGCTAAAATATTTTTGTCAACTTTATGTAAATAATGAGGACAAATAGGTTTTATACGTGAATACTTCAGATCAATAATATATCATCATGTTTTTTTCCATAGAAGTCATTGAAGTGGGGTCAACCCTATGTCCCCATTACCTGTGTTGTTATGTATCCCAGACCCTCGCTCGAGAAAGGTACCTATGTTCCTCAGCTTCATAAAAGTATGTTTACTAATCTAGTCTTTTACATAGTTTATTTGTCAAATGGGTAAAGGTTAGGATTAGAAATAGAGCTATGGGTTAGTTTTAGGAACCATGGAAACATCTTATGTCCCCCTTTTCCAATAGTCTGAGAGCAGCAGGATCTGGATCATTTTAAACTTTATAATGTGAGGTACTTCTGATTCTCTGATGTCTGTAGAATATGGGGTGCTGGGGAGACTGGGGTACGTTGAGCCACCCATTAAATCTTAAAAGGTATAAAACTGTATTGGCATATGACATTATAAATTGAAGGTATATATTATTAAATCATGCCCAAAGCATATTAGACAGAAAATAACGTTCAGTTTTGCAAATATTTGTGGTCATGTTATTTTGCAAGCTATAGATCCATATACTCCCATAAGGAAGAATATGGAAAATTATATAATTTCCCCCCCCTTTTTTAATAGTTTTCAAATGTTTATTAAAGTGAGTTTGGTAGAGACCAAAGTGCCGAATTAATCCGGCTAATAACGATGTTTTAAATATAAAACTAAAGCAGTACTCAGGAGGTAATTTTTGCAATCATATATTTATTTTGCATGTATATAATCTCTCATAAAATACTTTGATGAAATTATGAATACAAGCTGTATTTACTTAGCTTCAAAGATCAGGCTTTAATCTGGTGTTTCCACTGAGCAAAGTTTTCATTAAAAAATAAATAAATGATAATAATAATTCTATAAAACAAACCATGTGTCATAGTCGGCTTTCATTACGGTGTCGTTCTTCATAGAGCGTTTTACTGAATTCAGATTTGGATTTCTTTTGACAAATAAAAAACAATGCAAAAAGTGGCTCCCTCTTCCAGGAACATGATCGCGTGACTGAGCAGAGCTTCTACAGGACGTTCCTCCTGTTTCCTGACGCCACAGCACCACCTGTTGGCGGTCTACAGTACAACACAGATGTCATTGTTGCAATTCATCATTTAGTTTGGAAAACATAGCCTGTAGATGTAGTTATTTAGTCTGGAAGAGACTGAATCCAAAATGGAATGAGAATGACTCTTGGATGAGCGTTTAAACGTCTTGTTGTCGTGTCCAGATGGCTACAAAACATATGACATCACAGATGCGACACTAAAGCTAAAATACAATTTGGAGGACAGAAATTGTCTTTTTATTTTTATTTTATTAGAGAGGAAAAGTAATTGACATTTCCACCCTTTGAATTCTATATAGTTGCTCAGGAATGTAAAGAAAAAAGAAGACTTAAAATCATTGGTATTTAGATTTAATGTCAGTTAATTATTGATATTACAAATATATGGTACTATGATCTACTACACTTTTGTCTCCATTCAGACATTTTTAACATTCTGCAGTCATAGCATTTTAAAGGGTCTATACATTTTGTTTTAATGTTTCGGGTTTATGAATAATCATTATTTTTTTTATGGGGAACAAAATCATTTGAAGGCTGCAATGTTTTCCATTCACATGTTTTTGATACAAAATACATATATATTTCTTGACAATGGGAATCATGATGTGTCATTCTGCTCTTAAGTGTCTCTCTTACCTCCTGGATGGGCCTGGCTCATAGATCCATGGTCTGGATCATGGTCTGGATGAGTCTGGATAAGTCTGGATGAGTCTGGATAAGTCTGGATGATGGTCTAGATGAGTCTGGATGAGTCTAGATGAGTCTGGATAAGTCTGGGTGAGTCTGGATAAGTCTGGATGATGGTCTAGATGAGTCTGGATGAGTCTGGATAAGTCTGGATGAGTCTGGATAAGTCTGGATGATGGTCTAGATGAGTCTGGATGAGTCTAGATGAGTCTGGATAAGTCTGCATATGTCTGGATCATGGTCTGGACATGGTCTGGATAAGTCTGGATGAGTCTGGGTGAGTCTGGATAAGTCTGGATGAGTCTGGATGAGTCTGGATGAGTCTGGATAAGTCTGGATGAGTCTGGGTGAGTCTGGATAAGTCTGGATGAGTCTGGATGAGTCTGGATGAGTCTGGATAAGTCTGGATGAGTCTGGATGAGTCTGGATAAGTCTGGATAAGTCTGGATGAGTCTGGATGAGTCTGGATAAGTCTGGATGAGTCTGGATGAGTCTGGATAAGTCTGGATAAGTCTGGATAAGTCTGGATGAGTCTGGATAAGTCTGGATGAGTCTGGATGAGTCTGGATAAGTCTGGATGAGTCTGGATGAGTCTGGATGAGTCTGGATAAGTCTGGATAAGTCTGGATGAGTCTGGATAAGTCTGGATGAGTCTGGATGAGTCTGGATAAGTCTGGATGAGTCTGGATGAGTCTGGATGAGTCTGGATAAGTCTGGATGGGTCTGTAGTTCTCTCTAGTCTGTGGGACCGTACCACCTCAGTCTGTACGGGGGGACCGTATGACCAAAAAGGTACATGTACACAAGCGTCACCTTTTATTCATGACGTTTCTCGTAGTTAAACATTGTAATGCACAACAGGGAAACACGTTGTTGTTAAAATAAACGCCTTTCACACTTGTCCACACGAGTATATAAAACCAGCCTGTCCCCGGAGGACAAAAGTGGACCGGTCCAAACAAAGCAGCCAGAGTTCACCGGAGTTCACTTTCCACGCTCGTAAACCACCGGAATCTCGCCATTGGGGGTTCCGTTTGGAGTAAAACATGTTAACTTTATCGGTACAAAATGTGACACAAATGACGAGTCGGTGAACCGGGCCGTGTCAGAAACACATGAGTCCGCACGGGCAGGAGGTGGGCGCACCATGACATCTCAGCGGAGGTAAGTACAGCTGCGGCCGACAACTTAAGCAAGTATTAACTAGACTTTTATTCCAAAAGCACCGGACAAAAGCCTCCGTGGGCCTGTTCTCTTCCCTGCTGCGATTGTTAAATGTGCAAGGATAAGGTTTGGCGCAGTTTCAGATCGCGTGGATTCAGAGTCAGCTGGAACCTCCACGAGCTGCTGAAGTAACAAAACAAAAGCAAGGCCACAGTTTAAAGGGGCAATGTGTAACTTTCCTGCTCAGTTTCATGCAGAGGATGTTGCTTTGCCTGAATGTTCTGCAGTTAAAGTGTACTAACCTATCTCCATGGCCAAGTGATCTGTGGAGAGGTGATGCAAATGTATGTTTTTGAAATGATTGTGATTGTGATTTAGTTTAAAATCAAATGAATAATATTCTTTTACAATTTAAAAAAACAAAAACACTTGAGTTGATTAAAGGCAACATCCAGTGATACAAGAAAAGAATAAACAGCAGAACAACAGAACTTGACCAGAGTGAAAATAAAACGTAAATAATAATCAACAACTACATATCAAAGAAACAAAATCATGGCATATTTAAATTAAAGTCCCAATTGGTCCAGAGTCTTTCAATTTTTTCTATTTCCAAATTAAGTCTGAATGTAATTTTTTTCCATTTAAAAATGTTTCAGTCAGAGGATTATAATGGACATGACTTTGTTTAATTTCTTGATTATAATAACTCCTTATTTGTAAATACCTATAAAAGTCCTGTTTCCCCAAGCCAAGGATTCTTTCCACATGTCAAAGCTTGTCCTGTGATTTTCTTTTACAATCTACTAAACACATACCTTTTGTTAAATTTTGAATTTGTGCTGTTAGGTGTGAACTTTTGATCCTAAGCCAACCAGTTTAGGTTTTAACATCTTTGATTAGTTTGTTTGTTTTGAGTAGCTCCTTTCATGTTGTAAGAGCAGACTTCAGCCAAGGATTCTCCACTTCCTCCAAATGACTCAAGCGTCTGTCATCTGCCAGTAAAGCCTGCTCAGGAACCCTCTGAACAACACCACTCCCAATATTTTTCCATTGGGCTTCATATTCTTGGTGACACCAGCAAAGCAATGCTCTGATTTGAGCTGAAATAAAGTGTTTTTTTTCAGACAAGGTTAACCCCAACTTCCTTTTTTCTTTTGATAATCGCGAAGTTTAGAATCTGATGTGAGTTTTCTTGCCTTGAGATTGTTTTATTCCACTCGTCAAACAGCCAGTTGGGGATGGAAATTGGAAGAGTCTGGAATAGATGATGAATGGATGAATGTCCATCTGTTTATTTTAAAGATGAATACATTTCTTCTATAAAAACAGCAGGTTTATATCCATCATTTTTATTCTGTTATGATGCAAATCACCCCCAAAAGGTGAACTCTCACAACCTAATATGGCCAGATCCTTATGTTTATGAATATGTTTAATATAAGAATGTAATTGCACATGAATGTTAATAATAATGACTGTATCCCAAGACGGCACTCCTTGACCTGTTGTCATGGATACTTCCCTTTGGGGTTACCAAAAAGATGAGCCCTGTGTCTTGGTTCTACTTCCACAATGACACAAGTGATCTCATTTATTGACACTATCTAATCTATTTAGAGAAGTGGTTTCTTTTAAACTTCTTGGCTATGTCAGCTGTGAATCGTATTGAGAAATCCTCTTTGTCATAATTGTGCATTAGTCTGTATTATTCTTTGTTAAATTTGGCACAAGAACAAGATCCACTTTTAACGCCCAACGTGAAGAGATAATATATAAATTATACATTTCAAAGGAGACATTATGTTTTTGAGGTACTTCGTATTGAACTAAAACATAAGTAGATCATCATTGTACATTTTATTCATCGTAAACCGCAATATTGATTGAAAATTGCTTCGTAATTGAAACAAGTCTATTGACTTCCTGATAAAACTGCAGAATTGATGGTGACATTTCACTGTAACACACAGCGGCTTGCCATTTTTATTTTTGAAAAGTGGCTGCGTGACATTTTAAAACTCTTATGTACACTCTGGAGTCTGGTTCAGGGGATGTGGGTGGGGATCGGGGTAGGTGAAAACAGTAATTTTCTGATAGGACAATACAGGATTACTCAAACATGCAAGGATCAATTAGAATACAACTTCGAGTAGTACGCTAATGATGAGGAAACACTGTTCATTGAAGTTGATTTAGCATAATATGTCCCCTTTAATGATGTCTACCATTATAATGATGATGTTTCTAGAGATGCAGGGGTGTCTCGTTAACAATGCAATTAATGGTATTTTAATTTGATGTCCTTATTAGCCATGAGGAAAGAAACCGTCTCCGTCTTCAAGCCTGGGAACAGAGAAACCAGGAGACCAGCCAAGCCAAAGGACCAAACACACTGCATCTGTTTGGACAACCATACAAGGTACACGTGTGTTAAATAATGTTTAATCTCCCTTTTGTAATGTCGGCAATATGGGCAATTACGATTTCACCGCCTTTTTCCCTCCCTTTTGCTTATTTTCAGACAATTAAAGGGGATGAGCTTTCTAATCGGATTCAGAGGATGCTTGGTAGTTACGAAGACAATACCACCGCTGAGCCGTTCAGTGTTCCTTCCTCCTTAACCTTTCCACTTTCAAGCTTCATCCATCATATATCTGAACCTCCATCCCGTCAAGTGTGCCACAACTCCCAAATTCAAAAAGGCCCCTGTGCCAATCCTCCCTCAACGAATGCTTTGAGTTTTCCTAAAAGTCACAGTCACGAGGAGTCACCGGGCTCCAGTCAAGGCAGTCAGTTGATCCACTCATCGCTACAGGAAACGGCTCCTAGTGACAATGTCAACGACAGGCAGTTCACCACCTTCGAAAGACCTCAGCACCAGGGGCCTGCTGAAAACACTAATCATGTCAACATGCAGGTCTCTTGTAAAGATACATCCTCGCCACTGAGCAGGACAATTGGTATGTTAAATCCACAAGCTTTCCAGCCGCTCTTGTCCCATAAGCAGCCCAGCGCTGCCTTGACGCAGAAGCCCACGGCCTATGTGCGGCCCATGGATGGTCTGGACCTGGTGGCGAGCGAGTCTCCTGAGCTTAAGTCTTCCCCGGAGCATTGCACCAATCTACCAGATGTCGCGCTCCAGAAATCCATCCAGGGAAAAGCAGACTTGTTGCCACAGTTTTTGGAGGTGAGTAAATAAACAAAAAGTATATGGTTAAGAATTAAACAACGGTAGATCTGCGTAATGCACAGACCTGAGTTGTTTACTGTACTTGTACCACGGCCACAAATGAAGTGGTTCACCTGTGAATCTGCAAAGCCTGTTTACGGTCTCCAAACGGCTAAAATATAAATTTTTTCTTAGTTTTACATGAAGCAGCAGTTGAGCATTTGTTTACCCGTTGCTATGGTGATGGCCACAGAGCAGTGATTATAGAATGTGGTCAAACTGCTGCTGTGTTAACGAGATTACCACACAGTTATCACTGACCTTGGTATAACAAAAGTGACTCATTTTTTGGAGTATTCTAATAACAGTACTCAAGAAATACTGTGTCAATTCATCAGAAATGCTTTTAAATGCATTAGTTGAGGTTTAAGTGGCACACAAATTAGAATAGGGAATAGATTGTAAATATCACTTGTTTGAAAGATTACAGCTATTACTTTTTTTTACTATTAACTATATGCATGATATTAAAATGTTGCATATCTTCAAAACAACATTGAAGGTATTATTGATAAGCATTGCCCACCTCTAACTGATGACTTCACCTCTGTGCTCAGCAGGACTGTTCAGCTTTTTCGACATCTTACATAAGTTCTTAAAAGCATTCCTGACTTGCAAATACTAGATATCTTTTGATATTTTAAGTTTAAATTAATTTATTTTATTTGTATATATTTTTTTTTCTGTTCTGCAGACTAAGACAAGTGAGCTTCAATGTATAGAAGATATCTTAAGGGTAAGTGTTTGGCTTTGATACGGTCTATTGTGGCTCACATAAAATAAATTAATATTATATATTTTAATTTTTTAAGGAAATGACTTGCTCATGGCCTCCACTTCTAACTGGTATATGCAGCCCTCGTCCAGACCAGCCACCAAAGCCCCCATGCTCTGTCGAAGTAATGCTTCATATGATCTGTGTTGCATTTCTCTATGTTGGCTTTCTAACACTTCTTTTTTCTTTACAGGAACTCAATCCACCTAAACAAGGTGAGTAAGAAAGAGCTTATGGACGATGACCACTAAGGATGTCGGGATATCCTATCATTTTAGTGTTGCAACCATTATTGTGGGGAGATACATCACAATTTTACGATCATTCACGATCATTCACGATTGTTGGCAGTATGACTGGAAGCTTTATGAAATCAAACTTTCTGAATGAAAAGTAACAATCTCGTCACATAAACGGCTAGATAATAAAAAGTACTTTACTTATAGTTTGGCATTTTTGGGGAATAGAATGAACTGATATCACTCCTTGTTGCTGCATATGATACTCAAGTATTACTTTATTAGTTCCTACTGTTACACACCCGAATAATCACAATGAGCCAGAATAACGTTGACATCCCCAGTGATCACATCTTGTTTCTCAGGTTTGAATTTCTTATTGTGTTGTGACTTGAACAATCTTGAACAAGTGCGTGTTGTTGGGCTCGACTAAAGACATGTCCTGCTCAGCGAGTTGTCGAATAAAATGCTAGAAACTATCCGGCATCTCTATGATCCGACCGTTTATCCGTCTGAAACTGCTCTCAAAAGACAAACAACTGACAGGAGTTCATGCTAAAAAAAAAAAGCCATTTACAGTTTACAGAAAAGTGCTTGGAAACTTTAAAACACACTCAAATGTTCAGCTAACTCAGTCCATATCTTCTGTCTGCTGTTGTGTCAGATAAATATTCATAATATAAATAAAATGATCAACTAAACTAAAACGACTAAAGAGGATTAAGGGTTTTGGCTCATAATAATAGTAAAAAAAGATTCCTGGCTAATTAGTTGTATTGATTAATTCATTTTAACTATGATGTCATCCGCAGAACCATCCCACTCACACCAAAGTTCATCAGTGTAAGTCAAAACTCTCTTATATTACACCAACTGCTGTGCCCTGTGGTAACACTTTGTATTTCATCTATATTTGCCAAGTTTGTCGGCCGCGGCGCTTTCAGGTGTAGTAGATTCTGTCCGTTCCAGTGATTCAGAAAGTTCTAAATCTGCGTCGGAAAGTGAGAGCGGCACAGATGATCCTCCGGTGAACGCCTCCTTCCAAAGCGAGGTAATTACCGTACATGTTTTTATTATATTTTATTGCTTTTGTGTGGAAATTACATTTATTACAGTGCTGTCGTGGTGTGTTATTTTATAGCCGGCACCTGCGTCGATGGCGTCTGGGGACTGGCAGCTGGATAAATTAATTAAATTCAGGCAACAAAATTACAGGAGTAAAAGTCAGTGGGCTCAAAGTCCGAAGCTCTCGCCACTGACGGATGACTTGAATAGTACACAAGCTGCTGTGGACGTCTTCAGCCCTGCCAGGGAAACTCCAAATCTACTTCCTTTGCCTGAAAAACCTATAAACATCGCCACATGTCAAACGGAACGCATCGAGCCCTCTGAACTGGAGCAAACCGAGGAGATGCGGAACGGAGGCCTCACTGATCACTTAGACCGGACTTCAGCTCCACAAGAGGAAGAGCCAAAAGTCACAACGGAAAAACGACATCGTAAACAAAGCAAAACCCGCAGAGACGGCGTCGTTTCTGGACGTGACGTTTCCACCAAGCGCAAAATGAAGGAGAAAGTCAGGCCCGAGGTCTCGACGGCCCAACGTGATCAGTGCAAATCAAAACATGCTTCTTCTTCTGATCACACTGACCTTGACCCAGCGTGTAGTTGTGGCAAAGCAAAAGAAGAAGCCGGACAGAAAAAAGTGGCAAAGTTGTCGCAGAAAGATAAATGTACGAGTGGGTTTTTGCCGGGTGACAGTAAGAGCACGCTGTCCTTAATTGTGAAAATTAATTTAAGTTTCCTGTCAAAAATCCCACGGACTTCTGGCTCGCTTGAAACCAATATCGCACCGCTCTGCACTAAAGATGACAAACCACAAAAAGTCACCAACAGTAGAAAGAATGTAAGTGATTATTG
This sequence comes from Eucyclogobius newberryi, assembly GCF_026437365.1. NCBI lineage: Eukaryota > Metazoa > Chordata > Actinopteri > Gobiiformes > Gobiidae > Eucyclogobius > Eucyclogobius newberryi. The sequence continues at coordinate 24,254,653 of NW_027315834.1, forward strand.
TAGAAAATGAATGAGAGAAAATGTCACGTTACATTGTACTTTCATTTTAGGACAAGAAAGACCAAGCTTGTCCAAAGAAGAAACGGAAACTGCAAGGCCATAATCCTCCTCTGCACACCGCCAAACCTGAGTAAATTTCAGTTCAGTAACTCATTTATGAAGAAATGTTTTTTTTTAGTATTCTTATCTTCACAATCTTTCATGTTTTAACACTTGTAGAAATTCCACTCCATCAAAGGCCGTCGAGAAAAGAGTCAAGAAAAAGAATGAAATGTCCCATCTTTCATCAACCGCCAGGGACTCGAGCGCTCCAAAGTCTAAAAAGCACACGCAGCGCTCTGATAATGCATCACAGTTGAACACGGAACCAGTGAAAGGCTTAAGTAATCATAAGAAGAGCTCTGGAAAAAACACGGAAGGGTCGGCTGTGCAGAAGGTCAGAAAGAGATTCGAGTTAACCAGCAGTTAAGTCATGTTTGAGTGCAATACGTTGTGCTGAACTTCGAATCCCTGATGTTTTTCTCAGCATACCAAAGAATCTCAGAGCGCCAGGCCTCTGCTTAAGTTTGAGGAGCGGTAAGTTCCTCTTCTTCTTGTGCGTTTGATAGGAAACGTCTGTCTGTTCACTGTCCTCCTCCTGCAGCAATCGTCCAGTGAAGCATTACATCAGAGAAGCGAAGCGGCTGAAGCACAAGGCCGACGCAGAGGTTATGCTCTTATCTGGTGTGGTACTTAACCCGAGACATATGCGACCCAACTAACTGTGGCTTGAATAGATGGACAAACTTGGTAAAACGTTTCACTACCTGGACGCAGCTTTGTTCTTCATCGAGAGTGGGATTGCCATGGAGACTGATCCGCAGATCTCGATGTCTTCCTACACTATGTTTGCGGAGACGGTGGAGCTGATAAAGTACGAAAACGAAAACGCTGAAATAAGTGTAATACGTGACTGTGCAGTAGATAAAACGAGTACGCTTTATTCTTCTTGGTCATAGATTTGTGCTCAAGCTTTCAAACTCGGAGGCCTCGTCTCCAGCAGAAAACGACTTCATAGCTTTGTGGTGAGAAGCTCAAATGTATCTTCAATATTTGTTTGAATTGGAAAAGATCGTATTTTCTTTTGTGTTTAGTTTGAGGTGCCAGGCGCTCCTGCTGCTGGCCATGTTTCACCACAAACAGAAAACAGCACTTACATATTCAAAGACTCTTACGGATCACTTTAATGTAAGATTCATCATTTATAAGTTATGAAGTGAAAATGCCACACTAAATGCATGTATTATTATACCATTATAGAACTCAAGCCATTCTGCTCCAGAGCCATCTACTTTTATCAAGTAGGTGTTTTCAATAACTCTTTCCTCATATTCCTTCATCTGAGTGACGTTTGAGTTGTTTGACACGATTCCCTCTGCGCTCTGACAGAGGAAAACCTTCTCCAAACAGCTCTTCGTGTGGACCTCCTGCTCGTCTCAGTGGTGCTGCTCGTCTCAGTGGTGCTGCTCGTCTCAGTGGTGCTGCCGTCGTTCCTCAGGACATTGGGCGAGTGGCATTGACCTATGTCAACATCACAACACTGTTTTTAAATGCTCACGACTTGTGGGAAAAGGCTGACGAGTTCGTTGAAAAAGGAAGTGGTAAGGAACATAACGATGACATTAGATTTTTGTTGTACAATGAAATGTCATGACTGCTATGGATTCTAGGATTGTCTGCAGAGCTCGACAAAGTCATGGGTCGTCTGAGCCTCACTTCCACCATGAGCTCAATGGTTCGCTACATAAAACAAGGGCTTCACTGGCTGCAGATGAATGGCCCAAAGGTAAAGTGAGCCAGCGCCTTCTAGTCGTCACATCCTGCTTCAACTGAACACCAAAATAATCTGCTGTGTGGAGTGACCACCAGTACATATTTGAAGAATGAACTGATTGATATTCAAATGTGCTGCCACACAAACTTTTAAAACGTAATCAAATTTGGCTTAATTGATGAACTTCCGATAAAGAGGTGTAAATTTAGTGCCATGAAGTGACCTTGCCATATTGTTATGATAAAAATACCAATGCCAATTATTCCAGCCATTATTACCACAAACATGATTTGTACCATTCCATTTGTACTATATTATGTTTTTTGTCAGTAATGCAATCATTTTCTTGCTGGGATGTTATTCCTATTCCTATTCTATTTAGATTTTTGTTTGATTTAAATTAATTTGTTCAGTATTTTCAACTCATCAAAGTCGTAACAACTAAATCTGAGAGGAAATGATTGGTTGTTGTACTGGCTGTATTTCGATTTTTTTTCTCTCATCAGAAGAGTAATTATAATTCGCGATATGAAGGCCTGATTTAAAAACGTGCACTGAACATAAACATCTAAGAAGACACAATGAAGAATAGGTCTGTGTATCCGGAATATGAAATATGTTTTCTGAAACCCAAAAGGATGTGCTCTTGGGCAGAAGACCGTGTCAGTTGAGACGCAGTAAAAACACGGGTCCTAAAGTTGGATGTGCCTGACTGTAATCATGCTGTAGCAGTTTGTTGAAATGTAATTTTGGACAAGTCATTTCATGTTTTGCACATTAAGTCGACATCTTTGTCCTGTTCCTGAGTTGGCTGTGAAATGTGGCGGCGTCGCCTTCCAGCGGAACGTCTTTGGCCAAATGGAAATTTAGTTTTGTCTTTGCACTTACAGTATGTGTGGTCACCTGAGTGGGAGAGTGGTTCAATTGCACGTTTTCTTTCTTTTTCCAATGGATCATTTGAAGACATGATGAAGGTTATCCTGGTCTTCAGAGGACTTTGTTTCAAACAATACTAGCTTTGTATTTCAATGCGTTGTTAACATTGTAATTAGAAGAACAAAAATAGGTCATGTCATGTAAAAGTAAAGGCTTCTTTTCTCACATGAATGAAGTCATATTTTGTGTAATGAATCTGTATGCTGTTGCCCAGGGAAATCAGGAGTATTTTATTTATAGCTGTTGAGATGAAGATCTGAGTTAACGGCAGCCAAAGAAAATCTAATTAATTACCTGACTGTCATATAATTTGTCTTTTCCTGTTCTCTGTTCTTGTGTTTTCAAATGGCAGTGGAAGATTTATTTATGCATTTACAATAAGTTTACACTTGACTTTGCTCAAGTCAGTTTTTGTGACAAAGTTTTGTTGGAGTGAATACTGTTGAATAAAGAGATACATGATTATTTTATTCTTAGGAATCACATTTTTAAAAGAAAATTTGCAGCAACTCCTTACATCATTTGTATTGCACATATTCTAAACTTTACAAGACAATATACAAAAGATTTTAAAAACACGGCCCACATTTATCTTAAAAATAATATGTCAAACTGTAAACCTAAGTGTCTGACTCTTCTGCAAAGTTGGGGTTGGTGAATGCGAGCTGTAAAAGAAAAACAAACGCTCAGTTATACAAAATATTAGATTTGTTCATAACCCAGATCAGTCTAATAACTCACCACATCCACTTGTTGAGTATTTCTTGTTGTTCTTGGCAGGCTGATATTTCTCAGTTTATATCCTCGTACATTAATGGCATAATACAAAAGTCCTCCAATCAGGCAGACAAATATAATGGCTCCGATGATTGCACCAGCGATCAGTCCACCATCTACAGCAACAAAATACTGGTCAACGTGTGTAAAATAAAAAAACAAGTGTTTCTACAGTTGTGCTCACGGTTGACATCTGGACCGTCAGTGGGGAAAATCGGATTCCCTCCATCATCCGTTGCATGATCTGTAAGAAAAAAACATTTAGAGTAGGGATGTTAATAAACTATATACATTTATTTATTTTGAAATTTGTTTGTGATTTTTATATTTTTTTTGACATGACCAAACATTTGTGGAGTAAGTAATTCCCTTACATACACATTTCAGTATAAATTATCACTGCTCTAGTCTGTAACCAGCTTTATGAAATCAAACTTTCTGAATGGTAAAGTTAACAAGACATAAACAGAAATGAAAAGCACTTACTTTTTGGATCATCTTATTGTAAGGTTTTCATTCTAACAAATAAATTAACCGTTGAATTTTGACATCCTATATTAAGATTATGTGCTGTATTTTACATTGGCGGTGGCGGCATGCATAGCCTCTCTTCTGTAAGCAGTCGTTGTCGTTCCAGCGGCCGTCAGGATACAGCTCGACACAGTTCTCCTCCGCGACCTGCCCGGGATGAAACGCCGCGTTGGGTTCGCCCTGAGCCCAGTTGAAGAATCCCACGGACGTTTTATCGGTCCAGGCCCAACCAACTACATCAGTCAAGATATATAAAGAATGCAGATAAATGTCTCGGTCACCTTTCCCAAATCGACAATGCTTTGGTGGGCTTACAGTTTTGGTCTCTTGTGAGGCCAATCCAGATGTTGTGCACTTTGGTGTAGTTGAGGTTTCTTATGAACTCGACATCTGCTCGGCTGTGGAGCGATACCAGATCGGCCTTTACCCCCTCGCAGTAGTGTCTCGAGTCTGGCCAGGAGTACCCCATTTGACCGTTGTAAACAAAGTAACAGTGGTGTCCGTATGGCACAAATCCCGGCAGACACTTTCCACTACCAGGACGAGGAGTGGGCGGGGGGTTCTCTGGTAAACACAATATAACAGAATAGGTTCAGGTTCAGGTAACTTTTATCTATACTCATAGGTAGATGGGTTGGATTCGGCTTCCATACACCACACACACAAACAATCAAATAAAAACAGACATAAGATCATAGATTAAAAACAGAAAAAGTACCCCAGTGCTGAAAAATAATAAAGATCTTGTATAAAATCACCAAAAGAGCTCAAAGTTCATCATCAAGTCAGAAAAGCATGAAAAGCATGAAAAGGGTCATACAAATGAACAATTAAGGTGCAGGTTACAGCTTATTTAGCAGACAAACAGCTGCTGGGATAAAGCTGTTTTTGAAGCGCTTTGCTTTACATCTCAACCCTAAGAACCTTTGCCCAGATGGAAGAAGCTGAAGCTGAACAGTTCCCACAACATACTGACAGTTCTGATTGTTGACGATAAACAATGACTGATGTTTTACCTTTAGAGATCTTGCAGATGTAAGGCTTGGCGTCACTGCATTTGGTGTCGTTCCATGTGCCATGAAAGAAGTGTGAAGCGTGCATGCTCACACAACCCTCGCCCTCTACGTTACTGGGTTCGCCCGGCCCCCACTGCGTGAAGAAAATTGGCCATCCATCTGTCCACATGTACGAGCCGTCTTCCTGCAGATCAAAGCATTAACATCACGTAGAGAAAACAAACATACTTTTACTGAACGCTTCACTTTGTAAGCCTGCTCATTACAAGTTTATTCTACCCACTTTTATGTCTTCAGTGGGTGGTCACATTAGTCTGACTGCGTGTACCTTGCGTTTGAGTCCAATCCAGGCGTCTGCTTTTCCCTGCAGGACGACTCCAGCCACAAAGGCTTGGTCGTAGCTCATGTCGATGCTGGCCAGGTTCCCTCCTGCCTGAGCACATGCTGTCTGAGCTGCATCCCAGGTGGCCGCTTCTTCAACCAGTTTGTAGCAATTCAGGTACCAAGAGATGTACCCGGATGGACATGGATTCGGTGTTGGTGGTGGAGGGTTGATGCTGCTCGCTGAAGAAAGACCAAAGTTAAAATGCGTTAGGATTGCGATGGATGAGATGAGATTTGGGGAGGAGCCGGTTAGATTGTTACAAACATTTCTCTCTGGAACAGACAAAACTCTGATCCTTGTGACAGGCATCGTCATTCCACTTTCCACTAACTAGATGGTTGTGAGTTACTGCCACACAGTGCTCCTGTTGAATATTATGAAATTACATTAGTTGGAAGGAACTCTCATAGTAGTTTACACAAAATGCAACATGAAATTATTTTTATCTCTTAATTCTCACCGCTCCTTCTGCGTTGTTGGGCTCTTTATCGTTCCAGTTTGTGTAGAGCACAGGGCTGACCCCATCACTCCAGGCGTACTGATTTTCAACCAGAAGATCAGACAGGCCAATCCAAGTGGGACGCTCCAAGTCCCTCAGGTAACTGGATACAAAGTCTAGAGGACAGAATTTAAAATACACATTTTTACTGTCATTAAACCCAAATTGTCCACTGCAGTAAACGCACCGTTCTCATATTGATTGTCAATCACTGCCAGCTCTCCTCCTTGCTCTTTGCACCAACTTCGTGCATAGGACCAGTTGGCTTGGATGTCATGTTTTTTTCCTTTGAACAAAAAGCATTTGTTGTTGAACCGTAGCCAACCTGGAAAATAAAGTACACTGTAAGATTGTAAATTTTACTCAAAAAGATACTAGATGTATTTAGAAAACTGGCCTGCTGGACAGTTTCCTTCCCAGGGCTGTGTCGGAGGGGGAGGAGTATGATTATCTCCAGGGAGCTTCTTACAGACATATCCTCCCATTCGACCACAGTTGGCATCATTCCACCCACCTGTGCAGTAAACATTTTTAGTAATAGTACATTTCAGTTTCCATTGCCAAATATCACTGTAAACAATTATTTACGGTATATTAATTTGATCTATATCTATATCACTGATATATTATATTATATTATATTCATAAATGCTTATGTAGAAGACAGATACCCTGATGCCTGTTCATCTGCACACACTGTTCTTCCCCATTAGCATTGTTTGGTTCTCCTGGGACCCAGTGGGTATATGACACTGGGGATAAGTCCACCCACCTGTTGAAAGAAGAGACATTTGATATCGTCCACAACAGAAAAAAGCAAGGTGGAAAACAAAACATAACATGTCTTACATGTATTGTCCACTTGCAATACCAAACATTCTCATTCCAATCCAGGCCACAGCAACATTTCCTGTTCCAACCTTTAACATGAAATCAATGTTCTTTTTTAAATAGTCCTGTAGTTTCCCCATGTATTTTGTTCAAAAGACAATTACCATAGTGTTGACATAGGCCTGTTCATCTTTGCTATGAATTGAAACCAAAGTTGCCTTCTCAGCATAGCAGCGAATCATCGCCGTGTGGAAGTCCACTACATCAGTGTCGTTATAATAGTAACAGATGTTGTTGTTCTTCCTCCAACCAGGATTACTGCCACAATCCGGAGCTGTGCATATAACAAAAACGATAACATAGTCAAAGGCAATTCCTTTTTAAATTATATGTGCAGAAGGTTAACAGTAAATGCTTTATTTACTCAAATATAGATATGATCGTGGTGTACCTGGTACTGGAGGAGGAGGTTTTGGTGGTAAAATCGGGTTCTTTCCTTTAGAAATCTCGCAAATCCAGTCCTGATGGGCGTCACAGTTCAGGTCGTTCCACCAGGAATAGGTCCCATTGGTGCTGCTCACCATCTCCACACAGTCCTCCCGGCCCTCATGGTTATTCGGCTCTCCATGAGCCCAGTTGGTGTGAGACAGAGGGGAGCCATCGCTCCAAGAGTAGCCTAGTTTATGTGCAAGGGGAAATCATTTTTTAGAACATCAAACAGTTTGGTTCAGTCATCGTTCGTGAAAGTACCTCCTTCTGTCGGGTTGCTCCTGAGACCAATCCACTTGCTGGTGCCTTTGCTGTACAAAGATAGAAACTCCTCCTCCTCCTGGTTGTGGATGCTGACCAGATTTGCTCCTCTTGATACACAGTCTTCATATGCTGCTTGCCAGCTCTTCTTTTGGGACCAGTCTACATTATGGAACAGCTTTAAGATAAGAAAAAAAATTATCACTGCAGGGAATTTGAAAAAATAGCACGGAAAAAATCACCTGTTGGTGAATTTGAATGTGCAGTGAGTTGACCTTATTCTAAGTTATAAGTAATTTTAGTTCAATCTAATCACGCTGTGCAAAGTGTCTCATATTTTAACACCTTGGTACCAGTTGATTAGTCCTGGATTCTTATAATAAATAAAATGAATTACCCTGTAACAGTTCCTAAAGTGGGCCAGAGCAGTCCAGGTGTCTGCACAGCCCTGAGCAGGTGGAAGCGTTGGGGCCATGGTGGGTGGAGTGACATCAGGTCGTGCTTTCTCACAGATAAAAGCAAACTCTTCTGAGCATTGTTTATCATCCCAAAAGCCACCAATCTGACCCGCAGTCATGGCAACACAAGTACCATCTCCATTATCTACAGGATCACAAGGTTTTATCCTTTGCATTGGAAAACAACCCGTCAAACAGTGTTTAAGTTTAAGCATGTACCCGGTTGGTTTCTGTCCCAGTGGGTAAAGGTTAGGGGTAATCCATTGTCCCAGATGTAATCCACCCCACCTGTAGCTCCACCTCGCGCTCGAAGACCAGTCCACCAGAACCCATTCTTACCAGAGAGCATTACTGTGAAGTGGGACTGCTCGTAACTGTATAAAAATGTTCACATTTTATCATGCATTTATTGCATATGCAATTAAATCTATAAAACAAGTCATTCATAATTTATTTTGCATGTTGTACTTTATGTATTAACTCACATGTCTCCAACATGCACCAAGAAGCTGTCCTGAGCTTTACAAAATGTTTTAGCATCTTCCCAGCTTCTTGCCGTTTCCTCCATCCAGTAGCAGGAGTAACCATATGCATTCCACCCCTTGCATGATGTAGACATTTTAGACTAATGTAACTCAATTATCTGTATGTCAAAGACATGATGCAAGCAGCTCTGTACCTGAGGACATCCATAGACTGTGGGTTGGGCCGACGGCAGAGGGTAATGTGCTTTGGGCATTTTACAAATATAAGTATTGAGTTCTGTGCAAGAAATATCATTCCATCGGCCGCTCTATGCATGCAATGAAGATATGTTAGAAAATGCTACAAGGAACTACAAGTTATTGAAGGGTAATAATTACAGCAGCAAATTGACTCACTCTCTGTAACATCTCTACACAGTCCTCACTAAAGCCGTTATGGTTATTTGGTTCCCCTGGAGCCCAGTAGGTAAAGGTGACTAAATGTCTGTCAGACCAAGTGAAGAAACCAGTATAGACAAGGTCATTTAGCCCTGTCCACACGTTACTGGTCTCTGTATGGAAAATGTAAATACAATAGGAGATTTAAAGGAAACCTTTGTGCATTGTCAAAATTTGTAGACCTGCAATGCCGCCGTGTCTTACCCTGATAGAGGTAACTTTCCAGCCAGCTCTGCTCCGTCATTGAGAGGATGGATACAAGTTCAGCCCCCTCTTTCCTACAGCTGTCCTGGGCTCCATGCCAGGTCTTTTTGTCTGCATAAGGTTTGTAGCAAAACTCCCCAAATTCATACCAATCCAGTCCTTGACACCTCACATCTGGAACAGTATGGCACATGCAATAAAAACATTTCATATCTAGAATGCAACAGGTTAAACACCGGACAAACGTACCCCCATCAGCAAATGTGTAAGAGACTGCATAATTGCCATTAAATCTGCAAAGATAGCCAGTGTTGGATTATCAAATTAAAACCAAATTTAAATCAAATAAAACTTGACGTACTGTCGAGATGTAATGCCATTTCTGGTGGAACCTGGGTAAAAGTCTTGACCTGGAGCTTTCAGTAAAGTGCAGTCCCCTCCAACGTCATCAACAATCACTCCAGCATGAATGGCAGATGCACAGATGTTTGAGTCCTGGAAGATAAATACCGAAGTGTTAACAGTAATGTTAACATTGTACACCACATGTGCAGTACAGAGATTGATTATGTATGTTTAGACAGAGGTACATACACCGCGATATTCTGACGTTCCATAAACCTGGTAGTTTGCCTTTGCACATGCAGCAGGACAATGTACACTGAAAGACAGGTCAACTTGTAATGTGAGCTTTCCATACAAAAGATCTCTTTCAAAATGCATTCCACTTACGTCATTCTATCATTGGCATTATTGAAGTTGGGCTTGTTGGCACAGGTAATTGCATCTGTTGAAAAGACGGACGTTTGAAATAACCCAAACATTTTACTCAGATAATGAAAAAAAATGTTTCCTTACAATCGGGTGTGCATCCTAAGACATCGAAGCGGAGGCCAGTTTGCCCGCTGTATTCCAGAGGCCAGATGCGGATGTATTGTGCCGACACTGGAGATCCCAGAAGCTGCGTGTCGGGTGTGTTTCTGTCTGTCGAGCCTGGGAAGAACTATAAACAAGAACAACATGTCAAAGCACCCACTGCATGAACAGTAACATAGGCTCTGTATCAGCCGTGCCTCTCCATCTGCAGTGTAGTCTTTCCAGGTCACTCCATCCACACTGTGCTGAAGTTTAAATTTGGTGATCCAGTAGTCATTTTGGGGGCACCCCTGAATTACAATCCCTGTGACTTTCTTTGTCTGTCCCAGATTAACTTGAATCCAACTTGAAGAGGCTGTGGTGGTGACATGTGAAATAGCCCAATATGAGTAAGAATACACAAAAAACAAAAACCGCAAAGGGATGTGTTGGTTTAGGGCACAACTTACGGTTTCCTGAAGGCATCCAACAAGCGTTTCCATTCAAGCGAGCTTTATCCGGAGTATTAATCCCCAGAGATGACGAGGCAGAAAGCTGCGCATTGGTGATATTTCCATCTTCAACACCAAGGCCATGTAGGCACACTAAATAAACATATTCACATTTATTTTAATACTTGGTCTGTATGACTTTGCAAATATACAAGAATGAAGTCACTGACCTTTCTGTTCACAGCTGTATGTGATCTCCAGGTATTTGGAAACAGTGGGGCAAGGATCCTTCTCTACATGAGCATATGCAAAGCAGTATTGGCGGTTGTCACAACGCTTCCTGTAGTTAGGTAGAATGCCCTCCACAATGCAAGAACCTGCAGACAACATTGAAACAGTTAAAGCACGCTGAAGTGATATGATAAAAAAAGAAAAGAAAAGGCTCTTCACCGTCAGAAGAACCCAGATGAGGACAAAGGTCAGCGCTCTTTCGTCCATAAAAAGCTGACTGGATGTTAATAACGCTCTCTTGTGGACAGTGGAGAATAGCTGAGGAATCTTGGCAGGCCAAAGCTGTCATAAAACCTAGCAAAACACAACATTGAACAATTATATCTGCATGTTTATTGGAATATACACTGTAATTAATATTTGAAGATCAGTTTGGGCTTCTCAACTATTGAAGACAACTAATTGAGGACAGAGAAAAGAGTAATTATCTTGTCTACAATTTGTCTATTCGTAAGCGTTACTATCATTATTATCATTATCCTAACCTTAAAAATCATTGCTACTGATATAATTTCCCACCGTGCATTCAACATCAAATGAGCTTCATGTGTGGTATGGATGTGTTAAGCAGAAATAGCTCTATGAATTTTACTTTGTAAAAGTAGAAAGATATGAATGTATGATGATGATGTCCTCAAAGCATTTTTTGGGGGTGAAGAGAAGGTTTCATAAAAAAAGAAAAAATACAAACATTATAAATAAAAAATATTCAATACCATCGTGGGGTGGAGGAGGCTCTGGTGTTCTTCCTAAAGGAGGAAACAGCATCAGTAAATCAGTAGTTTATTTATAATGATGATGTTAAAGAGACACTTTACCTTTCTTTTTGCATATGTATCCTCTTTTGTATTCACAGTTGTCGTCATTCCAGTAGCCATTGTTGATAAGAATAGACAAGCAGTCCTCTCCATAATAGTCATCTGGGTTGCCTGGGTTAGACCAAATATACATTATATGCTATGTGTTTGTATATGTATTTATTGCACGTACAGACTGCACTTTTTTCCCCTTCTATGAACCTGTATGCCAGCGAATGTATCTGAATGGTGAGCCGTCTGTCCACTCCCAACCTCCTTCAGTTATTGAGTCATGACCACCCATCCACAGGGAATTCCCAGTCGGACTTGTCTGGATAATACCTGCAATACAACATAATTTAATGACAGGTTAGCGTATTTGTATTACAAAGTCTGTGTTTGTAACGCACCTTGTACAAAGCTCTGTTCGGCAGGATTTGTGATACTGAGGAGATCTCCTCCCTGGTTCTTACAGTCGGTCTTAGCTTCTGCCCACGTCCTCATTGACAGGAAGTTAAACAAGTAGCAGAAGTCGTTAAAAGGGTCAGCCATCCAAGAACCACACTTCTCATTCCATCCTAACAAGAAACAACATCTCACACCCGTGTTCCCATAAATCCATTTTACACTTGAGATGACACAAACCTGGTCCAGATGTTGGAGGTTGAGGAGGTGGTCCTTGTCCCTTAGCTAAAGTTTAGAAAATGTGTGTCAATAAACCAAAACAGACATGCAATGAATTACCAGGAAGACCTTTTTTGCAGATAAAGTCTCTTGTGGCATTGCAGAAGTCATCATTGAGTTTCCCAGGATCTACGGCATTCATTCCTCTGATGTGCACACAGTCCTCATTATCCTGCCAATTGTCGGGTTGATCTGGGCCCCAAGGGAGGAAATCCTGCATCAGACAGCAAAAGATGATATTTTTTCACATAAAAGGAATAGTGATGTAACAATAACCGAAATATTGTCACAAGTCTCTAAATAATATAGTGGGCTGTCATGATATATTTAATTGCAAGTCTCTTTTCTTAAATGCATTACAACAGGTACAGACGTATAGACCATGAACCTCTGCTCCATTTCAGAGCAGGCAACATTCAGGGCATTCAATTCTGTTCTCCACAATATCACAACAAATATTGTACCGGTACTGTGAAATATATTTTTAGTGATATTATTGTACCGTGAAATTTGCATACCGTGACGTCACTAATAAGAATAAAATAGATTCAATTAGAGTAAAAGTTCTTGTGACTTACTGACGCTGTTCCATCAGTGAACACGAACTGGTTTTCAATATTGATGTCATTGAGGCCGGTCCAGGCATTTCCTGGCATATGAGCTGTATAACATAATGTATAGTGTTAGGTGTAAGTATTCTTTCTAATTGCAGTTTTCTATCATATTATATTTACTTCACACCTATTACAAATCCTAGCTCCTCCTCAGAGTGGAAGCTGACCAGATGTGCCTGCTCTTTGTTGCAATGAGCCTCAGCGTCGTGCCAGTTCTTCAGCTCGTCTGTCTCAAACTGATAGCAGAAGTCCTTATACAACAGATACCCAGCATCGCAGTGAGAATCTAAAGAAAACATTAGGTTAAAACAAAATTAAACTTAACTCCAAATGTGTCACCATACCAGGAGGTGATGGAGGTTTGGGGTTCTGTCCCCCAGTCATTTCACAAATGTAGCCCAGACTCTTGAAGCAGTTGGTTGTTTCCCATTTGCCATCATAATTTCCTAGAGTCAAATATAGTCCATTTGTTTAAGTTGCTCTTTACAATTTTAGGAAATGAATGCTATACATAACAATGAGGGTCGGTAAGATCAAACCTGTGTAGATTTGACCACAGTCCCAAAAGTGTTCTGTGTTCTTAGGGAAAGCAGGAGCAAAGTTTGAGAAGTCAAAAGCACTTTTGTCCACCCATTTAAATTCTCCATCTTGATACATATCTGTTTCATAATAATACATTTGATTACATTATATACTCCATTCAGTCTTTGTCTGATTTGTCATCATAAGATACCTGATAGACCAATCCAAAGGTCTGGAATGTCCACTTGGTGAAAATCTGGGAGTTTTCCATTGATAAAGAACTGTTCCTCTTTGCTAAATACACAAATGTCACATACTATTACAACTCTATATTGCATAAAATATGATATGATATGCATAACATTCAAAACAATTAAGAAATATGTAAAAGATGCTCTCAGGTTAATCATAAATGTTTTAAATAAAATAAATACTGAATGTTTTTGGTACATACATGACGATGAGGGGTAAAACCAAAACACAAAACACAAAACAAAGACATTAATAAGGCAATTGTAATGTACCTGTTTATAATAAGTAGGTGACTCCCCAAGTCAGAGCACTTTGTGAATGCATCGTGCCATGTGGTCAGGAGGTTGATGTTACTCACCAGCCAGTAACAGCTGCCATTGAAACTCTGCCACCCTGGAGGGCAGAGTGCTGTAGACAAAGAAATGTGACTGAAATATCTACAATACAATGTTTTGAAAAGTAAAAATGTCCCAAAATCGCGTACTGTTCAGGGGTCGTTTGCACATGTAAGGCCGCTCATATCGACATAGATGTGACCTCCATTTCCCATATTGTTCTGTCGGATCTTTGATGATGGCCGCACATGAACCTACTTGAGGATCTCTGTGAAGAAAGCCACTTTTGAAGGCTTTGATTCTCTTGTTTGACAGAATTTTGATAGATAGCTTTACTTACGGAGAGGGTTCGTTCTCGCCCCAATTTTGAAACGGCAGTGTTTGAGCGTCTGACCAGGCAAACTGCGTGTTTCCTGTTTGAACTTGACATGAGATCTTGTTGCAGTTCTGATGTGATATGGAAAAATAAATATAAAATCCTCAATACAACACAAAGAAAAGGACAGTAAACACTAAATAGACATAATTATTGTACGAAGTCCGGCATGCTTGTCCCATCTGGCCCATAGTCGGTCAAATTAGTCAATTTAAGTCCGAATTAGATTTAAAAAAAAAAATCTCAAGATCTCAATTGTAATGTCAGTCCAGGCCGTGATTGTTGGTGCAGTTTTTGGTCTCTTTTTTTCTGTTATGACCTTCTTTCCTCCCACTAAAAGTATGTTCCAAAGGGATCATTTATTGTGTCCATGGCAGGAGTTTTGAGACCCCCCAAAAAACAGACTGCTGTGCTTTAATCCTTTATATTAAAACTACATCACTCTTCTCACCAGTGTGGACAGTCCAATCCAGAGGTCCGTGTAAGAAGGGTCCAGTCTCCCCACAATGTACTGCTCTTCTACTTGAGAAGTAATGGACACCAGATCCGCCCCCTGCTGCACACAGTCATGTCTGGCTTCTGACCAGCTCTTTCTTGTGTCGGCTTTTAGCTTGTAGCAATTGGAACCAAACGTGGACCAGCCACTGGCCAGGTCACACCGTGGAACAGGGTTTTCTGAAGAACAGGGATACATGTGATTAAAAAAGGCTCCAATCTGCATTTTAATTTAGTTTGCAAAATGAAGGGAGTTGTCAAAAAATATATACATATTCACCTTCCTTTCTCCCCCTTTCAATTTGATTTATAGTGAAAACATTTATTTCATTATGAAGTTACTTTTTATTTATTTTATTTTTCACCTTCAATATATTTACAAATATATTTCCTCTTGATACTGCAGTTTTCATCATTCCACTGCCCGTTACTGTCTCCCACAACGTTGCCACAGTCTTCCTCTTGCCAGTTGTCAGGCTGGCCCTGCCTCCAGTATCTGCAACAAGAGCACGCTCAGTCAAACTTAAAAGTGATATTGCACTTAAGCACAAGGTGTTAATTAGACTTACGAAAGGTATGGAATAAAAGTACTTCCATCACTCCACTCCCAAACGCCTTCTGTGATCTGATCAGTTAGGCCAATCCAGTAGATCTCAGAGGCCACCTGGGTCCTTAGCCAAAGCTGAATAAACAAACATAAACATGAAAATGATCTTAACTTCTCCCTTTAGGTTTGGGGTTTCAAATGCCAAATGCAAACTCGTGGCATAGTAATGGTAAGGTTTATACTTGTGGGTGAATAGTGGCATCTCCACTGAGTTAGGGAGTATTTGAACCAGCAACCCTCCAGCTGGTAGTTTTAGCACAGTACAAATATAAAAATGAATAGAAAATGCGTTGTTTAAATAATTCTCTCACCCTTTCATGGATGTCCAGAATGCTCATAAGGTTAGAATGCTGCCGCTGACAAAAGACATTAGCCTCTGGCCATGTCTTAGTATCAGTGGAAAAGAAGTAACATTTACTCTCATACTCCCTCCAGCCGGTACGACACACACCACGGGCTGGAAAACCAATGGTAAAAACCATTAAAGATCAATGCAAAAATAATTAGACCATATATGCCACATTCCGAGGAGAAATTCGTTCTTTCTTTTTTTTTATAATAAGGAATAGATTTTTTTTTTTAAACAAATTTTAGGTACAATTCTTCAGCCATAAAAGTACCTTAAAACTCTTGGCAATGTTTGACCTAAATTGCTTTAACAAGCTCAGAATCACATGACATTATCGGAAACCTTTAGAGCAGAAAACTACATTGAACCACTTGAATGGCAGGTATGGAATTTAACAAATAAAATGCTACAAACTATAATGCCCAGATCATTAGAGTTGTGTTTGTCTATATCCAAAAGCACCATGACAACAGAATAGTTGAGTTGAATTGTTATAATACAATACAGTCATCATGAATAACAAAATGAAAATTGAATAACAGAATTATTAATAGTGAGACGTACCACCAGCTATAAGAGCAGCAAGGCTCAACAGTTGCAAAGTCGTTTTCCCGTTCATTTTGACTCACGAGAAGAAGTCCCTCAGTACATTCCACCTCACTCCAGCCTGGCACAAAGTAAACAAGTAACGCTACAGCAGATCATACAAGAACAAACTGAGAGGGAATGAGATGAGCGCTGGTTCCAAGTCCTCAGTGTTGTGAGCATCAGCTGCTGCAGTCACCACTTTTCAGCATCTGTCCAGAGTCCAGCACCTGTAAAACACTAATGACTCAATTGACCTGGGATTGTGGGACAAAGGATTGTTTCTTAACGGCCGCTTTAAGTTGATGAAGTACTTTTAATCAATTCATCGAAATGCATAATTTTATTTGTTTTAGCTCAGTAATCAAATTATTGTTTCCTTAAATTGGGAGTAAAAAACTCAAACCAAAACAAAACTTCAGTGTAGTTTTTATTATATTTTACTAATATTTAGTATTTTGATATTTTGAATGTTTTAATAAGGTTGAATATTTGTTTCATAAGTTCAAATTTGCAGTAATAAAACACATCTTACATTCCCCATAAAAGTTTCTATTTACTGCTTTATGTTGGCACTACCTAAACCAGATTTAAAAACAATTATGGATTATATTATGACAGCTTCATATCTGCAACCTCGCTGGTAAAGTAGTAAATGCAAAAGCGGATTGAAGTTTTGTAGGTGAAAGTATTGAAAATAAAATATACATTTGGTCCTAAAAGGTTTGGAGTAAAATGCAAAATAATGAACAGATTATAAATAACTTTATTATACCAATACAATGTAAATGACAAAATGTGGAAGCAGTCAAGGAGAAAGTATATGTTAAAGATAAAATATAAAGACAGCGACAAACTACACAGTTCAGTTTTACATCATTAGTTTTTAAAATGACACGCACTTTGACATTTCATACAACATCAATGTGCAAATCACTGAATCATATTTATCTCACTATATAAACTGCGTGATTTTTATCATAATTTTCTATTGCAGACAAAAATATAACCAGATGTCACATCCACGGTACATTTTCTAGAAAAATAGTGCACACAGCAATGAATATTAAAGACTGTTGAAGATATACTGTACACCAATTATATACAAAGAGTCCATATATTAAAATAGAACAGAAGCGCTGGCAGAGATATCCAAAAGCAGTCTGATTAGGATTGAAGACAGCCCAGCTATCATCCCACACAGGTCTGTATGAAGATCCCTCTCTGGATTAGGCTTTGCCACATATATTGCTTTATCCAGTCCTATTTTGTACAATCATTACGCCTCTTATTGTAATTGAGAATGCAGCGGCAGCAGTTTGGATTGTTTCCTGAACTTCCATGAGAATAGACCATCAAAATGACGCTCAAAACGTAACAAAACTCTCCAGAGCCAATTAAAGAACACATCAGTGAGGCAATATGATTAACTGAGAGTTTAGCGGCATGGTCTAAAATGTACACATGAACTTGAAACAGCAATACAAATTTCAGCATGGTACATTTTCAATAGCCAGAGAAATATAATGGCCATTTACGGTTTCCTTTTCCCTTTAATCAAAATGTCAAAATGAGGTGTAACAGCTGCACATGACAAATAAGGTACATAATAGTCCAGACAAACAGATTGTAAAACACCACCAGCAACAGTTTGGGATGGGTTTACATTATTTATGTACAATTCCTATTTCTGTGTGCACGCATTACTATACGTATAGAATACATTTTTCAACTTTGTCCATTTTCGACAACAGTAACATACTGTGCAAGGATTGTAGAGCATTTTCGTGAACAAGAACCTAGAGTGACACTCTATGTGCTGTGTTCTTTGTGCTTGTGCAAGGGTTAAATGTGACAGCAGTCCATCACCTGGGAGAGTCTCACATGCAGTTGACCACATTACTAGAGCCTTGGCCCACATCCCTGATCTGGCTCACATGGGACAAACATACAGCCACTCCAGCTCCAGCTCGACAGTGAGACACCGAGCCCACCAGTTCCCATCTGGACAAACACACAGAGGCACTTAATCAATCTCTTTTTATTTCTGTTAATTTCTGTTATTGTCTTTATTTGTCCTCTCACCTGTTCATTCGGGGTTCAAATGCCTCCACTGTGTTTAAGTAGATATTTCCATTGTGTCCTCCCACAGCGAACACTCTTCCCATCACTGTGGCGACTCCAACACCGCCTCGCGGAGTGGTTAGCTCGGACACAAACTCCCAGCGGTTCATTCGAGGGTCAAATCGTTCAACAGAGCTCAGGGGCGAGTTATCATCAAATCCACCTTAGAAAATAAAAGGAAAGGACATGTATACATTATAGGAATATTTACAATATGAAAAGGGTTAAAATTATAAAAATACAACTGTTCAATACCGTTTGCATTAAATATTTCCTTTTAGTGTACTGCAGCTACAGTAATACTGTTAAGTTTAATTTAACTTTTATTTTAAAATAAAACAACTGAACTAAAGATTTAAATAAAACAAGTGCAGTCGAGCCACAAACAGCAGCCACTGCATTCATGCTTAGTACTGAATGACAAGACAGTTTTCAACTGTGTAGTAAAAACAAATTAGTAACCTGACAACTACAAACTGAACTCTTGATCAGCGGTTTTATGAAACTT
Source organism: Eucyclogobius newberryi (assembly GCF_026437365.1). Classification (NCBI taxonomy): domain Eukaryota; kingdom Metazoa; phylum Chordata; class Actinopteri; order Gobiiformes; family Gobiidae; genus Eucyclogobius; species Eucyclogobius newberryi. The sequence goes on from NW_027315834.1 coordinate 24,273,622, forward strand.
CACTTACCCACAACATAAAGACATCCATTAAGTTTGCTAACTCCATTTCCGGCTCGCCTTTGGCCCATCTCGCTCACTGCAGACCACTTATTAAGGTGGGGATCAAATCGCTCCACACTAGAAAGTGACGCCACTCCATCATTGCCCCCGACTGCATAGACATAGCTCTGTGGAGAAGGCAGTGTCACAAAAGGCACAGTCACAAAAGTCGCACCAAATGGACCAGCTACACAGTTCAGTCTTACCCCTAAAGACACAGAGCCCACTCCACCGCGAGGGGTGTTCATGGGAGCCACCGAACTCCAGCAATCACCCTCAATGTCATATCGCTCCACGTCATTAAAACAGGAATTGTCGTTCAAACCTCCAATGGCATAAATGGGACCGCCAAGAGCAGCCAGTGCAATACCCCTCCTGCACAAGACATCCAGATCACTGTGCGGTCTGCTGAAGGTCATCAAACATCTGGAGCTACATGTTGATACGTTACCTCTTGGTATTCATAGAAGCTTTCATCATCCACTTATTGGTGAGAGGGTCAAACACCTCCATGTTTCCTAAATGTTCATTACCATCATGACCACCAACAGCATAAACCTTGCCTATAAAATAAAACAGAACGCCACATTAAAATTGTATTTGTAAGAATTTAAACCTTAATCAACTTACCTTCCACAGAAATTACCCCCACGTGTCGCCGCCTGCTGTTCATCTCAGGACCAAAAAACCAACTGTTCTTGGTGATCGAATAACATTCAATGCTACGAAACGGATCACCTGAACCTCCTCTACCGCCAACACAGAACAAAACCCCTGAGAATAAAAAACAAATGAAGTAAATAATGCAGTTTAGGGGCTTCATAGTATGACTTTAATTGGTAAACAAACAGCGATTATGTAATGTGTGTGTACATAAAAACAACCTGCAGTGTGCTTCCGTGGCACAGTGCGGCCGGTGTATTCAAAGTCTGGCACCACATTGTTGCTTATGTGCAGGTGGTAGTTCCTTGCTTCATCCAAAAGGTCCCGACAGCTTAGGTTACCTTTGATCATCTCATCCTTAGCCACAGTTCCTGTTAAAAACTCCACAGAGAGCAATGGCAGACGCACCTGAAAGACAAGTAAATATGGCAGTTGTAAAACTGGTTACTTATGCAGCAGGTTCTTAGATTTATTATGTTTATAGGGCAATAAAGACAAGAAAACACATACAACCTCTCGGCTTACTGACCTGAGACATGATCTGGTCCAGCCAGGCCTCGTGATGTTGTGGGTTGGCTTTAAGCCACTTGACTGCTGCTTTGTATACCTGTGTCTCTGAGCTGATATTTAGATCGTTGGAGGAGAGAAGAGTCTGCAAGTGCTGTGGCGATACAGAAATAAAGTCTTCACAATCCACCACCTCTTTGAAATGCTCAGACGCATAGCGGTCAGCCATATCCATCAGGTCCACACGATTGTGGCTCTCAGCAAATGTACGCACAGCAAGGCAGTTTGTAGGATGAAAGTGAGCCTTCATGTACTCACAACATGCTCGTGCAACTAACTCCACCTGTCAGGGAAATTAATGTTAATAATTAATTATAATTGCATGACTTGACAAAATATTTAATTATTAAGAATGAAGGGAAGAGGGTTTGATACATTTGAAGTACACTTACATGAAGTATACATGCTGCATACAGCAGTGGTTGCACATTGTCTACTGTTAAAGTCAGCTTGGAGGAATAAGCAAAATGTACAAGGTCCTGAATAGCATCACCATCAAAATCTTTTATTTCTATCAGTTCCTGCTTTGCCTCTGACATCTCCGACAAGAACATGGCTCTAAAGTAAAAATAAATGCCAAAACATCATGATTGAACACCTCTCACCCCAAAACCACAGCACATACCTGAAGTACGGAATCACACATGCAAGCACAAGTTTGTGGCATGGGATCAACCTGCTGCCAACCTGGAAGAATAGAGAAATCACAACAAATCTTAACATACACTTTTACATAAAACTATGCTCTTAATACATAACCAACACAAAACCTGCTGCGCATATTTCTGTTTTTGCACAGAACCCCAATAAAGAAATGTATTGTGAAATGTGAATTTGGTCATTTTCTGTTACATAATTGAAAGAGTACAGTTTTTTACCTGATTGAGAAACATTACATTAAGAAATACATTTAAGCAAGTAGATTGTCCTTTCACTGAACCTAACATGACTTCTAAACTCTAAATTGTTGTTAAGTTCAGTGAAAATAACAAGAGTTTAGAGTGGAGAAGTCATGCACCTAGAGTAAAAATGAGACTGACCTTCAGTGTCACATCACACAGTTCCCCCACTTCATAGAAATGCCTGAGAGAGTTATGGAAGTCCTTCCAGGCCTCATGCGCCTCAAAGACAAACGACCCATCAGTCTCAGATTCTGCTTTTGAAGGTCTATTTGCAGGACGCTTCTCCTTAGACTTGACTGGTTTGACATGGTCTGGCACCATATCGCCCGGTGCCATAGCTGTCTAGAGAAAACAACACCTGAGGCAACAAAAAGAGGAAAATTAAAAAGGCATTTATTGAAATAAATTACAGCCCTTTGGATCATTGTTAATATGCAGTCCCTAATACACAACCACATCTAAAATGTAGCAGATCCTTCATAAAAGCGTGTCCCAGTGTTTATGTGGGGCAAACAACACCAGTTTGAAATTTCAGCAAATTATCAAGTCAGACACCTCATATTTCCACTTCCGCTATTCAGAATTCAACCTCGTTTTAGACAGCTGATGTTTAACTTTGTTACTTCGATAAGGAATATATCATAACCAATAAATGAGACACTTGGCTTTTAGCTCCATATGACAGTGGACTCATTCTAACGTTAGTCTGTGATCAGCTCGTCGAGATGATCCAGTTCATGCAACAGTTTGTGAACCTCGTGGAAAAGCTAATGTAACCTTCACTGTATGAATGAAGTGCACGCACACGTTGCAATATTGTATCATGTAAAGCGGGCAGTTCAGTTTAGCTTACAGGCTAATAGCCGAGAACACCGCTGCTAATGCTAACTCGCGATGATGGATACGCGATCAAATAACTTTTTTCAAAAAACAACAGAAGGGTAAATGCGTGGAAATAAGAGACAGTGCTGTTCTTTTATAATGGTAAACAATGGGTAATACCTCATGTTGCAGTAGGAATAACTGTCAGTGGCTTTTCGGTGATGTTCGGCGTTAGCACGTTTGTTGTGATCCCCGCTGGTTTATGGGTAATGTAGTCCGTTTAATAGTCAAAACTGTAACTGAAGACTGAAATCAGCCTGTAACAGTAGATAGTGTGGATTGATATGTGTTCTTACCTTTAGTCATCTTCATGTATAAATTATGACATCAAATGGTCTGGTGTTTTGAGGTTGGTTACAGTATTATTGAAAACTTGACACTGCACCATGCTTCAATGTTCTTGAATCCGGGGATAAGGGCACTATATTATTAGCAGACCTATTGTCATCGCTTGTACCTTGTACCACCACTTTGGAGCGCTTGGTGTCTTTTTCTGGTTCTGGTTTCTGGCAATCGCTTTATTTCTCCTGAAATATCAAACCCTGATTTAATAATAATAATAATAATAATAACTTTTATTTAAATAGCGCTTTTCAGTGACCCAAAGACGCTGAACATAATAAAAAAAGGGGGGGTATTTACAGACAGGGGGGACAACACGTACAGAACACAATATACAGATAAAATGAACAAGACAGAAGAAGTAGAGAGAAAAAGATGGGGATGTAACAGGGGGTAGAAGTGTAGGCAATGGGGTAGAGGAGGCTAGGGGTAGGGGAGGTCATAGGCATTCTATTCATATTTGTCATATGAATAGAATGAAGTAATAACACTTTTCCACTTTCAAGGCAATCAAAGCTTACTAGGCAATGTGGGTCAAGTGTCTTGCCTAAGGACACAATGACATTTCCTCTAGCCACTTCACTGTCAACATCGGCTGGATGAAGTCTCCAGTGGATACAAAATGTATCTTTATTTTTCAGGTTCTACTTTAAATGCAACTCAACAGGCCCATATTTTATTACCGTGGTTTCAGAAAGAAGGGCGCGGTCTTTCGCAACTTTCAGTGAATGCAATATAAAATAAAAAGACACTAAACCTGTGTGGAATTTGCAGTGTAAGGGGAAGTGTTCAAGATACACAGAATTATTGGATTTTATCACCAAATTGTCATGAGACTCCTACAACACAATAATGTTATGCAGTGAACAATTATTCATTAACCTAAAGACCGGATAGAAAGAGGGCGACTCAATTCACCAAACACATTTTATTTGCCATCTGAATATTTAGGCACAAATGCAGTATATAATAGTATATATAGTATTATATAAGAATCAACAAATCAATGCGTTGATTGGTCACATTTCCAAATATTTACTTGTGCTTCCGTTTCCTCAGGAGTGCATCTCGTAACGCAATCTAAAATACACAGAAATATGAATTTACATGAAGTGTACAATGAAAAACCATGTCCATCTGTAAAAACATAACTTGCCTGTTTCTCTCTGAAGGAACGTTTGCCTTTGGTCCGGACATTTTGACTGTGTCTCATCATCATGAAGTTTTTTGTCTTTCTCTTCTCCTTGTTGCTGGTGCTGGCATGTGGGTTCATCTTTTCCCGCTTCCTGACAAAGTCCTTTTTGTCCGTCCTTCCCGCCTATGCATATACATACATTAGGCAAGTCCAAACAGTTGTTTGTGGAAAAATAAACTCAATTTTGTTTTACCATTGCTGTCGCAAGTCTCGTTTCTTTATCCGCTTTTGGCTTCTTGTGTAGTTTTTCGATGTCCCTTAGCGTTAAAATCTCCCCCCTGAAAAACATAAAATACTCACTTTTAATACATTTGAATGAAAAATAAACACAATTAAACTAGCCGTAAAAAAGAAAAAAAAGTTATATTTGTCTTCACCTTTCTTCCTCATTGTCGATATCCGCCATTTTCCTCTTCAGGGCTTTGCCTGGTGCAGCACTGACCTCTTTGGCCATTTGAGCCGAGCGGATTTTCTTAAAGTCGTCCTGAGTTAGAAGTCTACTGCCACTGACCGCAGCTGCCATGGCTTGTCTCTCCTCCGCTGGTATGGCCTTCAGTTTCTCAGAAATCTCTGTGTCTTCATCCGATGAGTGGTGAACATCGACCCACTCTCCCCCTTCAACATCATCACTGATGCTAGCACTCTCCCAGCCATCAGATGCATCACCTGGAAAATCGGCACCTCCTAATGTTAATGACTATACTTTGAGGGTTGTAACAATCAGTATTTTTTGTATATAAACTGGCCTTCATCTTTCTTGTTCTCCTCCAATTCAAGAACTTCAGCTCCAGGTATGTGGTCTTTAGCCTCCAGCTCCCCGTAATCTTTGATTTTAGCTTCTGTGGATGCTTCTGTGGGTCTCCCCTGAGAAAAAGATGGATACATTACTTCTTAACCTGTCAGTATAAAGTACAATTTATATGAAAACATGTTTATATGATCAAGAAATGTCTATAATAAGGAGGTAGTGTACCACGTTATAGAAATGCAAAAACTAAACAATACAGAATTTTGTTTGTTTCTTTATTTTTTGCCAATCCTTTACCCTTATGACAGTGCTTTTCAAAAACCTTACTGGAGCGCCCCCCTTTGGAGATAATGATGCATCTATGCCCCCCCACAGCATTGAGAAATGATTACGAATGAAAAAAAAAAAGTAGAATTGCTACTATACGCCTAAATTACCCTGAAATAAGTTAAAAACAAAGAGTTTCATTAATGATATAAATACCCTTTATTTTTAGTATCAGCGTTATTGTCATTAAGTTATGTTTTCGCAGACTGTCTTTCATTGGTTTGTGAATGACGCTATAAAGAACTGGCACAACGCAGAGCCTCATTGCACATTACTCCTCCCCTGACCCTCCGTCTCTCCCCTTCCCCGCTCAGCTGCGCAGACAGCCAGCGTCTCTCGTCTGCGGTGGGACAAGCGCGCCACTGCGGTGAATGAGGCGTTTCAAGAGGATTGCACGCAAAACTTCTCAGTCACTGCGCCGCTCACTCTCACGACTGCTTTCTGCGCGGTGCCGACCCGTGCCGCTCAGGAGTCAGTTACAGCGAAATGCGCAGCAGGTCAAAGCATGAAGGAGGTGATCGAAATGCACGTGCAACACATTCAGGCATGTTTAATATCAAATGTCAGCCAGTGGACCAAGTTAAAAGGTTAAGACTCAGAATGGGAGGAGACGAGCGAGGAGTAGGAAAGAAGCGCACACAGAAGGGCAGAGGTGCAGGGAAACCGTCACGGAGAGAGCATATAGTGGCTAAAGCAGAGGCAAACATATGCAAAGTGATTGATATTGCTCACCCTGTCCTTCTTGTGCAGCATTTGTGGATTGAGGTTTCTAAACAGCTGGATCAGACTTCTGGCCGACATCATCACATCTGCAAAAAGGACATTATACATTGATCTTGTCACGCACTAAATCAAACCATTTTTTACATACATGTACTTACTCTTATCTTTGTGAGTTTTGTACAGGGCCAAGTCTTGTAACATGTCTTCATTAATTGCCAGTGGACAGCGGAATACAATTTCCTTGATGGCGTTGATCCTGACGTGCACAAGAAGATCAATGTTACACCTTTGCCGCAGAAGTAAATAAAAAACATATACAGTGAAGAAAACTACTCTTTACCCGACAGTCATGGCCTCGCCCGAGTTTCTGTCAGTTACGAAATTGTTAGCGACGGTCATGATCATAGGTTCAATGATCTAAAATGGAATAATACAATAAATGTTTTAATGTGTCAATACATTTGACAAAGAAAACTGAAGCTCATAAAGCACAACCTCTGGAGGGACAAGGTGATGAGAGGCTTGGGCTGCACAAAGCAATATTTTTGTCACTTCTGAAAAAAAAAAAAAAAAATGACAACAAATGACTCAAGATTATTCCTCCAGAAATTATGTAATTGATTTAAACATATACCCCTCTGATGTGGCTGGAGAAACCTCTGGATGAATGGATAGAAATTGAAAAGAAAAAGCTGTACATGAAGAGATGTTTTATTACTGACCATTTTAAATACCGATAGACCAAATATATTTTAGTAAATACAAAGCTTTTCATTTACAGGTTACAAAGAAGTCTCAATTAATTACCTCATGGATTCCAACTAGACGGGATATAAGCTCCATCATCATAATCTTCACTTCAAAGTGCTCGTTAGAGCTTTCCAATTGTTTTAGGAGTTTTTCAGAAAATTCTGCAAACAAATATTTTTTACCACTGTATTCATGATAAATGCATTTAGGAAACTGCTGCATTCAAAATCATGCTTTGATTATGGTTAATTTATTTCACTGGAAAGAATAACGGGGCCAGAGAAATTGACTAACACAGGACAGCATTGTGGAAAAGCACCAAAACAAAACATGGCATTGCCAATTAAATAAATGGCCCTACTTAAACAGAAACATACATCTGCACTTTGGTGCATTTGTGGGTGGCAACCACGTCCTTTTCTGTCAACAGGATTTAACAATGTTTGATTTCTCTTTTTGCTCTCTTGATATGACGCTTTCCCTGAATGTTCAGGGTTTTATCGATTGATTACAACGGGATCCTTTGTAGAACTCAAGAGTGACTTCTGCAAAGTTACCATAAGCATTGAAATCTTTCATTTATAGGACCCCAAATATCAATGGAAATGGGCCAGTCTTTAGAGGGGTGAGATGGTTGTGGAGGGTGGACAAAGGATGTAACATCACCTTGAGGATCATGGATCAGGTGAATTGCAGAAAAATTGAAGACCTCAGCTTTGGACTTTTTCTTGTGCGTCTAAACAGAGCAAAGACATTTAGTGCATATTATCATTTTGACAATACAAACATAAACATATTACCTTCAGGACTTTCATTGCTTTTTCAAACTTCTTCTTGTTTTTGGAACTCTTTTTACCAGTTGAGTATCTGATCATTAGGTCTCTGGCTGATGGCCCTTCTGCCTGTAAAAAATACACAGCCCATTACAAGAGGCAAATTAAAAGCAGCAGGGACATTACATTCTTTTCAAACTTTGAAACTTGCCTCGGAATCAGAGTCACTTTCGTTTTTCTCATCTTCATCTTTCCCAAGGAAAAACTTAAGACCTGCTACAAGAATCTAAAAGAAACGTAATTTAAAGTGGGTGCATTATTTAAAAACATAAAATAAGGATTATTTGTTGTTTTTTACAGAAAGTCATACCTTTGTCACCTTTGAGAAGCATGCCGTTGTTATGACATTGACCGTTTTTGTATCATTCCTAAAAAGCAACATTGATGGAACAAACCAACAATGAGTTTGATAATTGAAACTGAATGAAAAGGGACAATTAAGAACAAACCATATGTTTCTTTTGTACAGCTCTGCCATGACATCCAGGGAGATCTTGGCTGCGATTGGGTTACTGTCTCGAAGCATGGTATACATAAAGTTCTGGAGAATCTGAGACAGAAAATATCAATTGTGGTCATACAATGCAAAGCAAACGATTGTGATATAGGAAAAAGTACTTACTGTGTTAACTTTATTGTTCTTATGTTTAGCATTGATGTTTTTTATATCCGATACAATGTGTGTGTACAGTGTCTGAAAAAACAAAACAAAAACACACACATTAGAACCCAAATGAAGGGAGTTTTAACATACAATAATACCTTTCTGAGTAGTTTGTCGTGACATCTCAATAGTTCAAAGAAGAGCTCAAGGAGGCCAGATGGGCTGATCAGGTTTTTGTTTCTCAGGAGAATTAATCCTTTACAAAATGTCTATAATGCAGAATATAAACAAACACAAAAAGACAGTTACATTACAAACGAAGGATGTAACAATAACCAAAATATCACGGACTGTCACAATATTAATAAATACAAGAACTTGCTGCAGCATCAGCCAAAGAGCTAGTATCCCAATAACAGTTTTAAGTCAATCCAACAGAAATGTGTTAAAATGTGTCTTTACATTTATTTAGTAAAGGTTCAATTATCAGACAATGTGATAACATGACTTTCCCCCCACTTTTATTTGTATTAACCAGTTCTTTTTGTAGCTTTTTATTTACTCTATACTCAATATTATGTTCAAAACAACATCACAATATTACATTTCTATATATTAGGCATCATTCTGAATTATCCAGGCAAACCTAGACCATGATATTTTGCTCAATTTCCCTGTGTTGATGTCATAAACAACACTATGACATAACTGCACTTTTTATATATTATATAACTTATGTCCGGAGCAGGGAGGACTCAAAACTCTTGACATCTGAATCTCTACAAAAAACAATGTGCTTTTTTTGTCTGCGTGCTGTCTTTTATTTGAAGGACCAAGTAAGTGTCCGAAATAGAGCTAATGATGAATTTTGTAATTAATATCGAAATGTGCGATAATATCGTGAAGTGAGACTTGCACGTGTGTGAGTGTTGTAGCTCACCATCCTCAGGTCTGGCTCCAGGACTGTGTGGAAGCTGAGCAGCAGCTCACACAGCTCCTGAGGAAAAGTCGACATGTGTTCCAAGTAGCAGTGGCCAACCTGAAAGAAATGTGTACGTTTCACAACTGGCTCCATCAGAATCAGAAAAGTTTTATTGCCATTGTCAGTTAATAAAAAAAAAAAAACAAGATTCACAAACTAGGAACTTTCTTTGGTGATAAGGTGCAACATGAAACAAAAAATATTTTGCTACAAACACACGACAAAAATACCTGCGCAAGAAACATGACGAGCTCCGCAAGCTCCTTATTCGGTTTGTCCGGCTGCAGTTTGAAGATCTGAATATTGGACTGGTAATGCCTGTATTGCTGTAAGAACTGCAAAAGACACAAAAAGCCATAATCTAAACAACAAACTATAGTCGGTGGAGAAGGCTTGAAGCTGTGTCGGTGTTTACACTCACCTCGTCAAGGTACGACTGCGGGTCTCTTTTGATGAGATTCTGCAACTGAGGCAGATTGTTTGGCAACTTATTATTATGTCGGCCGGACATGATTACAAGAGATTAAACACGTTTTATGAATAAATGCACAGCTTCACTAAGCACACAAGCATGGCACACCAGCAGGCTGCCATGTATGTTTAAGGAAGCGCTCTGATGTCACATCCGGGTGTGTTGTCACTTCCTCTCCGAGCCCCTTGAGCTACTGGAACGTGTAGTTTTTTTTTCATAATATTTATATAGCCACCAAATGCATCTGCACAGTGAACATAACCAGTTTATTAGTTTTTTAAAACACAAATAAATGACAAAGTTATGTATTACATTTTATTAAATATATGGACATGAGAATTTATCACAACATGTATCTTTTTACAGAGGGCAAGTAACTAAAGTGACATTTCCTGCTGCCTAGAATGTGCAGTGAAATAAAAAAGAAAAAGATCACAATTGATTTGTGTGTTTAAAAAAAAAAAGATATGTACATGGCATTTCTTTATCCAAACTATATCCAGTTTTAGTTTCTGGAGCTGAGTATTTACACTTTGATCTTGTCGCCTCGTGCAATAGGCAACACTAAAGGCCTATAGTACATTTACAAAGCAAATACTGATAGTATCTTGTCAAGGCATGTTCCAGCATTAAAATATGATTTAAAACACAGATTTGTTCATCATAAAATATACAGCCATTAATCATGTTCAGAATACTTTTAGAATTTTTGAAAAAGAAAACATTGTATTCTTTTGTTGATAAGAACCGTCAAACAGCAGTTTGAAAAAAGACAAATAAAAGGAAGAGCAGTGGATGAAAAAGGCAAACGTAAAAGAAAACACGATCTACTCATACAGAACAAGAGGCATTTCATAAAATGGCAACATTTGCCTATAATTATTTATTTATACATCCGCTGTTCGTCATTAGTTCAAAAGGTTTCCCAATCCAGTAGTAAATAACAACACTCAAAAGATGCTGTTTTTTACTATCCTGATATTTTTTCCTCTGCTTGAAGACATCGAAGGACATAAAGAATGACTTGATAGCAGAAAATGTATTGATCCTGAATAAAACATAACGGTGCATAATTAAAAGATATACAGCAACAATGCTTGTAAAGATGAACCACACTCACCTCAGTCTGGACCATCCCCTGTCTTTGAAGTCTCATGTTTCTCACAACATCAGAGATATCAAACTAAAAATAAGAGCAAAAAGAAAAAAAAGAAAGTTTGAGTAATTCAAATGCAACATCCTGACAGACTTCACTTGGATTACATACGTCAGCATCTTTACTGATCAGTTCCAGAACGACGTCTATGCAGATGAGCGTGCCCGAGCGACCGATGCCAGCACTGCAGTGTGTGATGATGGGCCCCGATCGATGAACATGTCTCATGTAGGAAATAAACGTAAGCAGCTGCTCAGGTTGAGAGGGTGTTCCATGGTCCGGCCAACCAGTGTAATTGAGATGAGTAACACGCTGAATTTCATTTGTCTGAGAAGAAAATATTAACATTATCATCATGTACCTACTGTCCTTTTATTAATGACTGCTATCACTTTACCTGTATATCTTTTATTTCAATGAGGCGGATGACAAAATTATCAAGATGTTGATCCTTGATGAGGGTGATTTGTAGTCGATCATCCACCATCTCAGCGGTTCGAGGTGTGTCTGGCCAGTAACGTTGACATTTCACTTTGCCTCCCTCTACTTCTTGGGTCATCATAGCTATCACATTAGACTTCTGTTCCCAAACCATTTGCCAAAAGTCCCCCAGTGTAGTGGGCAGAGGCCCCTGACAGGCTATGTACATGAAGTCCTTATCTTTTACAGGCATATTGATGAAGTTGGCGTTAATGTATCCGCCATCTTTGCCCAGAAGAACGCGAGTTGTGTCGACTAAAAAAAGACAAGGTTTATTAAAACAACTTAACATTAGACATTTTAAAAGTAATACATGTTTTATTTGTTTTGTTTTCTTACAAGGGACAATATTCTTGTAGCGATTCTTTCTCTTGTTTTCTGTTGTCTGACCAATTAAACAATCATCCAGGGGTTGAAGATTCTGTAAGTTCTGACAATAAAACCATTTAATTTGACAGTATATTTTAAAGGAGCTTGTTTTAAACCATATCATTGAATGTATCTGCACAAGACACTTACGTCAAACTCCTGCAATGGAACCTTTTGCTCTAAAAGTCCCCTCATCATTCGGACCACAGAGCTGAGTTTCAGTCCAGTGTACTGACCATCAGGAACAACTTTAACAAGGGGTAAAGAGGTCAACTCGTCCTCTGTAATGATTGGTCCATCTAAAGTATTAAAATAAATTGTGCAGAAATGAGCATTGCACGATAAAAACTGTTACAACACATGCATTTCCTCTCACCATCACTAGGTGTCATGTTTTCAATAGGCAGTTCATCACTACCCCACGTGATTTCATCTTCATCAGCATGCCTGGTACTTAAAAAACTGTTAACGACCAAAGTTTATAATTGCTATCAAAATAAATGTTAATTTGTGCAAGTGTACTGTTCTTACGGTTCATCAATCGGATCATCTACACTCTCCTCCTGCCATCCCATGTTGCGATAATTCTAGAAGTGCATCAGTTTGATCAGCCTTTGAGAAAAGAGATCAACTCAACATTGAACATGATTTACTAATACCTTAGGCGAGTCCTCTGGCAGTGAAGAGCCATCACAGTCAGTATCTTCTGAACGTTCTGAGCTTTGGTCCATTTCCTTTTTGCGATCAAGTGAGCCGTCGTCATAATCTGAAACAGTTTGCCTTTTTAGGAAATTTAACCATAAACCTATTGTGGGAGGTAAATATATTTACCTATAGGTGGTATTTCAGGGTAGCCACTCGATTTGGATCCATCGAGGGAGGAAGGCTTCCTCTTCATGCCATATTCATCACTAAAATCTGGACAGCAGGAGAATAATGAAGCAACATGGGACTGGTTTGAGTTTTCTTCACTCTGAAACAGTATATACCTGTAGCTCCGTTGCATGTGTCTGAATTGACTGGTGAGTGAGCTAAATTCTGCTCAGGAGGTCTGGACACTATCAGATGCACAAGACCTTTGGTTTTGCGAATAGTGGTGACAGCTTTGCTGTGAGAAACACCAGTCATCATCTCATTGTTTACCTTTAAACAATACAAGATGAAACATCTTCATTAAAAGCACTGTCGAATAATAAAAAGCTATTCAAAAACGATTAATTTACTTTCAGCAGTCGATCTCCAACTTGCAGGTTTCCCGCCGTCTCAGCTACTCCTCCAGGAGTGATGGACTTAACGAAGATCCCCCTTTCTCCTCCAATCACTGAGAACCCCAGGCCCCCCGACAATGGCTTATCCAGGTCAATGTGTATGATTTCCTCCTGCATCAGAACAAAGTGGAAAGGTAAGGTACACTTTATTGATATCTCATCAGATATAATCATAATTGATGTATCTCAATATATTCACCTCAACAGGGCAAAGGGATGAAAAAAAATCAGTTTCTCTTGGAGCATCTGCTTTGAGAAAACCTATGATGTAAAAATAAACACAACAAACATGAACAAAATGTTTTAAAATACAATTTCTATTTTTTTAGGTAGAAAAAAGCCTAAAATATACCATTTATGCCTGATGAAACTTTTGGACTGTTATTGTTGAGAAAAGAGACACTTTTCTGTGCAGTAGAAACAGGTTTTCCATCCCTTTAGAAAAAGATAAGTCAAGTACATATTACGTTCATTCTTATGTAAATTTTAAATAAAATCGGTCACTCCTTTTAATGCTCCATTTCATTGGGGATTACCGTGTGGCTTTGATAGTGAGTTCACTCAAGGAGAGCTCCAGAAGCCGATTGCTCTCACTGAGCGTTAGCTCTTGAGTTGGAGCCCCACTGATGTAGTGGATCAGGTCCAAGGGACGCAAACTTCCCTCTTCAGACGCCAAAGATCCAGGGAGAATGTCCTTGATAAACAAGACTCCATACGCGCTGTCACTTCCACCATCCAACGCTAATCCTGTCAGAATATAGTATACTTGTATTAATATTGTAACATTTGGATGAAACCGCTTTAATTTAAATGAGAATACAATAAATACAATTGTGTTTTACCCAGTGGTTGTTGGGTGCCCCTAAAACAGATATCCGGCAGTAGGTGGGCTTCTATAGGAGGCTTTGGGGCCTCTAGGACTCTCCCTACCACTAAATCAATCATTCGAGGAGCTGCCCGCACAAGATTGACAACTTCAGTATGGCCCATATTTGTGACATCCGTGTTGTTCACCTAAAAATTAAAATATTTGTGAGCCTTTGTAATCACTCAGTAGTAAACAGACACATTACATTAATACATTACATACCGTTATCATCCTGTCTCCTGGTCTAAGCCTGCCGTCTCCTTTAGCTGGGTCTTGCACTATGTCGTGAACATAACATCCATGATCATTTCCTTTGGTGAGGGTAAAGCCTAGACTGCCTTTCTCAGATTTCAACAAAGATACATTAAGCTCCACCTCCTGAAAAATGGAAAACAATGTGTTAGAAAATAATTCCACGTTTTATCTTATTACAAGGCGTTGGCAGAGGGCATTCGCGTTGACAAGTGTGTTCAGACTTTCCGAAGGCTTTTATAAAAGTAAATACATTGAGACATGTTTCTAAGAATATCTGGAAAAACTATAACTGCCCCCTGTATCTGCACAACAGATGTCTGCAGATGTACCAGGTTATTCACAGAAATATTCTGAATACCCTGAAAAGCCCTCGTGTTGGATCAGGCCCCAACACACCTCAAGTTCAGGGCTCCACAAAAAGCATATTACCCATCAAAGTCACTGCCCCGCCAACGCCAAGAAAAGCCCATGGTCTTTAAAGCCACTTACCGGAACATATTCATACACATCCTGACCATTGGCAGACAGAGTGAGATTTAGTGGCTGTGGCAGAGGAGGAGGCAGTGGATCTGGACTTGGGGCAGCTGGAGAGGAAACCATTGGCTCGGGAGAATCTAGATCAGCTGGAGACGAAGGGCTTCTATAAAAGGAAAGAAATAGTGATGTGAGTAACAGTAAAAACACAGTGATTCTGAGCTCTCACATGGTCTGCATTCTGCTATATAACATTCTGCAAAGTCCTGAAAAAAACTACTATCTCAAACATTCTAAAATAACATCCAATTAGTGATAAAAGAAAATGGGACCAGATGAAAAACCCTCACTAATCATTCACTTAAAATTGTAATGGAGAAACGATTGAATAAATTACCTTTTACTTAGATCCAGCCTTGTGATTGACAGGTTTGGAGAGTAAAAGGCTGACCGCGCGCTGTCGTCCAGCTGACCAGAGGCGTCGAAACTCCCCAGAGCGAGGCTGCTGCCGGGAGTCTGATAAACACTGCGATCCCATTTATGTCTGCCTGGACTGAACGCTTCTTCAATCTCCTCGTCTCCATCGGTGCTGTCGCTGTAACTGTTTTGACGGACCGGAGTCTTCTGCAGTCTCTCCAGAGCGTCCTCCACGGAACCTTTCTTGTTTTGCGTCCTCGGGGATGTGGTGATTTTGCTCAAAAGCAAGCTGGGATCCGCTTTGGATGCTGGCACTTTTCTGGGCGATGGCACTGGAGTCTGAAAGAAAGACATTTCCAGGAGAAAAATTCAATATAAAAAAGGGCAATGTGTTCTTCGAGATGGCGCATGAGTCTCACCAAGGCATCGTCCATGGCCCGAAGTACGCCATGTTCAGGTCTACAGAGAAGCAAGGTCACTTCTTGTCCCGTTCCTCTCAAGGCTGATATCACCTCCTGCATTTGTAAACAATTAACACCCAATGACCTCGACATAGTTCTCAAAGGAAACAATTGTGATGAATATGCTTTTCATACGTGCTGAGAGAGTCCTTTGAGCGGGGTCTGGTTGACTTTCAAAATGACATCCCCGACCCTTATGCGGCCACTTTCTGCAGCAGGTTGCCCGGGGAAGAGTTTTTTCACTCGAACCATGCTAGCTCCAGAAGCTTCTCTGGGAACGTTCTCGTCTCTACTGAAGCTGAAGCCTAACCCAGACGTGTTCTTCAGTAGAGTCACCTCAAACATGTTCTCTGTCAGGGCATACAGATGCATTGGCGATGGAAAGAGAACTGAAAATGTGTACTAAAGTAAAAGTATAGTTGCGTGGCTAATAATGTACTCAAAGCCAAATTTGTACTAAATTAAAAAATAAGCAAGGAAAACTACTCAGCATAGTAGTTGCTATTCTATGCAATTTTGATAGAATTGTGACTGACCCACAATGCTAACAAAACTTGATTAAATCAACTGTTTAAACGGAATTACAGAATTAATCTACAATCCGGTTATTTTCTAATCTTGGTTATCGGAGCAGACATGCAGTGTTTGGTGGTATATATTTTTGTTTATTCATTTATTAGCTCCCCATTAACCTTTACAAAATAAAGACTATTCTTCCTGGGGTCCAGAGGTTATAAAAAGGAGCAGATACAGCAGTGAGACAACCGTGACGAGGGATGATTGGGGCTAGAACTAGGACTCAGTAATCATATGATTTTTAAATGTAACCAATACAAATTACCCAAAAAAATCTACTCAATCACAGTAAGGCGAGTATTTGTAATTAGTTACTCTCCCCCTTATGGATTAGTCAATGCAATAAACGCTTCACTCATTCTCAACATTCACTCACCTTCTGTGACAAAGCTGTAGTCTTTTTTGTTCGGGGGCCCTGTGCTCTGCTCAGCAGGTGGCGTGACCTGAGGAGTCACAGGGGCATGCACGCTATCTACAGGAAGATGACCCTTTTCAAGAAGCAAATGCACTTTCTGCAAAGGAAAAATAACTGTATTGCAGGAAATTCTACTTAAACAGACCATTTAAATTGCCCTGACCTGCCCAGTGTCTCTAAGAGCTTCTACTGCTTGCTGATGAGTAGCTCCGTCCAGACTCTTTCCATTAACTGCCATAACTCGATCACCTGATTACAAAAGTGTTTTAAGATTGACATTTATTTGTATTTACATTTTAATTGTTAGTTCAGATGATGAAAAATCACCTTTCTGTATGCGTCCATCAAGCTCAGCAGCTCCTTTAGGTATGACCTCTTTAACATATATCCCTCCATGTCGTACACTTGTGTTGGCTCCTCCCTGTGAAATTCAGATTAAGAGATTAATGTCATGGACTGAGATCAATCTCATGCTATTTATGAACTGGGACTTGAGTGAGTTGTGGAGATTTTTTTTCCAGATGATGTTAGTCCCATGACAACTGCCTTATTTTAATTTAGTCCAATTCTAATGAAGTTTATTATTCACAAAGAAACCAAAAATAAGGCAGGCGTCATCATTTGTATTTTAGTGATGGGTGAAAAATCTTCCACAATGTTGTTAAGACAAACAGTGATATGGCAATAATATGTTCTATGTTGATGATGAACAGTGATAATTGTGTTTTTATAATGGTGCTTTGAGATGATTTCCTAGACAAAAGAGTAACGTTCTAACACTGATTGTAGTCACATAAATGACACATGTGTTACAAAAACAAAAGGCAAACAAAAAGCATCGGGAAATAAATGAAGGAACATAGAACAAGTGACAAGATATGTAGTGGCACATCATGGTTAAAAAGTTGAAATACTGAAATGAAATGTTGTATTAGTTGTTAATAAAAAGTCAAATAAAAATCCTTTGCAAGCATGTTTGATTTAAACAGCAGAACATGCAATCAAACAACACCACCAAAGACAAATAATCTAGATTAGCCGCAGTGATAAGACGAGGGGGAGGGGGAAAACCAAGAGAAGATGAAAACCTTGCCAAACAGTACCGTGACACTTATGCCCAGGCTGCTGTCTTTTTTGGACAGCTCAACGTCAAATAGATCTCCTGGACAGAGACTATTGACCCCTGTGGCATTACCATTTACAATTTCCATGATGCTTTCCTGTGAACAAAGAAAAGGCTGTTGAGGTGAATTATTATGAGGTGCAACATGCAGAGAGAAGCAAAAAGGAGGAGGTTTCAAATCAGTTGTTGCGAGGAGCCAGGAGAGGACATGCACGGCAATAATGCCATTGTCAATTCAACAAGCAGAACGCATCCGTAGCATGCAGTTAAAGCAGATAGTGCAGTTAGTCAAATCTCAACTATCTCTGTGATTTTAGTTACTGTTAGTTGTTGGACCATCTCATGCATCACCTGCTGACTATTCTCTACCATTTCCTCCATGAACCATTACCGGTACCACAAGGAAGAGATGACCTCACCAACAGTGTTTTTTTAAATACCGGTATATAGTTTTCAGACCATTAGGAACACGTCACACCTTTTTGTTTTTATCTTGGCTGGAATACGTCTCCTCATCCATGTCTGAGTCGCCGCAGTCGGAGGGTTCTTTTGAGAGCTCCACCACTTTAGCTTTTCTTGTTTTAGGAGGCAGCGCAGGTGGAGGTGGATCCAGACTGATGTTCTGCTCTGGTTTATGGGATGCTATAGATGAAACCGTCAGCGCCATCTTGGCTCTGTCCAAGAATTGCTGGACTCCATTGGAAGAGGGTGGAGTCCCTTTAGAAGCGGGGATGGCTTTAGACCCTCGAGATGGGGAGGAGGCAGAGGACGCTGAGCCGGTGCTGCGGAGAACAGGGCTCGGGCTTCTTGTTCGTTCCTGCTCTTCAAATGAGGACTCCAAATCTGGATTAAGTTTATAGAGGTTTTCGAGTGCTTTTGTCGAGGCCTTTGGCGGGAAAGGAGTGTGCCTGGGTGAAGAGTCTGAAAAATGATATGCAAAAGTCAAGCATTAATTTTCCCCGAAAAATGTCAAAGACATTCCACAACTACCTTTATAAAGCCTCTCTTTTGGCTGTGACACTACGAGTTTAACATCATCTGGAGCATTTTGGAGAATCTCCACTGTAGCAGCATGAGAGAGACCCTCTACGTACATATCATTCACTGAAATCAGTCGATCCCCTGAAATTTTAAATAACCACCATGTCACAGCACAACTATAAAATGAGTAAAAGACCGATGGAAATGAGTTGACAAACCAGGTTTGAGGCCTCCATTAACATCAGCAGGTCCACCAGGAGTGATGGCACTGACAATAGTCCCCAGATCCTTACGGCCAGACGTTTCCCCACCGACAATTTGAAACCCTAGGTTTGTCAGAGAAAACATTAAGCGTGCACATTACAGACAGTAGACCTTGGCTATAATATTAAAAATATCAAACACTTACCAAGGCCATATTTTACATCTTTCTTTAATTGTATAGCTGTGATTTCTCTCTCCGGAGATGGTAAGGCACTTAATTTTTTCCTTAATGAATCTGTTAAAAAGAAACACATTTGTTATGTCAATGTTATGCATGCAGTTTGTTATTTGTGGTCAACTGCCATTCTAGAGAGATTACAATATAAAGAGATAAAAGTGTGACATCCAAATCAAATTTGTTTCATACCACACCTGTGAAATATTGAATCTAATATTTTGCATGATAAATTAAAAGAAAAAGCACACTACCATTGACAGAGACGGGGGTGGAAGGATGATCAGAGGAATTGTGCATACTGACGCCTACAATTTAAAGACACAAAATAAAAATGTCATGTTATTAATCTGACATATTGTCGTAATGCAAGTAGAAATCATTAAACATACCAACGACATATGCTTGACCCATATCCTCAATAGAAGACGTGTCTGAAAGCTTTTTAATCCTGTGGTTCCAGGCTGGACTGCTGTGTGACACTGTGCTGAAAGTGTAAAACATAGTTTGTGAGACAAAGGAAATGTTTGTCAGAAGTGCTTGATGCAGAGCTATAATAGATGTCATCAAAACATGAGCACTTGACAACCAACATTACCGTACCCATGTATTTATTATAATACATAATAATACTCACTTGTGCTGTTGTTGTAGTAATGAGTCTGTATCCGAGCTGGCTCTCTGGTGCTGCTGAAAGCCCTGGTCACTGGTGGACTCTTCATCTCTGTTCTCGGAAGAGTCTATGATCTGTCCCAGGTTGTGAAGGGAACGGCTCAGTAACTTTGGATTGGTGCGAATAGAGGAGGGTCCGGCATTGAAACCTGGAAAGTGCATCTCATGAACCGACAGAGGACCAGAGAGAGCTCGGTTAAGGGCCACCTCAGAGTAGGAAATCCTCTTCAGCTGGTCTGGGTTTGAACGTGTTGATAAACTCCCAGAACTGATTGTTCGCCCCACTGCACCTCCTGCATGAGGGTCAAAGGAGTACTGCAGGCTGCTCAGGGGGGAGTTCTCTGAGGAAAATAAACACTCAAGATCAGATATGAACAGTTATTGAGCAAGTCGCAGGTAGGTGCTAGTTTGTGCTTACCTAAGTCTTGCTGCTCCTGGTTGTTTTGGCGAGCCTTCATCTGCAGATGAAACTTGTGTTGTTCTGAACAGAGCTGGAGCAGATACTGACAGGTCTTATTGCTGTCTGTTTGAAAAAGATGCTTGATTCCATCAGATGTGTTTTGGAGACATATTTTCTTTTTCTGTAAAGATAAATGATAGGAAAAAGAGCATCAGTTTGTATAGTAATTATTAAACAAATGAGTTACAGTACATACATTGAAGGAGATCTTCTTGGTGTCTCTCCAGGGAAAGCGTAGCACTGGTGTGCGGTTTCCATTCAGCACTTCAAAGATGAGCACTCCTTTGGAGAAGACACCTAGCATGATGCCCGTCTGGGACCTTTTCTCAGGAAGCACCCGGTGGAAATGGACCCCATACTCTGTCAGCCTTTGGCTTACCTTTATTGAATCGACAGAATTACTATGTGGTATTCAGCAAAATAAACCATCCCAGCTTTCCTTAGTCAGTAAGGTTGACCGTGGTACTAACCTTGAGAAACTCAAACTCTGCATCAGACTCTGACGCTCCGTAATAGTTGCTGTGAAGTTTGGGAAGCTCTTCTCTATGCGTTGTCTGGTCCAGTTTATCCAAAACAGACACAGGAATGTAATGCTCCAGTCTAAAATAGGTTTTCCCATGGAGCTAAAACAAAATGTATAAGAGAGAAACACAGAAGCCTTGCATTGTGATTAGTTCGCAATAATATAGTGTGTTTACTTACAGTAAGTATGATTATTTATTATTGTGTCAGTTATATCTTTATACAATTTAATAATCAATATATTAACCTCAGGTTGGTAGTCGCCGAACTCGGCTTGAAGAGCCAGTGAAGCCAACAGCATTGCATTTTCCATGTCGCAGCACATCCTCTCCTCCAGCACATCCTTCCTCAGCTGGAGGTAGTACTGATGTTTGGTCATTGAATGTCTGTTGACATGATTATAATGCATCAGTGGTTCAAGTATCAAGACCTTTTAAACTTCCATGTTCATTTCTTACTTACTGAATGAGATGAACATCATCAATAAAGAATTTGATTCGTAAAAACAATATAAAAGGAACGTCTGTCTTCTTCTTTTTTGGATCCTTCTTCCACCCCTCTGGGGCAATATCAATTAGTTTGGCATCAGCTTCAACGAAGAAAAATTCATTCTCTGTGTGAGAAATTTTACAGAATGGAGAGAGAGAGGGTGGTGAGACCATTTCCAACATAATCTGTGTATTTTATGTGTGAATAAGCTGGTTGTATTTATCCAAAAGTGCAGTTCAAAATATGGCAGCTCAACATCAGAAGCAGTTAAGAATTTTTAGAAATGAATTATATTTAGACTTGGCAAATAACATCAGGGACCTCATTCAACTGTGAAAAACAGAAGCCAAATATAGATAGGAAACTTATGGGGTGACATAAAAATACAATTTAAAATGATATCAGTCCAATTGTCCTATGCTGGAAAACCTACACAAGCACCAATTACATTTTATAAAAGCACATTTTGGTTCAGTGCATCACAGGAAAGCAATTGAATGTAAATATTGTGAACAAGTAAGACACCCATGCTACACATACAGAGTTTGAAACAAAATTAGTGAATACAGTACCTCTAAGATATGCCAGGCCAAAGAGATGATGTTCAACCAGCCCAATGTGGGCGACCACCATATCAAGAACATCTTTACAGACCCCCTTACTATCACAGCTCAGCTCTAGCTTCTGGCCATTGAGGAGCACCACGCCAACCTTCCTCTGGACCTCTTCGCCCTTCCCATGCTTCTAGAGATGAAAAATGATTCAGACAAATCAGTGTGTGTCCATAACTAGATAAACACTGTATCACTAAACAGTAAATTATAAATGACATGGTCACCATTATTGAAGAGGGCACCGATAGTGTCACACTTGGCTCACTCGCCATTTTCACAAACTCTGGTCCAAAGAAATTCTTCAAAAGATACAAAACCAACAACAAAATTGTGTCAGTGCATTTGATTGGGAGTGAAGTATGCCTCTACATAGAAATATTGAGCCACCTTGCGTTTCTGCAGTGGTATTGTGTACTGTGGATCACGCAGATCAAGTGCAGAGTTACGAGACAGCAGCAGGGGTTCATCTCCAGAGTATAGGGACAGCCTCTTGGCCAGCTGGGCCTGCAGCCGCTGCACCTCCTCCTCCTGTTTCTGAAGGAGGAGCTCCGCCCCAACAAGATCTTCATCTGCACCTCCCTCATACTGTCTATAGAAGACACAAGAGTATAGAAATCAGCAAAACAAGGCTCTTCTAAAATAGTGCTATGGTGAAAAATCCTAAAAGCTTTCAATCTTCAACATCTAACAAGGCAGAACAATAATAAACTCTTGAAAAAGTGGTGCTTTGAAATAATGTTGTTGTAAGCAGAGACAGCACCAGCAGGAGGCTCAGGTCTGTTATGTCAGAGAGTAGAGTGTTTAGAGACTGCTGAATGAGGATGTTACATGAAATGACCTCACAAGCAAAGCATGGCTGACCCTGCTTTACCACACCAGCTGTGTAAGGCCGGGGGATCAGAAAGGACAACAGTTTCAGCCTCTCTGTTTGCAAAGGGACCAAAGATGGACCTGCCACTTGCATTGAGACAAAATATATCCTTAAAATGTTATAATATTGTATTTCACACTCAAACTGATGCTAATATCCATGTAAAATGTGTGTGGCTCAGCTCAGGGCTCCACAAAATGTAATTGATTTAAGGCGGCTTTTAGGTGTGTTACCTTTTTAGGTGACTTGTCAGTGACAGGGCATCGTCTGATGTTAGGGCCAACTGAGAACTAAACCGTCTCCCATCGCTGGATTTCTTAGCTGAAAAAAAAAAATATTATTGTACTGAAGATTTACTGAATTCTTCATTAGAACAGGATCAATTCCAATAAAATTGTAAAACATGAGATATTGTTTTAGTCGTTGGAAACCGATTAAAAAAGAGGTTTATACGACCAAAAGGCTACACCAGGGGGGGCAAATGCGGCCCTAAGACCAATTTTTGTTGGCCCTCTAGCTTCCTGTTAATTTGGCCCAAACAACAAAGAGTAGTACTTTTTACTGTAAAATTGGAAATATTCAAACATGTTTATTTTTAACCAACTTAATATTGTTCCAAGTCTTATTAATGGTGTGGAGGCTCATCGAAACTATGCCAAATGCAACATTTCGAATGGTTCACTTGATTGTCAGGTTGTTTGTGGCCCTCTGCTCCGTATAAGTTTCAAAATGCGGCCCTCTGTGAAAAAAGTGTGGACACCCCTGGGCTACATCAACCCAGTGTTTACCTTGTCTGTAATCTGGATCCGAGGAGGTCACGGAGGGGCTTTCACTGGACGAACTGTAATCACTGTAGTACCGATGGTGTGTCTGGATTGGGTCTAAAAAATAGAGACAATTAATTGGCATCTCTTTGAAAACATGATTCAATTCATTTATGAAACTCATGCATGTGATGTGACCGGGGTAGAAAATGGTTAGATGAGTTTCCCACGGTTTTGTGTTGAGACTATGGTGGCACTGCTGATTTACATTTAATTATCAGTGTTTAAACAAATCCCTTATGAATTCAGTAACAAGTCATTGTCAAGCATGTCTTCTTTGAACAGTATGGCTATCTTAGAAGATTAGACAATGGGACCACCATAGTTTTCTCAATTAATTGCACAAGACAGAATGACTCTCTAACTCACAAAAAATAGCAGAGGTTTTACACAGCACTTTAAACAAATAGTTTCCTTGACATTCTTTAAATGCTAAAAAAAGACCCAAGGTAAATTTAGGATGTTGTAGGATGGTGCAACAAATAATGGCGTAATTAGTCATGCTGTTGGTAAATACTGAAATGCCACTTGCGTGCCACCAGGATGACTTTTTGTTCAGTGTTTACAAAGCCAAGGCTTAACAAGACTGCAAAACAACATCACGTACAGTCAGTCGCAACAAGCTTTTGTATGACGTTTGTTACCAACACTTCAACCAATGTGTCATGTGCTTCTGTGTCAAACAGAACTTGAAAGTCCTGCTCCTCAGTATCACTCTTCACTACATACTTTAAACAAATGGCATTCCTGACTCTTAGCTCTCAAACACTTTAGTCACACTGAAAGTAAGTCAGCCTTTTGTAAACACCGGAAGAAAAACCTACGGTAATAAGTTACTGGAATGGTTACAAAGGCAAGAGCCAATCAGTGAACAACTATTCATAAATCAGGAAGTTGAATATAGTATTGATTTGGGAAATTAATCAAATTTGAATCAATATTAAGAGTGTGAGAGCAAATGGTCAAGGCCGGGAAGTGAAGCCCACAGCGTCGAGGTGGGAACAACAACAATGTAATGTTTGGGTCTTTTTAACCGAGAGCTCCAAACCACAGGCAGTGAAACATGTGGTTTAGAGTTCAGACTTTATTTTTTGTGCTAAATTGCAATGATCAAAAGTCTATTGTTTGTATTCATAATATTGAACGCCTTTTTAAAAAAAATAATAAGACAATACAGAATCTAACCAAAAATGTTATTATTCTTTTTGCCTTTAACTCAGCCCAACTTTCCAAATAGCATTGGTTAAGAAATTGCACAATGAACACACTCCAAGATGTGTTTTTGTTCAGTTATTAAGTAAATAAAAAAGAGGTTTGAACACAGTGTATATTTATATATATTCCAGTCCAATCAGTCTTAAAAGAGTAAAAGTGGCAGCCGAACAAACATTTCAAGCAAAACCAGACCATTTTAAAGGCCTCAGGAAAATATGAGGGTAAAAGCTACTTAGAGAGATTACATTTTGATCTTGCTGATAATGCAAAGTTGTTTCTAAGCAGGCGTGGGAGAGTCCTGGCATAGCTCTTTACAAATAAACACCACAATTACTTCTAAAGAACTGGCGAAAAGCGAATCTTCATACTACGGTTGCCCTTAAATGAGATGAGATGTTTTAAAACATTTGCAATCAGAAAACGTTCAAAATATCCACGAAACGTTTTACAAGCCTACAGTCTAATAAAGCGGGCAAGCCATGAAAAGACACATTTTAAAATAAAATAATGTACTAATTCTGACCCAGATCTATAATAATGCTACTACTAATTGTGACACAGAGAAAAAATAACTAAGTCTCAATGTCGGTCCAGTCGTGGTATTGGTGAGGGCGTTGCTCAGCCAAACCTGGAACCGCCTTGGCCCAGACCACGTGACCGGTTGCCTTTAGCCGGAAAAGTCCAATAACGTTTGGAATTCCCTCATCCGCTATGCATGACTCCAATTACAGCCCCTCAGAAGCATAGCAGCACCATGGCAACGAGGAAAAGGGGGCGTGGCAGGGAAATCGACTGAGACGTGAGTGGACCAGGTACAAACATGCCCATGCACACACCGGCATGCACACAGACAATGTTAAGATCACAAGATACAACACAATATTCAACATCATTTCACAAGGCGCACAAAGACCGACTGTATTGGCCGTGAAAATGGGGAAACCCGAAACACTGACCACTGCTGCACCATCACTTTCCTGCAGAAAAAAAAACAACAGAAAGAACAGTCTGCCAAGAAATACACCAAAAGGGGCCCTCTGAAATAGTCTGCGCTCAATTAAACCCCATCCAGACCAAGGCAAAAGGCCTCAGGAGGAAGGAGAAACAACACTGACTGACAGACTTAACTCTCCAACATTAGTACATTACTTTCATCTGCTCTTAAACATGTTGTGTCATTTTGTACAATGGGAACATCGTATACGACCAAATCTGATGGTTTTCCTGCCTTCAGATGGTCAACACACACAGAACCATATGTGACTCCTGAATAAAAGTAGACTTCCTATAGAGACTTTACCAAGAATTCTGTAAGCCCCGGAGGGAAACTTAAAGCGCTTGGGCCAGACTGAGGTTAAGCAATAGTTTAGTGCATGCCTGCTTCATGCAATTGCTATGTATGGGCAGCCATTGTACTTTGAAGTCAGGGTGAGAGCTGGAGTCAGATGTAGCCCACATAATATAAGCGTTAGGAGCTACCAGTGACATCTTTGTACCAGTGACATCTTTGAACCAGTCACTCCGAGACAGATGGACCGCTTATCGCACATTTTTCCTTCACCTACTTTGATAAGCGGTGTGTGCTTGAGTAGAGAAGCTGTACTGTATCTTGCTGGCCCAAAATACTAAAATGACACCTTATTCCTCTTCACATCGGGTTTGGATCATGACAAAAGAGCCAAAACAAATGCACTACACAATTAAGTCAAATTGTATACGCTTTCAGAGTTTTCTGTAGTGTCTTTCCTTTAGATTACTACTCCTAAAATACTTTTTCATGAGCCCATATTATTTAAAATGTCTGTTTCCTGAAAATTCTGTAGAGGCATTTTAGATCGCACTCTAAAGACCTAAATAATTATCATGTGCCCTTAACATAACAAAATGGTTCAGTTAAAAATGCTAAAAAGAGACTTCAGGTTTCAGTATTGATATCTGCCAACAGTAATTAATTAAATAAATAAATAAATAATATGTGTGCCTGTGTGTTATTCCCAACAGAGCAAATAGGCTAAAAATATGGTTATATGTTTACACAATCATACCACATCTTATTTTATCTGCCAGATAAATGCATTTTGTTTGTATTTTTACTGCATTGAAAAGTTAACTTGTGATCTTGTGGTTCTTGTGGCTATAGATTTTAAAATCTAAATATTGTATCGGAAAACATCAGATATCGGATATTGGTATTTCAAACTCAACTCAAAAACAGAATAATCCATATCGGACGGTACAGATTTGATCAGTTATTCTTGCAGTTGTATAAGCAATGAGAAGTAACACACCTTCACCTCCTTTTCTGAACAGCTGAAGTTTCTTTTGCTGCTCTTTGATCCTGTCATAGGTGTTGGGGAGTCCTGATCCCACAGACAGAGCTGAGTGGTGGTGCGGCTTCCTGCTCTTCAGCCCAAACTCCCTGGAGGCCAAAAGGGGCGACTTGTGTCTGCCTCCAGAGTAAGTACTTAAAGCAGTGCTGCCTCTCCGTGCATCCTCCAAAGCCCCAAAACGCAGTGCCTCCGGGTCAATATAAGCTAAATCTACTGAGGATGCCCAAGGTTTCCTGGGCTGGCTGGGTCCAAGGTCTGCGCCGGGGAAGTGTAAAGATCGCCGGTCCAGTTCGACATGCCGGCCCTTCTGGTGGGGGTGTAAGGGGTGCAGGTAGGGGTAAGACTGCTGGTGAGGCAGTGAAGGGGCTTTGGGGTAGAGTTCTGTAGGTGAACTCGAGTTTGGCCGATAGTCTGGGTGAGAATATTGTGCCACGGCTGCCTCTTCGGCTTTTATCAGGTCCTGAGGTAGGGAACCCATAGAGCGACTGAGGCCGCGGTTTAGAGGGTCCTGTACTTGAGTCCTGGTTCTGTAACGTTCTAAAACTCTCGGCGCAGCACTTCTTCCTGTTAACAAAAGAAGAAAAACACACACAATTAAAGATATACACAGCCTAACAAATAAATGTACATTCCAAGTGTTGTGCAAAAATATAAATTAGATCATTATACGCAATCTTTGTACGTCTGCCTTTAATGTGGCGTCTGATTCAAATATTTCAGACAACAAAGTCAAAAGTTATTGAGTCAAAAAGATAAAAGACAAGATAGAAGGAATACTAGGCCCAGTTAAAGCAGCCATTACATGCTGCGGTTTGAGCTATAAAAAGCATACGCTTATTCTTAACAGGGAAACACATCAAACACATCTTTTCCAGGAAGTCAGGAAAGACGACAAGAACCGGACCATCTCCAAACCCTTACAATAATGAGCAAAGTATTGCCAGCACCAATAAATAAAATGATTACTATTCTGTTTACTTGCTATAGCTAATAAGTAAAATGACAAATCAGAAAATGTGTAATTACAAGTTGGAATCTCTTCAAAGACTTGAGAAGGTTTTCCACAGTCGAGAACAGAGACCTCCCTTTTAGGCACTTGAACCATGGAGACAAAGGCCTGATACAGACAGCAGACCACCAGAGCCACTGGTGACTTAAACACCAGTCTGTACTTCGTACCGCGCTTACATAATCATGAAGGATGCCATGATTGTGCGCTATTCTCATTTTAAGCAGCCTGGAAAATGCTCAGAGTTCACAGAGAAACCACTGGGAGGATTTGCTCATATTTTCCTAAATCAAATCTTATTAAAATCACATTTGAAGGATTGCAAACTAATCCTGCACCATGTCTTCCTCTTGTTTTCAGCTGCAACAGTAGGTTGTGTTCTTTTAAAGAAATAGTTTGACAAGCAGGGGCCAATTACTATTAAAACATGTCAACAACATGTCAATGGGTTAAGTTCTTATCAGTAATGGGTTACTTCTAAATAAAAAAAACAAAGAACAATGTAGATCGATTTTTAACAGCTTATTTACCTGAGGGTAAGCCTTTTCCTCTGAGTCTCTCTCTAATCTCCTTACTTCTCTCGGGGAGTGATTCTCGGTCAGTCAGCAAGCCATCCAGCTGGGAAAAGAACAGTGCAATGTGTAAGAATATACATAAATTAAGATTGATGGACAATCACAATATATAATCAAGATTTTTTTCCCATTACTGCAAGATCGCAGAGACAAACACAAACCATGGAACAGTGAGAGATTATATGTGCTCTATGTGCTAGTATAGGCTTGTCACAAATAACACATTTGGAAATGCAATATACTGCATTTCTACAGAAAATATCACAATAAACGGTATTATTGTTGTAACAAAAAAATAACACAACTTTATATACGATATATATATATCGTATATAGTCAAGGATCAACCCAGTTATAATCTTGCAGCCCTTGTAATATCATTGCTAAAACAAACACAGTATTCTAAAGAGTGGGTACCTGTGATAGGCTGCCCATGACCAGGCGCACCAGTTTCCTGATGTAAGAAAAAGGAGGGTCACAGTTGGAGTTCCTGATGTGTTTGCTGCAGATGTCCAGCACCGTGCGCAGCGACATTCGGCTCACCGTGACGTCATCACACATGTTGAGCAGCAGGCTGTTTAGGTGTTCCCCTAACTTCATGGGCTGAGACGCACACAAACATCCACAAGACTTAACACGCCTGATATCTCCTTTGTATGACCAAGTTTCAACAGAGTTTCCAATATGGCATAGAATAAAAATCATCTTAAAAACAGGTTAACACATGTTTCTCACCTGACTCTGTGGTATCTCATAATCTGCTCCCCAGAACAAGGTCATTCCCAACGAGTACATGTGCATCTGCAAAGAGACGAGATAACACGGTTCACTTATTTTAGTGCAGCCATAACAGTTTGATCCTTTAGAGTTCCTGCTATTTCAGTGTCCTGTACATACATTTAATTAGATCAAAACACAGATTAATATAAGAAGGAAAATGTGCAGAGGACCAAGGGCAAATCTTAATCATGATTTTTTTTCTTTTCTTCATATTAGGGAGCGCTCACTGTTTGAAAGAGAAATCACTCTGCTTCTATTAGGCTTGGAACAGGAAAGAATAATTCAGACACTGCCAAAGAATGCAACAGCCTTCAAGGACTTTTAGCAAGCGAGCTCAGGTTCAAACTTAAAGACAACCTCCAGCATTCATTCAGAGAGTATGGAAAAGTCAGAGTTGGAACAAAAGCAGCTCATTTGTTCAAGAGCAGGGAAACAGATGGCAGTTATGCTGGCATATGTTTAGTCACAGTTTGTCATAATGGCAGGAGCAGATTAGATTTTCTGCACGAAAATAACTCAAGTAGCAAGACGGGACTAGGGCTGGAAAACTGACTCAGCACAAAAGTGTTGAGGTCTGTGGGAGTGTGCCAGAGACAGGAATCCAGTCATGCAGGCTCTGCTCTTCTACCAGAGAGGAAGAGCTTTCATTTCACCAAAGCAGAGATTTGATTTGATTCTGTTACTGTTCAATTCAGTTCTTTTGAACTAAATACAACAGTACTTCCTCTAATCTTACACATTCCCATAGTAGAAAAATCTAAGTGATCAGGACCTTCTTCTAAGTTTTACCTTTTCTATGTCTGAGACTGAAGAGAGTGTGACTCCCTCGAGGACCTCTGGAGCCGTGAAGGCTCTGAGGTCCTGCTGCGTGACATACTCTTCTGTGAAGGAGATATTTCCAGACGGCATGAGCAGGAGCGACCAGGGAGAGATGATGAAGCCCATGGCTGCAGGGTCTAAAGAATTAAACAATGATACATTAACAACAGAGGAAAGGAAATTACCAATGTTGTCTTTTTAGAGTCCAAGAACACATGAGTTGAAGAAGCAACAGAGAGGGAAAGGAATGGGCCGCGCAATTCTCTTCTCCTGTGAAACCACAGTCAGCTGCATGGTTCAAGAGTGTTATACAAATATACAAAAGAATGTTTGGGGATCTTTGAAAAATTATTTTCCTTAACTTAATAACTCCAGGATGAGCAGAAAGAGAATAAGGGCAACTGTATTTGAGGCACCAAATGTCTGCTTTGAAAAGCTGGAATTTGCTAAGTAAATATAAGTTTCCTGTTTAAAACGACCATTTGGTGTGTAGTTAGGTGTATGGCCTCTTTAAACTTTGACCAAACCCATGCAATATGTGCCATATGTGATTGTTTGATGATGATCGTTACTGAAAAAATAAAGAAAATTGCATAAAAATGCGTTTTACAATCATCTTGATCTATACCAGAACTTGCAGAAGATGACACATAATTAAACAAACAAAATTATATTTGTGTTTAAAATTATAGTTTGCTGTGTAAAAAGTGTAAATAGTCTAAATACTCTATTTTCCTTAGTCTATTGAACGCAAGCCCTTAGTAGACTGGAGAGCGGTGAACGGCTCGTGCGGACAGTAGACTCTACAGTGAACGGCTCGTGCGGACAGTAGACTCTACAGTGAACGGCTCGTGAGGACAGTAGACTCTACAGTGAACGGCTCGTGAGGACAGTAGACTACAGTGAACGGCTCGTGAGGACAGTAGACTCTATAGTGAACGGCTCGCGAGGACAGTGGACTCCACAGTGAACGGCTCGCGAGGACAGTGGACTCCACAGTGAACGGCTCGCGAGGACAGTGGACTCCACAGTGAACGGCTCGCGAGGACAGTAGACTCCACAGTGAACGGCTCGCGAGGACAGTGGACTCCACAGTGAACGGCTCGCGAGGACAGTGGACTCCACAGTGAACGGCTCGCGAGGACAGTGGACTCCACAGTGAACGGCTCGCGAGGACAGTGGACTCCACAGTGAACGGCTCGCGAGGACAGTGGACTCCACAGTGAACGGCTCGCGAGGACAGTGGACTCCACAGTGAACGGCTCGCGAGGACAGTGGACTCCACAGTGAACGGCTCGCGAGGACAGTGGACTCTACAGTGAACGGCTCGCGAGGACAGTGGACTCCACAGTGAACGGCTCGCGAGGACAGTGGACTCCACAGTGAACGGCTCGCGAGGACAGTGGACTCCACAGTGAACGGCTCGCGAGGACAGTGGACTCCACAGTGAACGGCTCGCGAGGACAGTGGACTCCACAGTGAACGGCTCGCGAGGACAGTGGACTCCACAGTGAACGGCTCGCGAGGACAGTGGACTCCACAGTGAACGGCTCGCGAGGACAGTGGACTCTATAGTGAACGGCTCGCGAGGACAGTGGACTCCACAGTGAACGGCTCGCGAGGACAGTGGACTCCACAGTGAACGGCTCGCGAGGACAGTGGACTCTACAGTATTTATTTCAGTGAATTAGCCAGAAAGCAATTTATCATCTATCATCATCATCATCATCATCATCATCATCATCATATATAATTTATTAAAACAATAAAGCAAAGATTTTACGTAGACGTTAGAAATATACACTATTGACATGATAAGACACAGTCACATCAATCCTCCAGTTACAGCCACATAAGAGAGCATCCACACCCTATGGAAAACAGACAGACACACAAGTACAGAGCAGGTGGCCTACAGGGGGCAGCAGAGAGAGCAGCTGTCTTTAGTGTAATGTTTTGAATGTATTTTGAAGGTGTGTTACAAGTTTGTACTTCTGATATTTGTGGGTGTGAGTTTCCAATCAGAGGCAGCGCGGACAGAAAAAGCTGTTTAAGATGAAGATATTGATAAGGCTACAAACTGTCCTCATGCTCCTCTGACCTAAATCTCATGTCTCATCTCTGTCCTGTGCTGTCAAGCGGTTAAGTTACAGCACACGTATTCCAGGCTCCAAGTGCGGCCGCAGTGTCATGAGTTCGATTCCAGACTCAGTAACAATTTACTGCATGTCCCTCCCTTCTCTCTCATCCCCCATTTCACTCTGTACTTTCCTGTCAATAAAGCCTCCGGGCCACAACATTTTAAAAAAGCAAAAGAAAAGGAAACCTCAGTGAAGCTCTGGTCTAGACTTAAAAGGTGCCTTTACCAATTCTATACTAAAATAGATTTCCAGCATGAAAGAAGAAAAACAGAAATGGCAAGAACATTTATATAGAGAGTCTTCCTCCTCATTTGTTTAAACAAATCATTATATTGCAAACACAGTAACAAACCACTGCTGTTTACTAAGAAAAAACTCTGCACTGGTGGTTTGTACATTGTAAAGTCTGTGTCAAGACATATTTAACCGTTTAGTCTTTCCCATTAAAAGAGGAGTCTATGATGGCTCCGGATTGTCTCATTTTGGGCCCCATGTTCTAAAAACCAACTGAACACAAAATTAACACAAATTATACTTTATGCTTGTGTCATAGAGGTAACCATATTTAATCTGCAGAGCAAATATCTAATAGATAATAAAGATCAGATAATAGCCTGAAAACGTATCTATTTTAACACATGGGATCAGGTTGGACCTCTTCCAAAGACACTGGTAAGAACACAATGTTTCAGCAGTAACAGGTTAAGAGTGAATAAAAAACAGGTTCAACTCAGGCTTCACAAACAGTTTCTCCTTGAGCATCATGGGTAAATTACAATAGCTCGTTAAGTTATGTTGTGTGTCTCATGGTACATTCTTTTCGTTACTCTTGAACCGGGGAACCAGGGGACAATAGAGTGCAACACACTGTCAGAGGGATGTTTCAATTAAACTGCATTGAACTCTAGGGCTGAAACAATCACAACTGACTGATTAATATTCTAATAACTGTCAATTAATCTAGGATCATTATCTGGACAACACACAGTCTCCAAAACATGCCATGTCATGGAAGAAGACAAAGCAGTGCGTGTTATGACCAACATAACAAAGCAGTGCGTGTTATGACCAACAACAAAAAACGTTCTAAAAATAGTCAATATTGTAATATTGACTATATTTAGAAAGTTTTTATTTTTTTATTTTTTTTAAGAAATCTTAAAGTTTAAAAAACCTCATTAAATGGGGAGAGAGGGCATAGACATTATGCAAATGGTCGAGGCCCAGAATCAAACTCAACACCCGTGCTACACACTTATCCATTACAACGATGAGCTCAACGATGATGAAAACAGACATTTCAAGTCAGATACAAAGCATTAAATTGTATAAAGACACAATATTTTTGCCTATACTGTAATGATCTCATTTTAGACCAACATTTTGTATTAGTCCCAGTGATGTCCGTAAATACAATTTGTTTGGATCTGGTTTTGTTCAGGTTCTTGGTTTTCACAGATTTTACTTGTATTTGATGTGCCAGTCCAAGTGTGTTGGGATTTTCATACCGGTCTGGTTCTTATTTTGTTAATATTTGGTATTTTTCTAAAATAATGCTGCTCTAGAGCACATGACTGAACAGGGAAACAAACACAGGTGTGAGACAGCGTGTGTCTCCTTTTTTAAGAATCCGTTTTGTTGCACAATTCATCTCACATATTCATACCTTTGTGGAAGAGCTCCTGGAGGCTCTCTGCGCTCTGGCTCAGCACAGCCCACACCTCCTCCTCCTGCAGCGGACCTCCTCGCACCTCCAGAGCCTCAGCCAGGGACACGTGCATCTTCCCTGTAAACACCAGGTTTAAGAGTTAGGATTTTCATTGGAAGAAAATGTATTCAAAACGGTTTATTTTTGACCATCTTATACAATCAACTTTTGTGACAGACACATGGCTGTCAATCAGTGGAACAACCACTCTGACCATCGTCAATCAGTGGAACAACCACTCTGACCATCGTCAATCAGTGGAACAACCACTCTGACCATCGTCAATCAGTGGAACAACCACTCTGACCATCGTAAATCCCTTTTTCTTTTTTTAGAAGAAACTGCGGTTTTACAATTATTATTTTTTTTTCTCATACAGAGCACAGTGCACTTTGAGTAAAATTAGAGTCATAAGCTGTAACTGGCCAAAGTATGTACTAATGGTGAAAAAATCAGATTGTTTTACTGTAGAATTTTGTAAGTCTCACTGCAGCACCTCTGAAGTTTTGTCTTAACACATGCTGCAGCACGCAGGGCCTGAGGCGAACGCAGACACCATCCATGTGACCCACAGATTGGCTGACTCTTTTGATTTGCTGATCCTTTTCATATTTTTCACAGTGAATCCTCAGCAGTAAAGCGTTAGGGTTTGTCTGCACTGAACTTCACCAGAGTGAGTGGAACAATTCGACCAAACTTTAAAGGTTGCCACCATTAAATCACTGTCTCCAAACCCTGTGACGTAACCGTGGAAAAGATGTGTTCATCACTAATGAATAGTGAGAACTCTTATCAATGTCCTGCATGTGATTTCACCAAGCAGGTATTACCGAACATGCTCCATGCTTGTTTCACAATAAGCCAAATAACAAACATCAGTGTTAATTGTACAGCGTAGTACAAGAAAGAGAGCACGATAAAAATACTTAAATAAACCCTGTAAATAAATAAAACATTGTCCTCCTGATCAATGTATATAACTTTGTAGTAATTAGGATTCCCTGTAAATATCTTTATTCATCTTAATTTGTGCTTGATAGTGTATTAAGCGCTGCCAGGATAAGGACATTTCTCCACTGTGAGAAATAAAGTCATATTTTATCCTTTTTGTAATAACAAGTGTAAAGAGCAGTTTAAAGAATCTGTAAAACAAAACAGGGCAAATGCTAAGATGGTCCAAACAGGAAAAGGGCTATAAATCTTTTGCGGTGTCAGAACAAACAGTCTTGTAGCCTATGGTTACAAAAGGCAGTATCTGTAGCAGAGATATGTGTATTTCAGTGGCACATTAACATGAACCGTCCCATCAGAGGTATTAGTCATCAGCTTTGTTATACTACATTACTATATGTAAAGGATCTTCCTGCTTCCCATGTGTGACTTGAAAATGAAGTTAATAAGTAAGCGGGGAAGGCAGAGGGTGAAATGTTAATGCAGGAATTCAAGTTAACAATTTCAGTCGGTGGGAGGCAACAAGGTGAATTGGGCTCGTACCAATCTTGCTCATTGCCCATGAGAATGGAGGCCATTGGAACTGTGAAGACTGATTGTTTGGTGGCCCTTGTTATTTCAGTAAAGACCTACAGTGGAATGTTTTTATCTGTGCTCCTCTCTCATTGGACTATGCTCGTGCTCATTATGGAGGGGGGCTTAGTCAGAGCAGAGAGCCCTGAGCATGAGCGCCTCATTCTTTCTACCGCTGTCAAACAGTGGCATATTTGTTCCTCTATGTAGTCCCACACTTTAGTTGTACAAAGAAGAATTTAAAACAAGGCTTAGATTTCTGCTGTTTGAAAGTCTCTACCACAGTCACAAGGATTTTAAAGAAAATAATCCAGGAAACGTGATAGTCCTCTTAACTCTGTAGTACTTATGTGCAGCTTTTCTTTCCTCCCACCAGACTGAGACAAATTACAACTGTAACAACCCATCAAGATGTAATGATAAGTAAAGACAGGACTTTTTGAATGCCAAAATATGAATTTCTGTTTTGAAGCTAGTCTTCTTCCTTCAGCGTTTCAGTTTTTCCAACAAACGTTATGATTTGAGAAGGAATTTGTTCATATCCTCCCAACATCGGGGCTGTGGTTACAGCTGGCAAATGCATTTGGAAGAGGAATGAATTTGAAAAAACAAACAAACAAAAAAACAGTGAAAACAACTGAAGACAAAAACAATCCGTCGTTTTCAATCCTTTGACAACTACTTTGTTTGACATACTGAAAAATGAGTGCACTGACTTACAACAGACCAACATGCACTGTCTGTACATGTCCCAAATATAATGAAATGGGTCATAACATTTTCTTACTTAAAAGTTAAAGCAATCAGCTAACTGGCTTTTCCAGATTGTCTGATCTGACATGTAGAGACTGGGGATCCGAGCACTGGAGTGTTGTTTAGGCTGATGTTGCTGCGGAAAGAAGCAGCTAAAAGCAGAGCCTGGACTTTTCCATGAGCATCACTGCTGCTCTGGACATGGCCGTCAGTGCTCATTTTGGGTTCAACCTCATCCGCTCCAGTTCTGTTAATCACAGGGTTGCTATGAGTACCGTGACAAGCAGAGCACGGTTTTGCAAAACCTCATTTCAACCACTCCTCCCCTCAAAACCCAACCCACTGTTTTCCCTATGCTGATGCTCACAACGTTTATCAGAGACAGGAATTCCAGTAGGAATGCCAGCTTTGCCCAATACCTCCACCTCCTCCTTTAGGCTTGAATGACACATATTCAAACTCGTGATGACCTCTGACACAGGGATAACTTTACTACTTCTTTATGTTAATGAAGGGGGAGGGGGACATGGCCCCCTCCCACCAATACAACATGCAGTCTGTAATGACATATTATAGCATAACTACACGCAGTACCCTTTATCTGAATACTGTGTATCCAAGTGGAAGTGAACTTAAATGATGTTATTGACCCGCTTTTAATCATGAGAGCTCTCCCTCCAGAAAGGGATTATTATGGTCGTACATTCTACAGTCTAGACATGTTCTGCTGCTTTTAAACTGACTTGTATTAAAGTGATAAAGTTACCTTAATACAAATATGCCCATCCACTGTTCCTGCTTACTGGATACTGGGGGCCCTTATTATTTTACCCGGTAAAATGAGCGCCACTTCCAGAACTTACCGGGCGCGAGGAGAGCTACGCAAAACCCCGAAACAAAAGTGCTGGTGCTCCGACGAGGCTAAGAGTGCGCACGGGACGAGACGCCATCCCATCCACAGAAAAGCAGCAACATCTTGGGGCCGACAGAAGACACGGCAAAGGCAACAGGTCTAGTACCGTCCCGCCGCCCTGGAAGTCACACAAATCCACATGAATGACGGATCCTTTCCACGATGCGCGCAGCAAGACGGCTATTGTGCTCCGGAAAGAGGCGAAAAGATGCGTTTTGGTGGCGACTGGACGCGGCTGCAGTTCTCCTCAGGCGCAGCCGAGTTGCCCAAAAGTGCTGGGAAGCGGAATAAAGCCCTCCTCCTGCTGCCTTTGCCCGGCGAGCGTGGGCTGGGAGTAACCAGACACCTCACTGCGCCTCTCCATTGGCTGCGCGCGAGGGGACTGTCTTTGACCGTCGCTATGGTAACGCACAACTCACCGCGCTGAGGATGAAGACACACGCTATAGGCTTTTGTATGCATGAATCAAAGCTTGAAATCCAGCACAATAGACTCTATATTTAATGCGTGTTTGAATTATGTCGTGTGGATCTGTGTCTGTGTTTTTATGAGATACATTTTAGCATCATGACCGCGATCAGGAAGCAATTGTGCTCTGAGTACTTCCTTCCTTAAGCTGGACTTCAGAGGGTTCTTCAGAGGCCACTGCGTGTCGCCTTTTGTCATTTTTACTGCCATCTAGAGGTCATGTGCTCACATTGCACACTGGCAAGTGCAGCGCTTGTTCTGCTATTTTATAACTTCTTTAGTTGTGTTTGCAAAAAATAACCAACACTCCACCTGGAAGTAAGGATTAAACATTCACAGGATTATGTATATGTCTCGTTTTTAAGGGCCTGGATGTTATTTTTGAGCCTGCAGACTAAACATATGACGTCGTGTTTTTTCTTCCCAGTTTTTATTTATTTTTGTCTGGAATATTGTGTTGTTTTTAGAGACGATATACGATGCCACTTTTGACAATAATATATACATGATATATTTTTTATGTTTTTATTGCACTTTAAAAACTGCACATCAACAAACCTGACTCATACTTGGCCTGGAGGAAATACTGTTCCTTTGGTTCATTTATTGCACTCTATGACATTAACTTTCTACTTCCAGAGAATCATGCAGGTGACATACCATCTCGAGAAAGTTACATACCATTACTTAAGCCTCAGCAAAAATGTACTCAAGTAAGAGCACAAAGTAGTGGTCCAAGATTCACTTCACAGATTGTAGATTCACTCCCAGTGGCAAGAGTAACCAATACTTTAACTCAAGTAGGGTGACTGTTACTTCAGTAAAAACATCAAGTAAGAGTAGAAGTTTAGTGCCAGAAAGTTACTCAAGGTACTTCAAAAGGTTACTCAAGTACACGTAATTGAGTAAATGTACCTGCTATACCCGCCTCTGCCTATCAGTATACAACACAAACTCCTGTCGTTTTAGTTCGAAAAGAACAAAAAAGGAAAGAACACGTTTGTTTTTTGTATAATAAGTGTTATGTTATTTATGTTATAAGACTTTTGCGCTATCATTTGTTGGATTCAACAGTTAAACGGTGGCCGGATTAAGGCCTGTTGCATCGCGCGCTCTCTCTCTCTCTCTCTCGCTCTCTCTCTGATCCTTGACATCAGATGTGCTCATGCTCTGTCGCCACAGCAACACATTCCCCCTCTCCTCCTCCTCCTGCTCCTCCTCCTCCTCCCTCTCTCCCTCGCTCCCTCTCCGCGCGCTCCTCCTGCTCCACAATGGTACAGGCAGCATCTTGCAGCACAATGGTTGCAAGGTGGTGAAGAAGTGATTCAGCATCCGTCCAGAGTATCCGTCCACCTCTGCCTCTTTTATTTCCCCCATCGCCATCCTCCTTCCTTCGCCCGGCCCGTCTCCCTCCAGCTTTATGACCCGGCGCAGCGGACACGGTCGGCGTGATGTTTTCCGTGAGGATGTTTTGAACAGGACTGTCACAGGACTGGGCTCGTCATCAGCTGGCACGGAATGGTAAGGCCGGCCCTCGCGTTGTGCGGTGCGGGGATGCGAGGAGGATGAAAGGGCTGCGGTGATGCGCGCTGGCTGCTGAGGACGGGTTCCCGGGGTCCAGGGTGGGAAGGGATTCAAATCACAAATAGTCCAATGTTTTGTAACATGCTGCACTGTCCGGGGATTCCATTATGGCGTTGTCTTGCACTGACAGAATAGCCCACTCCCTCCCGTTTGCCTCTCCTCAGCATCATAGCCTAATATTCTACGTGCCGTATGGAGAACACGCAAAAACAAGCTACGGGTAATTTATTGATCATGCAGTGGCTACTTTATGCGCTGTTTCGATCATCAAAGTCATAAAATCAGTGCTACAGTCGCGTGGGCTCAGATGGGATGCGGTAGGGTAATGCTTATTTGACAAAGGCTATAGGAGAATTATAGGAGTGGTGCAATTAATGGATGACTATAGCCGTATATTATTGAAAACACAAGCCTGATCGGCCTCGGCCTCCTGCAGGAGAGTGTTCCACCTCCCTCAGCAGGACTCAGCTGCGCACCTTGTGCATTATGCAGACCATCAGTACTTTCATAAGTGGGACAGACTTTACACACACAAAACATCACCAAATAAACTGGTTATGTTGTTTAAAATGTACTTGTTTGTGCTGGGAGGATTTGTTTTTATAGCATAAATCCTACAGACGTTTGGAATGTTTTGTAGCCTAAAGGTCATCATGTTACTATACTATACTTTTATAATGGACTTCCAGCTGGTGAATTGATGATGTCTAAAAGTTAAATCGATTGTTATTTTTAGAAATGACTCTATGGTTGAATACCAGCAGCATCACAGTGTTGTTTTGGTTGGTCATAAAAGGTGTCAAAACTAAATATTGAAAACATAGACATTTTAGTTCTGTGACCTTGATTTCTAAATTATTGAAAAGCAGCTTCTATGAAAGTGCGGCACATATAGGATGATTAATTCAACAAGGCTTTCTCATGCAGCAACCCACTTTCATTTTCTGGATGTTTATAAAACAAACTTTAAAATAATAAAAAAAAATAATGTGTTGCAGAATATTTATGGCCATAGTGAAAATCATTATTATTGCTTTGAAGTAAACTCTATATAAGATCCTCAATGGAAAATAACCTGTCACTGTAGTTGACTGCATGTACAGAGTCACATCTTGGTAAATTACAAAAGAACATAACACTACAGTACTTCATAAGCTG